>NC_138770.1:330667947-331200447 GCF_965119305.1 Pelophylax lessonae | reverse complement strand
TCTAGGGGTTTCACCTTTCAGTATTTGAAACCCTGTGGAAGCCAGGGCATCTACTACAAACTTCAGGTATACCAGAACATTGGAATCCTCTGATCCTGACTGTAAAGATTAAGATGTATGCAAGTAGGCCAATATAAGGGATTAAGTGATAGTCAGGTCTGGGTCAGGTCCTCACTTCCGGAGATCCAAGGGCTGCCACACATCTTGGTAAACCAATTGTTCTTTCCCCAATAAACTTACAGTGCAAATACTGTTGGGTAGGTTGTCCCACTTCTCCATTCTTCTGAGCAAGACTTCATCAATATTTTCCATGACACTAAAGCAGTATTTCCTAAGGCTATCACTTCTGGGAGAAGGATTTCAGATATGCAAGCAATACACTACCTTATTGCTACCATTTTCAAACAAAAAAGCTCTAGTTTCTTCTTCTCCAGCACCATAAAAAAGGTCTGCATCCTTTCATCTAGAACAGGACATTGCCCTTCCAGCATGTCCAAACCTGAAATGTCTAGGTCACCGCAAGCTTGGACTCGATGTGGAAGAAATACATGGAAGTGGTTCTTCTCTAGA
Source organism: Pelophylax lessonae (assembly GCF_965119305.1). NCBI lineage: Eukaryota > Metazoa > Chordata > Amphibia > Anura > Ranidae > Pelophylax > Pelophylax lessonae. Next base: position 331,199,877 of record NC_138770.1, on the reverse strand, counting down.
AGGTCAGACAGTGGCCTCTTCAGGCTTGGCGGTATCAGAAGAAGACTTTCACTGTCCTCTAGGACGATGGTATCATCTTGGGTCAAAGTAGCCTAGAAGGCTTATAGGGCAAAGATGAATCCATCAATCTAGTGCAGAGCTCATAGGCAGAATTCACAAGTCCAGAAATGCTTTACAGGATACCAACTAGGTTCATATACTAAGAACATTTTTAGCCTATTACAAAGTTAATCAAGTGACATTGGAAACAGGGGAGTTGACTTTGGTTTTAACACTAAATGAGTCTAAGGGTATATTGCATTGTTGCATAGTTGATCAGGTTGAGAGACGTGGCTCCGTCTGGCTCAACCAGTGGAGGACAGAGAATAGTGGAGAAAACTGTTGATTAAAACACTTCAGCATTGCCCTCCCTTATGGGTTTTGTTGAGATGCTACATCCCTTTCGTGTATGCTGTCATGCTTGTGTCTGGAAAATTACATATTTTATACTTACCTGATGGTAATTTTCCTTTCCTGATTCATAAACATGACAGCATACAGGTCCCTTCCTTGGGGACTTCACATTTGAGTCTATTTACGAGAATGCCACCTTAGGGGAGGCGACTCATTTATCTAGTATAACAAGTCTTAATTAGGTGAGGGGCGGAGCCTACCCATACGTGTAAGCTGTCATGCTTATGCATCAGGAAAGGAAAATTACCGTCAGGTAAGTTTAAAATTTTCCGCTTTGTGTCTGTTGATCAAAGTATGACAGTTTGTTCTATGAGTGATTTGCAGGTATGTTTAAATTCACAAAGCTACATCTTAGTTAAATTTTAGTTAAATCTTGTTATCAAGTCCTGAGAATTTTGCATCTGTCATTTAGTTCCATTATCTTACATTTATTACCATTTAGAAATAAATGTCTGTGGATTGTGTGCTTAAGTTCTACAATATAATGATTGTTATAACATTGCATGCCTCCTTAATGTTAAATACTTCTCTTTGGAAACATTTGTAATATTTCACAAAGAAAGTATTTCTTGTATATCTGCTGTGGATTTGTTTCGGGTGGCATTTTTTTTTTTTTTAAGGTTAAAGGTGTGTTCCTGGTACATACTGTATATACTGTACATATTTCTATTTCCGCTTAGGATGTAATCTTCTCTACTCTTTATTGCAAAGTACAATCTCATGCTATAAAGCTATAGACATGTTTGTATGACTCGTCGGGGTCAATAAAAAAGGGTGTCATATACACCCCTTTAAAATTCTGTCGGGGCACCAAAATTGCAAACGCTTACACGGGATTCATGTACCTTTCAGAGACATGTCATACTGGACACTTCCTCAGTAAGCCTCCCATCCTCTCATCACCCTGATAGGCACATGGCTAAGGACTTTTATAATTTGGTGGGTGGAGCTTCATGAGGAACTTGGAGACTAGTTGCTCATTAGGTCCACCTTCCAGTTGATTGACAGCAATGCAGAGCAGTACACAAATCCATAGCTGCTCTGTAGTCCAATAGCCACTTTTGAATCTGCTCTCTTTGAATCAAAAGTAAGGTTGAGTTAACGTGGAAGCAGTCTCTCAGTTCCTTATCAGGTGCTGCCCTCCCAGTGACTCAAGACATTTCCAAAATATGGGCACTGCCATATTTGGGTAATGAAATCACCACTATCCCCAACCACATGCGCAAACATGTAAGTTAACCACTTCAGCTGCAGAAGGTTTACTTCCCTTCATGACCAGGCCATTTTTTGCGATACGGCACTGTGTTACTTTAACTGACAATCATGCGGTCATGCAACGCTGTACCCAAATAAATTTGCTGTCCTTTTTTTCCCCACAAATAGGTCTTTTGGTGGTATTTGATCACCTGTGAGATTTTCTTCTTTTTTTTTTTTTTTTGAGCTATAAAGAAAGAGCGACAAAAAAAAAAAAATATATATATATATATATATATATATTTCACTTTCTACTATTTAACATTCCAATAAAAAAAAAAATCAAATTTTTTCATCATTTTAGTTCAATATGTATTCTGCTACATATTTTTGGTAAAAAAAAATCCCAATAAAAGTATATTGATTGGTTTGTGCAAAAGTTATCGCGTCTACAAACTAGGGGAAATCTCTACGTCATTTTTATTTTTTATTTTTTATACTAGTAATGGTGGCGATCAGCAATTTTTAGTAGGACTGCGACATTGCGGCAGACAGATCGGATACCTAACTGACATTTTTTGGGGGGGACCAGTAACATTACTATAGTATTCAGTGCTAAAAATATACACTGTTACTGTACTAATGACACTGGCAGGGAAGGGGTTAATGCCAGGGGCATACTTATGGAATGAACACAGGGACCTGTGTTCCTAAATAGCAGGCACACCGGATCCCTGTGTTCATTGCTGACAGAACAGCGGTCTGCCATGTTAACAATGGCAGACCACTGTTCTGTCTCCACGGGGAGCGATCGCAGGTGCCTGGCGGGAATCGCGGCCGCCAGACCCACAGATCAACCTCCCCTGTGGCGAAGTTACGTTGTTTCGTGGGACAGACCTGACCTGCCGCAATATACATATGCACTGGTGACAGTCGGCAAGTGGTTAAACAAAAAAAGACAGACCATTTTGAAAAAAAAAAAAACAATATTTTTTATTTTCTGCTATAAAACATATCCAATAAAAAAAAAATATAAGAAATCTAATTTCTTCATTAATTTAGACCAATATGTATTCTGCTACATATTTTTGGTAACAAAAAAATCCCAATAAGCATATATTGCACAAAAATTATAGCATCTACAAATGATGGGATATATTTATGGAATTTGTATTTATTTATTTTTATTTCTAGTATTGGTGGCGATCAGCGACTTATAGCGGGACTGCGATATTGCGCGGATAAATTGGACACTAACTGACAATTCTTTTGGAACCAGTGACAGTAATACAGTGATCAGTGCTAAAAATATGCACTGTCACTGTACTAATGACACTGGCAGGGAAAGGATTAACATTAGGGGCGATCAAAGGGTTAAATGTGTTCCATGGGAGTGATTTCTAACTGTGTGGGGATATTTGTACTGTGGGAAGGCAGAGATACGTGTTCCTGCTTAGCAGAAACACAAGATCACTGAGTTCCCTTGTCACAGAATGGCGATCTGCCTTGTTTACATTAATTTATGTTCGTTCTGCTCATGCCTCCAATGATTGGTGGGTCCGCCGGACCCGCTGATTGGCTTTTGCTGTGTCCAATCACAGCGGGAGTGGGTCGCCCACAGTGCGTGCCCCAGACCTGGAAGGGCAGAATAGCGTACCTGTACGTGATTCTGTGCAGAGAAGTCGCCACCCCGCAATAAATGATCGTGGGGCGGTCAGCAAGAGGTTAACACATGTATCTTTATCATTTACAAACATGTAGTGCCTTGTTTCTGACTTACAGGTTACTGTACATTTCTAAGAAGTATTAAATGCAATATTTACATGTGCAATATAATACTAAGCATGTTGCAAATGAACTGGAAATAGAGATTTGGGTTTCAGATGTTTTATGTCAAGTTCAAGTTATTTTGAGAATTGTGTTTTATTAGTTCTAAATGTATCTTTCTTACCGTGAAGATCACCCATATCTCTAGTGCAAAAGTTGATGACTCATTTCATTTTTATTTTTAAATGCATTTTTAGTCCTACAGGTTTAATAAGTTCCTGTGCATTTACTGAAAATAGAGATTATTATATTTCTTCTACTTGCAATTTTAAATCAAATACTAAAACCATGTATTCAGAGAACTTTACAGGGATTTAGTTTCTCTGAGCTGAGAAATGTATGGAGTATTTGATGATTGCCAAATTTAAGTCTGTACTAATTAGATCTGCAGTTCTGGGAATATTTTGATGATTAGGACAGTCTAATTAGGAGAACTCATGCTGAGGGTATCAAATAATTTTTTGTCAACATACTAAATGATTTACTATTTATATATTTTTTCTTATTATTTTATAATAATACATTTTGAGTGGTTTCTACTGAGACTGTGACCCATGACTTGCCAAGAGTTCAGTTCCACTGATTTAAATCAGACAGCCACCCACAGTTCACTAGAGCAGTTTCACTACAAATAGCCAAACAATCATTATTAGGCAAACAATAAGGAGTGCTAATACTCAAAGGTACTGTATTCTGGGAGCTAAGGTTTTTCCTTAGCATGTGAAGAGAGAAAAGTGGCTACACAGTTGAGCAAACCTTTTGCCTGTATATGGCAGATGGCTGTAACAAATGTGGATCCGCTATAAGAAATATAACCCTGAAGGGGAAATGTTGATGATTATTATTTTATTTATTTATTTATTTATTTTATAGGTTTGTTGTAATGTTATGGTTCTTACCGGAGTTCCTTTTTGTTTCTCTATGCACTGTCAAAAAAGATGTTTTAGAAATTGAGCTCTGACAGTTAAATGGGTCAGTACAAATGAGAGTACTTTGTGTTTTACTGGAGATAAGAAAATGTTTGAATCAACATGCTGAGCATTTTTCTCAGTGTTTTCCAGTACATTTGTAACAGGAGTCATAGGGTCATCATAATCATGTATCAATTTCACTGGCAGTTCACAGGTTGCTATGTTCAGTTAATAATAATTCTTCTCACTTCACCTCTTGTAACAAAGATAGCAGTTATGTTTGTGTAGTAAGCTTCAAATTAAATTCAATTGAACTCTCATTCCACCATGAATAATATCAGTTAAAGTAAATAATGTGAATGAATAAACCAGAGTTTTTAATTATTCATGGCTAACAAATGCTGACTGTGTATTTTTTCCCCAGATTCTTACATTAAATTAAAATGTTCAGTTCAACATTGTTGGAAATGTCATAAGGATTTGGATTGCAGGTTATGCACAAAGACATAAATAATATTAGTTTTCATTTGTCAGGAGACAAAGAAAACAACAAGCGGGATGTGAGAGAATAATTTGAATTGCAATGTTGGTAAGGCAGTCCATCAAGTATTTATTCTCCTAAAATTGTGATTCTCCTGAAATCTTGGCTTCTGCTTGGGACGTATGCCAGCATGGACCTTTCCATCAATATCCTGGGAACTATCTAATAAGCAGAAGTTGAATAGCATCCATTATTCACAATGAACTTTGATATTTGAATGCAGCAACAGAGCTTAGAGTTTCTGTTTCATTTTTTTTATTGTATTTTTAACATTTTTAGAGATATGGAAACACAGGAACATAAACAGTACATAAGCTTCAGTGTATATAAGAGGTCTTTAGTTTGTTTTACTGTTTCAAAATGAAACTATATTTACCATAAATAAATGCCTAGGGATATCCCATCCCAGGATTAGGGAGTGAGGGATGAAACAATTTGAAAGGGAAAGTATCCATAATGGTAAGCAGCTAGGGGAATAGGGGAATAGAGGGACATAGGGCAGGAGGAATGGGCAAAAAAAAAAAGATTTGGGCATGAGGCGAGGAGGGGAGGGGGGGGGGAGGAAGAAAAACCTAGGGGAAAGAGATATTTACAGGAGAGGGTAAAGAAGGAGGGAGGGGTGAAATGCACACCAAGGTAGGACCCAAACACCATATGAACCCGCATACTTCAGAGACTTTATGCTTACCATTTACCTTTCAGTTGTACCATTTTGCTTTCCTTCTGTGCCTAAATACACTACTAACTGGAAACACAATCTGGAGTTTCCTATTTCCCCAGAGGACTGGCAATATTTTTGGATGGAGACTTTGAAAGGTTCAGTCTTAGCTTTGGAAGCCAATTATAAAGTGCTAATGCACTGGCATGTATTCATCTTTTGGCTTTCCTGTTTATCCACTTGCCGATCAGCCTCTGTACTTATACTGCGGCAGGTCGGCTGTGTCCCACAAAAGGAAATCCCTGTACATCGTTTTGCGGGACCGCTAGTGGGGGCGCGCATGCGCCGATTGGCTGCAGGGGGAGCCAATTAGCGGGTCTGGCAGTCGCGATGTCCGCGGGGCACTCCCGATCACTCCCCGTGGAGACAGAATGGCGGTCTTGCGTTGTAAACATGGAAGACCGTTGTTCTGTCAGTAATGAACACAGGGATTCTGTGTTCCTCCTATTTAGGAACACAAGACTCTGTGTTCATTCAGCAAGCCCATCCCCCCACACAGTTAGATAATACCCCTTAGGGATACATTTAAACCTTTGATCGCCCTGGTGTTAACCCCTTCCCTGCGAGTGTCAATGCCTGCCTAAATCTCTCAGTGTTTTAGGGGTGTAGTGCTAATGGTATGTTTAAGCACATCTGGTGGGATTGCCCGAAGAGTAGAAGTTTTTGGTCTTGCACTTAGAAGATAGGTTGTACTATCCTTATTAGACCTGAAAGAAAGTGGAAATTATGGCTGAGTGTACTAAATTGCAATTTCAAATTGCAAATTTAAATTTGCTGAAATTCAGTTATCCATAAAGAAGTATAAGTGTATCCCAGTAGGGAGGATATGTAATGTTCAAAGTGATAGTAAAGATTCAACTTTTTTGTTAATAACAAATGTCATACTTTCTGGCTCTGTGCAATGGTTTATCACAGAGCAGCCCCAATCTTTCTCTTCTGGTGCTCTTGGCTCCTTTCTCCTTTGAGTACCCCCCAGCAAGCCACTTTCTTAGGGGGGGTACTCATGCAGGCTCGATCCTGAGCCACACTGTGTGCATCTTTTGATACACATAATGTGGATTGGACTCACCCCCTGCCACATCGCCACTAGGTTTGGTTGACAGCAGAGGGAGCCAGTGGCAGAGTCCCATGGGTTGGGAGAGAGAGAGAGAGAGAGAGAAGAACTGCTGCTCTTGTGCACAGTGCTGGACTGAGATGGGCTCAGGTAAGCATTTGGGGGCTGGCGGGAAGCTGTTGCAGAGCATGTATTAAGGTAAAAAACCTTTATCCTTTAGAACCGCTTTAATTTGTACACATTCTAAAGTTTCTATAGATGGCATAGTATTTGAGTCTTTTTGGCCTGAAGAACACAAGAGATAATAAATGCATAGCAGATTGGAGTGTAGCCACCATGTAAAAATTCTGGAAGAATCCGAACCTGTAACAACTAGAGGGTTTCCTAAGATACCTGAATATTTAATGTTATTCCAAACTTTGAGAGAGTGGAAAGTAACAGGGCTAGGAAGATGCTTACGAGTGGAGATGTGGAATGTTAAATAGGCTTCCAGGCTCTCCCACAAAGGTGCATTACATTTATCAAAAAGAAGGGTCATCAGAAAAATCGTTGCAGCTTGATAGTAGCAGGCAACATGGGGAAATGCAGGACCCCCCCTGCAGTTCTGTCTTAAAAAGTAATAGCCTAGTGACCCTTGGTCTTATATTGCTCCAAATAAAGGTAAAGTGTTTGTAACCTTTGTAAATCAATTCAGCCCCTCTCTTTTATCAGGTTATAATGCACAGTGTAAGTGTTTATTGCAATAAATGCCTCTAAATACCTTTTTTTTAGAGATCTTCAGGCCGGTCACATGGCTCCCGGCCATTCTGCTACTCTGATCCCTGGGCTACAGCAAGAGGGGCTGAGCTCTCCCTCTGACATCAGCTGGGGTAGTCACATGACCGCCGTGCTGACTACTCAGCCCCTCCCGCTTAAGCCCGGGGATCAGAGTAGCAGAGCAGCCAGGAGTAACATGACCGGCCTGAAGACATCTGAAAAATGTATTTAGAGGCATCGATTTCAATAAACACTTGCACTGTGCATTATCACAGGATAAAGGAGAGGGGCAGGCAGTGACATTTGTTAAAGATGAATGTACTATGAATAGTGGCAGGGGGGGGGGGCGTAGACAGCTCACACAAACAAACGGAGCTGACAGGCAGGGAGGGGAGGGGGAGAGGACAGAGAAGAGAGCAAATGATGGAGGCACGTAAACTGACCATGGTGACAGGGCTCAGCAGCCGTGATAAACTGTGGTCAGTTTACAGAGGGGAGGGCAAAAAATGGCAGGATCAGCCAGGTTTTTTACAGTTTAGAGAGGGGCAGGTTAAACAGCACCAGCACTGTGCTGTAAAACATGCTTTGGGAACAAGATCCATTTTTTTTTCTTTAGGGTTACAAACAATTTAGGCATCTTAGTATGAAAGAAATGTAGGACATACTGTGGAACCTTTAAAAATCGTATTCAGTTTAACCTCTCTATTTTACAAAAAGTGAAATACTTCCATTCTTACTGGATAACCTAAACTGGGAATATATGCAAGATGAATATACAATTTAGACAAAATGATCATTTTAACTGCTATTATTCTACCCAACCAAGAAATAGGATACTGTTTAGATCCCAACAATAACAGATGAGAAATACTGTGAGGAAAAGAAAAAGCAATTAAAAAATTAAGTTGACCCACAAAATAAAGTGAACTTGAATGCAAAAAGGAAGGGAAGATTTCCAATCTAACAAGGAGCATCTAGAAATGATGTTTCTAAGCAGTATACAGAGAGATTAAACATTTATGTCCTTAATTCTTCCTGAACAATGACAGGATTTGTTCAGTTCCTTGAGCCTCATCACTATATAGCTGCAGTCTGAGATCATCTAAGATAATGCTGCCTCTGACTACTATTCTCAAGAGATTTGGTGTGATATTGGGAAATGTCTCTAGTGTGCTGATGACAACTATCCTTGCTGCAATGGAAGCTATTTCTAAGGACCTACAAACAAGAATCTTTCTGCCTGTGCTTCATCTAACACTTCCAGTCCCTGCTCATTCTCTGTGCTTGGACACCTACTTAAAGTTAAAGGGTAACTCCATTTTCGAGGCAAAAAATTTACAGCAAAAATAATGTAGCCCAATTGCTGCAAAAGCAATGGAGAGGCCTTCTGTTCATAGTTGGTGTACAGAACTTTTCCAGAAATATTGTGGGTAACATTTTAGGCATTCTCTGCAATAGGAATCATATTTTAGGTGGAAAAACTCTCTAAGGGTTAATTACTTCTAAGGCTGGGTTCACACATATGCGGCCGCAGGTTAATGCCTGGGGTCTGGGGCGTCCCTGTTCACCAGTTCACGTGCAAATCAGGTCCAACTTTGGTCCTAAATTCGCACCTGAATCGGACCCAAAGAAGCACAGGACCCTTTTTGAATGTGAACCTGTGTGAACAGACTCCATTGAAAGCCAGTTACACTTGCCTGTCATGCAAATTGGATGTAGGGAGACCCTCATCCTCTTCGCATATGTGTGAACCCAGCCTCAAGGGATGCAGACACTGCAACTTTCCTCATGGGAACACTGCACATTAATCAGCTGACTAGAATGAACACAGACACTCCAATTTAGAAATAAGTATGGCAGGAACCCAGTGGAATACACATCTTTTCATTAAGAACAAAAATAGGTAGGACTCTGCTACAAAGTTTGTTAGATTCCTCTCAGTGTTCCTAGATCACCCAAAGGGATTTGTTTTTATTTTCTAACAAAAAATTGAGTTCTTTTTTAAGTGTGTAATTCTAAGCCTGTGTTCCATGTTTTGTCCTGGGACCTATTATCATCTTGTCTTATGACCTGGCTTGCCTTTTGACAATGTTTCTGTTTACTGATTTGCACTTTTGCATGACGTATATTGCTGTCTTTGGCTTGTCTATTCACTACAACCTTATCTTCTCTTTTACTAAGGTGCTTTGAAACTCCCCCTGCTGACTTTGGCCTGTCCACTGTTCATGTTATCATTACTAATTCAGTACTGTGTTGTGTTTCTTCTACTTCTGCCCCCAGCTACATCCTCAAAAGAAGTACTCTTCATTCCATGTATCACATTTGCTCCAGCCACTAGCAGAGTGCATACATTCCACACAAGTGATTACAAATAGGATGACTTCTATAGGTATTTCACCTTTGCAGTAGTCTCTAAAACTAGGTCTATTTTAGACAGTAACATGGTCCACATAGACCCTCTTGCTACATATTTGTTAACTGTAAAAAAATGAGCCCAATGAACCATTTAGGTTATGCACAGCCTTAGTCACTGTTTTGGCAGTCGCATGAACCCATGCACATGGCAAGAAGTTGATGGACTTTGTCACTTGTAGCACAGGTATTATGACACTTCTAAAATCCTTGCCAGGGCTTCCAAAATCCCTGCCAGCACTTCTGATGGTAAACGTAGAACCCCTTCTGGGATTTCCAGAATCCTTACCAGTGCTTCCTGGCAGTACTTCCAATAGTATAGCAGAATCCCTGTCAGGATTTTCAAAATCCCTGCTAGCACTTTCAACAACACTCACAGAATCCCTGTCAAAGCTTCCAATGGCACTCACAGAATCTTTAGCAGTAATTCCAATGGTACTAACAGAATCCCTTTCAGGACTTTTAGTGTTCCCTGAAATACTGCTGACTGTGTGCTCTGACCAAACTTTTTTAAGCCCCAGTCTTTGAAGTGGCTGGTGCCATATCTTTAAACCAGCTATCAGTGACCAACAGATATAGTACTAAAAAGGTTTGCCTTTCTATTCTCTCACCTTGTGTCTTGTCTTCTGCCTTCTTTATTGTCAACCCAGACTGTCTGACTACCCTTTGCTTGCCACTTAACAAGACCCCTGCCTGAACTTGACCACTCCTTTGTCTTAACCATCGTTTACTGACCACTTTTTGCTGACCCGGAGTGTCAGACTTCTCTCTGTTTGCTGCTTGCCTTGCTTGATTCCAACTGCACTCTTATCTCCACTGTCCACATTGTCATGTTCCTGTACCTTCTACACCTTGGTGGGGCAATCCCAGGGGCCCATGACCCAGAACCAATTGCAGTAATGTGTTTGGGGACACCTTGGGTTTCTGGTCAATCCCCACTATCTCTGGTTAAGACCAACTTGTACTGAGATTCCATGCTTTGAGTGAGCCCACATCACCTGCAGAGGGTATCGTGCTGGAGAACCTGCAGGGGATTATTATGCTGGAGATGTAGTTGTGGCTATGAATTTTCCTGTGGGGCTTGGCATATGTCATGAGTGCTTCAAAAGTATAGATTTTCAATAACTTAAGGACTGAATGATGGGGAAAGCACCCTCATTTTCATATATTCCTAGATGGAGGTCTGGCTATTGTAAAATTCAATGGGAGAGAAAAGGGAGTGTGTGTCATATATCTAATATTTGACATGTAAGTGCTCTCATATTGAAGATAAGCCAGGGTAGCCTAGCTGCCTTTATTTTGTAATGTGCTTTCCTTCATTACTAGTAAAGGTCATGATAATCAAGTGGGAAGAAAACCTTTAAGAAATAGTGCACGTCTACTGTTTACAGCTAGTTTCCCATATTAAATGTATATAAAAGCATATCTTGAAGTGTGTAGCATCAGATGACTGTTTTGTCTATACCATGTTTACTAATGGACACGATGACAACTCTCTTTTTCTTCTCTAGACAAAAGAAAAGTGATTGTAAAGCTTTTTTTTATTATTATTAATAAAATAACAAACATGGAATACTTACCTGCTCTGTGCACTGATCCTCCTCTTCCCGAGTCCCCTGCAAGAGCTCCTGGCACCCCCCCCCCCCCACACACACACACACACAGATTGCCCCCATAGCAAGCCACTTGTGTGTGCTTGCTCCAGAGCCTGAGAAGGCAGAGCACAAAGTCCTGACCTCAACCCAATAGAACACTTTTGGGATGATTTAGAGCGGAGACTGGGAGCCAGGCCTTCTTGTCCAACATCAGTGCCTGACAAATGTGCTTCTGAAAGAATGGTCAAACATTCCCATAGAGACACTCCTAAACCTTGTGGATAGTCTTCCCAGAAGAGTTGAATCTGTTATAGCTGCAAAGACAGGCCGACTCAATAATAAACCCTATAGACTAAGTCTGGGATGCCATTAAAGTTCATGTGCATGTAAAGGCAGGCGTCCCAATACTTTTGACAATATAGTGTATGTTTTAAACATGATAATTGGACAACTGAAGTGAAAATAACACAATTTATTGTGTAAAGATTCCCGGGTTCTTTAAAATATAAGCTTTAGTATGTCAGCAGCTAATATGTGTGATATGGACACCCAGAGGGGACCTACACTGCAGTCTATTCCAAAACATACATATTTTCCTTTTTATTTTAAACTTTCAAAAAAAATGCACATACTACAAAAATCACTGATATTACTTTAAGCCAGTAAGGCTTCCTCTTTTTTTTTTTTACACCCTACTAAAAATCTCTCCGAAGTATCTACAATGCCTCTTTGCAGTGTCAAAAACTGACATTTCTATAAATTAACAGGTAAAGTTGTTATCCCATATACAGTTAAACCTGTGTGCTTTGAAAGGTTCTAATTAGCAAGTGTGAAAAATTTTCACTGGGGGGGGGGGGGAGTCACGTGGTCATGACGTAACGCGTAGGGCATAAACAAAGGTTACGGGTAGTGATACAAATACCTGAACAAACATGGCGCTCACAAGCAAATGCTGGATACTCTGTTCTTATATGTACATTTTTAGAAGCTTTTTTTCTAAAAAAAAAAACATTTACATACTACACTATGAGAGTATTCTTCATATATCCCCACTTTATAAATGGCGAGAGGATCTGTGGAAACCCCCCGAGATTACTAATCATCCATGAATGCTGGCTAAGCATTGGGAAAGTATATAAATATAGAGGACATCTAGTGGCGAAAAAGACGTATAGCAGTTCCATTGGAGATTTAATACTGTATGCTTGTTCAAGCATAATTAAGGTGAAAGGCTAGTGAACACAGTGGTGACACATTGGATGAAGATAAGAATAATTCACACACAAACTTTCTTATTTCTGGTGAAGGGATATCCCTCGGATATATATTATGGAATTTGTCTATACACGCTAATCACAGTTTTTGTATGTTTATCATTGGTTTGTGCAATATGAGTTTTTTTTTTTTTTTGCAATTTTACACTAATGCACAGTGCACTTTTGAAGGATATCTTATGGTAGTCTTTTGCAGGTTTATTGTATCTCTAAACAGAGTTATGGTTATTTATAGGAATTCCGGCAAATAAGTAAATTGTGATATAATTTTAATAACACTATAGACAGAGCAGCACTATTATTTAACCACTTTATTTTTGCCATTAGCCTTGGATGAGCTATTAAGTGCAAGCAGCAGTCTTTCACATTTTTATTTATATATATATATATATATATATATATATATATATATATATATATATATACACATACAAGATAGCGCGAGAGCCATTACAAATTCTGCTGATTCTATAGACATGCTTTTGCAATGCCCAATAACTCCCTTTCTAAATGTGCATACTGTTCCAAAAAAGCTGATACAATGTGGGACTCATTAAACAGAGCATTTTCTTATGATAATAATAATGCTACAAATGATTACACAGGAAACATTTATTTTCATATATTACTCAACATGAAACCTGAATGGAACGGTAGGAACAGAATAATTGTTGGCAGGGCAGATTTTTCTCTAAGTGCATTACTCTCTAATTGTGACTTATATTGCTGTTACATATGTAACAATATACACAAATCAATGTGATTATGTTCTTTCCCACTTTAAATGTGTATCCTCAAAGGTTACATTATATTTTATCTTAAGACGACCTTAACTTAATGGCTCTGAACAAGTATACCAGCAGTTTTATTAAACACATTGATCTACATTTTTAGTCATCGTTGCTCTCTGAAATACTCAATTTAGTGTGAACATCAGAGCTTTTTCTCCTTGAATCTCCTTTTTTCCACCCCCACCATTTTATTAATGCATAGCTCACAGATGTCCATGTACTGGAAAGACTGTCCTTTCTTTTTAAATCAAGGTCACTAGTCCTTCCTTTCTTCTGTCCCAAAAACTTGCCACTATTTTAAATCAGACACAGATATCAATTCAAATGAATGTACAATTTAACAGAAATAGTTTATGATGCTTTAAACGTCATCCAACCTGTAAATTATTGCTATTTATAAATGCCAGTATAAAGAAAAACAATTGTGATGAAACAGTATGAAAAAGCAGGTTTTTTTTTGTGTTTTTCTTTTTTTTTTTTTCATTGTTGGTATGCTTAAAAGAGACCCTGTTGCTAGACCCTTTCTCTCAACAAGACTATTCACTTAAAGTGTTTGTAAAGTACTTTGAAGCATTCTTTGGAGAGAGTTTGGTGCCTCAGGCCAAGGGGGGTGGGACTTTATGGGCTAGTAAGACAGAGTTGTGTAAAATTTAACAATTTATTTAAGGTACAAAATAAAAACATCAAGTGGTAAAAACATTTGGTGTATGGGTTATAGACCCATAAGTGATAGTCAAGTAAGAAGATTAGTGACACAGTGGTATGGTGACAATATGGTATATCTCTCTGTCAGTCCACGTCTATGGTTTCAGCGTGGGGTCTGCAGGGGGAGATATCTGGATTTCCTACGCGTTTCGGCATATTAGGTAAATTGCCTTTGTCAAGGAAGACTTGTCCACCATATCTGAAAGTATAGTAGATAAACAGTTAGTAATATTATTATGCTTTCCGTGGGCAATTTCCCTTGGTCGCATAATAAAGTACATACTTGTTATAGAGGGTGCCTGATCCTGAAACTTTACTTCTGGTCCTTTAAACTTTCACACAGGAATGAGGATACTGCTGCTGTGGTATATAATATATGATGGTGAGTATAATTTATATAAAATGTGCCTTGGGTAATATGTAATCTTAAAGTACTTACTATGCTTGAAAGTAAACCCCTCCCCCAATACTAAACTGAGCCTCATCGCAATCCAGCTATGTGCACGGCAGCCTCAGCTCTTCGGGGACTATCCCTTCTCATTGGCTGAGACGGCAAGTGAGCCAATGAGAAGACAGAGGGGGCAAGGCTGAGCAATGGCTCTGTGTATGAATGGACATGCAGAGCAGTGGCTGAAGAGTGGGCCTGCTTTGGTACACCCCCTACCCCCCCCCCCCCACAGCAAGCTGTTTGCTCTGGGGGCACTTGGTAGAAGGGAGGAGCCAGGAACACCAGCAGGGGACCCAAGAAGAGGAGTATCTTTTCAAAACCACTACATAGAGCAGGTAAGTATAACATAACATGTTTGTTGTTAATCAAAAAAAAAAAAAACAAAAAAAAACATGCCTTTAATATCACTTTTTAAAATTATATGCATTTAACATATTTGAGGCATGTTATTTACTTGTAAGAACCTCAGTTATGTAGTCATCCAAAAGGCCTCATGCTGCTGCTGTGCCCCACCATCTTGGCTATAAAGTCACCAGCCCCAACAAACTCAGAGCTGTCACTTAAGTAAAACCCTATAGCATTTCCTTTTGCTGCTATCCTGATATCTACATAAATGATTATGTTGGGAGTTGAAGAAAGAAACTGAAGATCTTGGTGAGCATATAGAGTAATTTGACTCTTCTAGAAAATGAGAGGGCAATAATATGCAAAGAGGGAGGGGGGCTCTGCTAAGTGACACTTTCAATGCATCTGCACCAAAAGGTGACATTATTCCCCACCTTCAACAAGTTGGAAGGCAAGTTAACTACTTCAAGACCAGCCTCTTCAGGCCATTTCTTGCTTTTTAGCACTTTTACTGTTGTGATAAGGGACACTATGAATGGTGTGGCGGTGAAAAGGAACACTGTGAGTTATGTGGTGGTGATCAGGGACACTGAGAGCAGTGCAGTGGTAATTATGGACACTGTGAGTAGTGTGGCAGTGATTAGGGACACTGTGAGTGGTGTGGGGGTAATGAAGGATACTGTGACTGATGCAGCAGTGATCAGGTATACTGTGACAGGTGCAGTGGTGATTAGGGACACTGACTGGTGTTAGGGTGATAAGGAACACTGACTGGTGCGAGGGTGATTAGGGACACAGTGACTAGTGCTGTGGTAATTAGGAACACTGTTGTGACTGGTTCGGTGACATTGTACTGCTGTGGCCGGGAGCACTGACATACAGTAATATCAGAGCAGACAGCCATTGTACATGATCACCAACACAGAAGTATGATGTCACTATAGTGACACTGTACTTGCTTTGGTGACAGTAATGAGGGGGTGATCAGGAAAAGAGCCAATCACATTCCAGGTGCTGTTACCAGTTGTACTATCAGTTGTTGTGCACTGAATCTTTACTTCATAAAAAGTCTTCTTTATTCCCTTCCTTGGTGCTACATGTCTCATAAATACAAATGGCATTGCAGCCAATCTGCATGCATCAAGCAATAAGTATGTGAAAACCCAGACAAACTACAATGCTCAGGAGTGGTCTGATAAATCAGGCATAACATGGATGGTAATTGTAATGAGTCGACCAAATTGATGTTTTATTCAAAACTGGTAAAAAAAAACTGAAAGTACCAAATAAGAAATATGAGATGAAAATGATAGGTAAATGACAATATTAATGGCATGTATCAAAAGCATTAAAGAAAACAAAAAAAAAATCAACAGTATAACCCCATGACAATTTATTAAAAAATAAAAATGCACTCACAAAAGTATACATATGTAGGGCATGGCATAAGTACGGCATGGCATAAATGGGAGCCAGAAATGTCCGAGAGGCAGCCTGAGAACCACTAGCCTTGGCCACCAGCTAGGGATGAAGTGTTCTGAAGATTGGAGAAAGCTGCTTTCACTGCAACTGCAATCGGCGATCAACCTAGGACTGGAATCCCAGACGTCACTGAAGAAATATGCGTTGTAGACATGGGATGCATTTTGAAACTAGTTGGCTTTTTCATTAGCCTCCTGATGTAATTTATTTTATTTTTTATGCTACACTAGGGGATTGCACTGTTGTTTCTTTTGTTTTCTTCAAATCTGCATACATGCGCCATCTATAATACACAGGACGCATTATAGCATCAGCTTGGAGCCTCTCTTCTCAGTAAAAGGGTAGAACAAAAAGGATGGGACCATAGGACCCTGCAAGACAATAGAGGCAACCAAAAACCTGGAAGTAGGAGCAGCCTACTGGGGTCTGGATCAACTAAAAACAAAGGCGAACTTTTGAAAAATACGAAGCAGCCCACTAGCAAGTACTGGGGGTTAGTTGCTGTAATTGACATTAAAATGTTAGGGATTAATAATATTTTGAGGGTCAGAATTCCTTAAAATAGTTAAAACCTTGTTATAGTTTTAATTTTTAAATAAACTACTTTACAATACAATATAAACAGAACATGAGCAAGATATGAACCTAGACCTAACCTTAATCAGTAAAAGCACTTGGATTTGACCTGTGCTCCTTGCAGTTTCACCAACAATAGTATAAGCTTGTGAAAAAATATATTTGCATATTACTCCAGCACAAACAAATAAAGGTGCAGCGAGTGTTCTGCTGCTGACCCAAAATAAGGGTTCACACCTCCACCTTTTATGACTATATCAAATCAAAGCCTGCTTCTATTCAAAGGCACTAGCCATTATACCTCCTATAGCGTGATCTAGCATATATGTGTATCAATCCTTATGTGCAAAGCAATGAATACACAAATAAATAAACAAAGGGAATACAATTGCCTAACAAACTACTAAAGCAAGGTGCACAGGTTTTGAGTGGAACAGTTTTTTTATTCATTATTATAATCATTGCTTCCAAAAAGAAACAGTACTTTGTGGAAAGTTTGATTTTAGATGTTCATTAAGGCTCCATTCACATCTAGGCGTTGCTATTTTACAGTCATTTTACAGACGTTTTTCAGGCGTTATTTTGGGGCGTTTTTTCAAGTGTTTTTGCAGTGTTTTTGTGCAGGCATTTTTAGATTGATAAGTGACCAATGAAAAAAAAAATAGAAACGCTTGTAATCTGCCAAAAAATAAGCTCTTTTTTGAGCTACGGGCGTTTTGGTTAAGGTGACCGAACGCTCTCATGTGAACAGGGGCCATTGAAATTAATGGGATTTGTCTTGTTGGGCATTTTAGAGCTGAGGCTTAGAGCAAAAAATCGCCCAAAAACGCTTAGATGGGAACGGATCCTAAAGCTGGATACACACTATGCAACTTTTGTTGTTAGATTTCCTTTAGATTTACCTTCCACTATGTAGTGCAGGGGCCTGACTAATTGCATACAAATTGAAAGTGTTTAGATTTGACCTCATGGTTTTGGTAAATCTAAAGGAAAAAATCTAAAGACAATTGTATAGTGTGTATGGCCCATTATTGTACCTAAACCTCTAAAAAGAAACACATTTTTGTTGTTAGTAAATCTGCTAAGCCAAGAATTTTGAGGACTGCACACTGACCATTTTAACCGGTTGCCGACCGTCGCACGACTATATACTGCGGCGGTCAGCCCCGGCCAGGCAGAGTGACGTATGGATATGTCACTCGCCTGTCACTGACTTGCGAGCCAATTGCGGGCGGGCGCGCGCCCGCCGAGGCGCGCGCCCGCCGCAGCTCGTTCACAGACAAGTCAGTGCGTGTGACCGGCGGACTCGATGTCCGCCGGTCACACTACGATCCCTCCTGTGAAGGGAGAAAGGCGGAGCGGCTTATGTAAACAAGCCACCCGTCATTCTCCCTGTGTAAAAACAAAGATCAACGGTTCTACTATGTAGAACCGTTGATCTTTGTTTTTACACCAATAGCAATGTCCCTGCACAGTTAGAAGCACGCCCCTAGGACACACTTAACCCCTCCCTGTCCAATAAAGTTAACCCCTTCCCTGCCAGTGTCATTTTTGCAGTCCGATCTGTCCGCCGCAATGTCGCAGTACCGAAAAAAAAATCGCAGATCGCCGCCATTACGCATTAAAAAAAAAACACCAAAAATGACAAAAATCTTTCCCTTTGTTAGTAAACGCGATAACTTTTGCGCAAACCAATCAAAATACGCTTTTTGCGATTTTTTTTTACCAAACATATGTAGCATAAAACAAATTGGCCGAAAATGTTAAAAAATTTTGATTTTTACATTTTTTTGGGGGGGAATTTCATATAAAAAAAATGTAAAAAATATTGTTATTTTTGCAAAATTGACGCTCTTTTTTTGTTTATAGCGCATGATCAAAAAAATCACACAGGTGATCAAATACCACCAAAAGAAAGCTCTGTTTGTGGGAAAAAAAGGACGTCAAATTCGTTTAGGTAGAGCGTCGCACGACCGCGCAATTGTCCGTTAAAGTCACGCAGTAAAAAATCGCAAAAAACCCCCTGGTCTTTTAGCAGCCAAATCCTCCGGGGCTTAAGTGGTTAATATAATTTCTTTACATTTTTTGTGAAAAAAATGCTACTAAAATGACATTTAAAAACATGCAACATTAGCCTATTTATATTACAGTATTCAGGTTGTAGAGAACTTTATCTGTCTGGCCTTGCATTTTTATTACAATTTGAAAGAGTGTAAAAGGATTAAACACCTCTATTGCTTCAGGTGTATTAATTTATCATAATCCTAAAGAAAGAAATATAGCAGATGCTGGAGGACTTTGACATGGAGAAAACACCAGTGTAACACTTCTGTGTGAAATAAATCAAAATATGTGTTTTTAACTATGTTGAATGCTTAATATGTTTTTTAGCGCTGTGGAAGACAGTATTGATAAAAGTACTTGACATGGAATTCTTTACAAAGCTTGCACCAATTAATTTCTTGTTATTTTTTTATTTCTACCATGCTGCCTCAATTTACATCTACAATCTGTGTGAAAATGTTTCTTGACTTTTTCAGCAAAACCGCAATAATTGCAATTGCATATATTAAAATTACTCTAGCGTGATAATTTAATATATGTAATCATTTATTTTTTTTTAAGTGTACATAACCACAAAAATAAAATAAAACCATATGTGTTTGGTTACCCACATGGAAGAAAAATATATTTTAAAATATATTTAAAAAAAAAAAACATTTTTTATTTTCCCAAATATATTGGAAATATATTTGAAATGCTACAATTTTGACCATATTCAATATATCTCTAAATTTTTTTCCCTAAATATATTGGAATTATATTTTACTTCCATATGGGTAGCCACATACATGTTGGTAAACACAGCCTGTATATTATGTATTATGTATTTTAAAGGCCAAATACCTGGTGATCCTGCCACTGGTGCGGGGCAGAAATGTGGGGCAATGCATGGCATTTAGTACTGTATCACCCATTACTCAGAGCTGCCATACCCCCTCCAACCCTACAGTGTTGATCACAGAGGAGCCTATAGGCCCGTACACACAATACGGAAATCGAAAGTAAAATTTCATCTGACGAACGATCTGCCGATTTTCAGATTGCTAGTATAGTGCTTTCGACAGTCGATTACGAATTTTTGGACGACAAAAACTGGATGTGCAGGCAGAAAATTTTTATCGTACGTCAACACATCGTCCGATTTTCGTTTAATTAGTACAGTTTTCGGCCGAAAAAAATCATAAGAGCAAGACAAGGCATGCTCAGAAATGAAAGAATACATACAAAACAATTCAACACATTACATCACTTCTGAAGTAGAATTTTGTCGTACGAGAATTTTCATATGAAAGTAACCTCTTCACTTTTGACATGAGACTAGCATGCAAAAAAAAAAAAACGGATGAAAGATCGTCCGATAATCTGATTGTGTGTACGAGGCTTTACTATCCAAAGTGCAGTACACACAGATGAGCAATGTACTCCTCCTCTACATGTGATCTCCCTTCTTAGAAACATGAAAAAAAAGAAAAAAAAATTAAGCACGTACGCATGTATACCCAGCTTAACAACGCACAGGTAGAAGCAGTTATCATTCTACATCCTGTGGAGTGGACAATTCAGGGGACTGTCAAACAAAGGAGGGAGGCTTTCCACTGTGCATTACTGTGTAATTAAATGTTAATTTACTAACTGTATAATTTAGTAACTGTATAATCACTGTGCAAAGTGAATGCTAGTAAATTCAGTGAACTTGTGTTCACGTTGAATACTCAATCATGCCTGAAGAACATACAAAAACATTTTTTGTTAGTTCAGTGAACGTCTCCACCTTGCGCTCTGTGGTTCCATCCACCAGCCAATACATAAATAGTATGCATCTGCAGCTCTAAAGGGGCATGGTAGTAATGCAGTTATCTACTGTTGAAGATTGCAACAGTGGTTGTAGCTTTCTTTAAGTAGAATGGGCAAAAAATCTAACACAGTTTTAACTTTTTGATGATGGCCAAAAGGTCTAAAAAAGCTTCTTGGCCTTTTGATCAGGATTAAGTGTAGCATCTGTTCTTATCAGTTTTTCAGGGGATAGAATGTCAGTTCCCTTTCCCAATTAGGGTGGCAGGTTAGTAACTCCCTGATGTATTAAGGTGGATATGGTGGAAGAGTATTTTTGATTTGACCTGGTTTACTAAGCTTGTCCCTGATTAAAGGCAAAGTTTTCCATACAAATGCCTTTCTGGTAGGGATGGTGCTGCATTTGTCCAATCCATCTGGGCTGAAAAAAGAAGCACTTGTGCCCCTGAATAGGCAATCCAGGGTGCCAAAAAAATGAATGGTGGGGTAACATATTTTGTTTTTAGTTCGGCACCTTGGTCATAGTACCCATTGCATGTTTTTTTTCACTCCTGCCTCCTGGGCTGGGCCTTTCGGCTGGGAAGTCATTGCATAGCACTTTGGCACAAAATTATTTACTCTTTACCCCATCCCCTTTTTATGTTTGTACGTTTTGCACTTTTTGCACAATATATAGTACTTTACTCACTACTGATCAGGACTGGCCCTGAAAGTCTTGGTGGAAGGGCACATGGCCTTATGGTCTCTCTTTGGGAATACCCAACATAGTAATTGGGTGGACCTTTCTCTAGGTTCTGCCTGGTATTGGGTAGGTAGACCATGAGTACCCCAGTCCCCATCAAGATTCTTGTATCTTGGGGGATCAGGAACAGAGTTTTTTGTCTTTGGAGGAGGACCATTTGTACTTCCTGTGCACTTTGTGTGTTCTTTACCTTTTGTGTGCTCACTTTTTTGCACTTGATGTTAGTTTTGAGTGAGAACACTGCACTGTTGAGCTTAAAAAAACTGTTTCACTTTATTTACTACATTTATTGAAAAGTCATATTGCAAAATTACCATTATGGCCTCATTCACACAGCTGTACAGGGACTGTACAGTATGCAGAGCCTGCATACTGACTTTCCTGGGACCCGCTGCTCCTGTGTTAAGCCACCATTGAGAATAAGAAAAGGCAGCTGTATGTCATTGTGCACCAGCGGTTGTATAAAGCACCTGCATACACACTGACATATACTTCAAAAGCAGAAACTGTGCGTTTGGAACAAACAACAGTGTGCATGAGGGAACTTAATGCAATGCCTGGTGCAGAACTGTGTACAGCCATCTTTTCCAATGCATCTCAATGGACAGCTGTACACAGTGACAGTAAGTCCTGGAAATGTCCATATGCAGGCTCTGCACACTGTGCGCCTCCTGTATGGCCATGTGCATGACACCTTATTTTGCTAAGTGAATGGTCTTCACTTTTGTAGTAAACCAACCCCTTCAGTTCAAATGTTGCTGTAGCTGCCAATTAAGGAACAAAATTACAAGCAAACATAAATATGCTGGTATTTTACCTTGATGAATTTAGTATAAACCAAATGGTGTAGACAAAAAGAACAGAGTTGAATACCTAATGTTAATAGCTTACCCGTGGTTTAGTATTTTGTTGGATTTCCACTTTTATCCTGCAATGCACTACATTCAGACACACATGACCTATCTAAAACAATAATCAGTTACTTAATTAATATTTAAAGCTTTTCCCTATATAGACATACACATCAATATGAATATATTTCCATATACTTGTATAGTATAAGAGCTTTAACATCATTTGCTAAAATGAGAGTTCAGACTTTAGCACATCTTCATTTTCCTATGGGATAAGCCATGCTAGAAATTAACAGGAAGGGTCAGACATCAGAAGGCATGTCTTTTCCTCTTGTGCTTCCAACCTGTAAAACAAAAAGTGTGTAATCAAACAAATGTATAATTATAATAAAAAATATATAAATTCTGAAATGTGCTCTTTTGAGAACAAAAAGAAAATGTAAACCATCAAGTTGTGGGCAACATATGTTGGAGAATCAATGCAGGAATTACACTGTACATCTTTCTATATACTTTGGCTGCAATTAATTTATGTTTTATTATTTTTACAACTGAAAAATAAAAATGTAAAATTTTTCAAACACTAAATATTAGAATCGTTTCCCTTGAGCTGTAAACATGTCATATGTAACACAGACAAATGTAGGGCAGATTGGATTAACAGATTTTTTTTTTTTTTTTTTAAATCCATTTGTCTTTTGCTAAATTGACAGAATTAGAACAGCTGAGGACTTTACTTGTCTGTAGAAATTTCAATTTCTTTAACAGACAGCTGTGTAGGGTTCGTTTTTGACAGTACATTGTGTCTGTTCACTGCATAAAGGAATTCATGATACTATAGCACTGATTCATAAATAGGCACATAGGCAGACATATATTGTTTAAAAAAACAAAATGTGCGAACAGGCAGGATTTTAATGCAGAAAAGACATGTGTCTCTTTTTAACTAAAGAGTTACTTACCTACCTGTCCACCCTTTTACAGTGAGCTAAACACGTGCAGCTGACAGAAGAAATGTGGCAATGCTGAAGCTGACTGCCCTTTGTGCATCAATGCATGTGCAGGAGTTATTTCACCCCCGCCTGGCCAATTCTTGGGTTTCCCAGGGGCCGGGGATCGAGCCCAAGAAGCCGGCCTCCAGAGAAAGCGAGGGGCTGGTGGGGAACTCCAGGATGCCGCATTGTTAAATCCAAGGTGAGTATACTTCCACTTGAACTGACCAATCACTCTTTTCTGTATACATTGCCTTATTATTTAACTGTTATGTTGTATTAACTCTTTGTGTACTAAAAAAAGAAACTGTTTTCAGGTGTAAAGTACAGGAAACTAGAAATACATACCACCACCAGCGGTCATCTCCCTGCCAGTATGCCCTAAAGTCATGTTGTTCTCATAAACAATGCTCTGTCACTTTCTGATAGTGTTGAAGCTTGCGTGCCCCTTCCTTTCCCATGCAAATTCCCATAGACTAGTGGAATAGCCTATCATAGTGATGAGCCAGGCAATATATGTGGATCATGGGAGACAGTATGAAAGCATATCCCTATAATTGTGATCCTCTCCTACCAGGTGGAATTTCATATGTCAGGTTCTTTTCTAAACCAATATAAGATAGGCGGAAAGTCTCTTTTCTATTGCCTAGCCAACTAACTAGCCCTAACTCTCCCTATATTGGGGCCACATTTAGCCACATTTAACTTTCCCTATCGACTTCCTCCCTAGTCCATCTCATTTTACCCCCCCCCCCCCTCTTTTTCTCTTTTTATTTTATCTCTTATCATTCTATTTCTAAACACTCTTGTCCCCAACGCTCCACGGTCTTTATCATATCCGAAGAGATGGGTCATTAAGCTTGCATGACTTACCCTCATATCATATTTTTCATATGTTTGAAACATGATGTATGTACTTAAACCTTGTTCTCGTGTAATGTCCTGCACATGAGTTTCACAAACAAATTTTTGGTAAAAGAAAGCTCTATACCTGAGAGTGATGATTGGCTATACCCTCAACCAGACACAGTTTGCTCCCAATAGGAGTGTCCAGAGGTACTAGTGACATCATCAACATCACCAGTTTGTTATGGATCTACTTATGCTCTATGTTCGAACAATTTTGGTTTTTCCTTTCTTGTATTATTTGTATTTACTATGATCCTAGCTCCTGTGTATCTACCCTTCTATTGTCAGAAAATGGATAATGTCCTGACTAAATGTTTGTAACTTTTATTTTCTGAAAATCCTTAATAAAAACACGGTAAAAGAAAGCATAAGGTTACCTGAAATGTTGGAGCGTTTCCAGTAAAATGGCAGGTACACTAAGAATGCTGCAGGTATATGCAAGATAAATTCAAGTGCTGGAACTTTCTACCATACAGCATTTTTTTTTTAATCAAGTAACATGTTTATTGAGGTTTACATTAATAATAGTATACATGACAATAGCTACATCAACTTATCAGAAAAAGCATATATGCAAATAGTTATTTGTGTGACTTATAGCAAGAAGATCTAATAACAGTCACATAAATCATGCTTTACAAGGTAGAACCTTAACAACTCAAACTGCTTGGAATGGCATATTAAACATCAAAGAGAATTATGGACTCTGTTAGAGCATGGACATGTACCCTCAGTGTACAACTGTGCAAGTAAAATAACATCAGTGTCGAAAACCAACTGGGAAGTCCAGTAGCCTGTTCCAATGTTACTATTGAGGTGAACAGGGGGGGAGTACGATAAAATGTAGTAAACCCAAAGGGAAGTTAGATTTGTAATAGTCATAGTAGTGTTAACTGTCTGTGTGTTTGTGTGTGTGCGGGGGGGATCTAAACATGACATGTCGAGCCAAGATTGCCCTATGTTCATAACTTTTTGGGGGGAATTTCTATGTTAATAGGTATTTTTTTCTTGTTTTAGGATGAAGTTCACTTTATCAACCCATTTCCGTCAGGTAGGGGGATGTGGGGAAAGCGAGTACTTGGCTATTAATTTTCTCGTAAGGTGCTATAAAAAAGGAGCTGTACAATTCTTTATTCAAAGCCCCAAGGAGGCATATCAAATGATCAAATAGGACTTGCTTAAGTCTGATTAATGAGAGTAACAACATCCTTCCAATATTTCACTATTTTGGGGCATTTCCATAGCATGTAAAACAAGTCTCCATTCTGTTACAATTGGGACATATTGGGGAATCTCAGGGGATCAGGCAAATCCCAGCCTGTAAAGTCCTAAAGTTGGGCAGCCATAAAATAAGTTTGCAAATTTGCCACTGCCATGCCTCTCTGATCCTTGGCAAATTGTAAGGTAGCGAGGTTAGTTCTAACTATGCTTTTTTTCCAAATTAATTCACGAAAATTAGGAGTCAATATGGGTAAACCATTTGTGGGGGATCCACACAGGAGACTTGTGTAAAATATAAAGTAATTGTGGGGCCCACATCACCTTGATCAAGTTGACTCGCACAGTCACTGACAATGGTAGTTTATACCAACTATTGCATTTTTGTTTAAAAGTATGCAGTATAGGTTTAAGATTTAGAGCCAAGTAATCGCGGGGATAAAAATAACACCCGGCTAACAATGACACCCAAATATCAGTAACAGCAAATTGTGAGGCTCCAGCTGGCAGTGGTTGGGAAAGGCAGTCCAGAGGAAAAAGGACAGACTTGTGGTAATGTATTGAGAATCCCAATTACAACCCAATTTTCTCAATAAGTTGCATTGCAGTCGTCAAAAAGCCTGTAGTATCGCTCAAATACAACAAGATGTCAGCATAGAGGCAGATCTTTTCTTCAAAAACCTCTCTCTTAAACCCAACTATATCAGTGAATAAATGTACCATGGCTGCCAGGGTCTTTAACGCAAGGCAAACAGCAGGGGCAACAAGATGCACCCGTGTCTGGTGCCTCACTTCAAAGGTCACTATTGATCCTAAGCCTTACCACTGGGTCCGTGTAAAGTAATTTCACCCACGCTGTAAATGTGGGACCAAGGGTAAATTTATTCAAGACTGCCCAGAGATAGTTCCACTCAATGCTCTCAAAACCTTTCACAGCAATTAGGGACATGATGGCTCTGTTCCTAGGGTTATCCACAGGGATCTGAAGGTTAAGAACAAGGTGTCTGATACTGAGGGCTGTGGATCTAAAGGGAATGAATCCTGACTGGTACACATCTACCAATTTCGGGATAACCTTCGCTCATCTAGTAGCCAAGATGCATGCCAGTAGTTTAACATGCATGTTCAATAGGGATATGTGCCTGTAGGAGTCTGGCTGAAGGCCATTTGTACCTGGCGATTAGCCATCTGCTTTTCAAAATACTTGCTGTGACTATAAAAAATATATCTAGAAGAACTTGTGGAAAGTAAGCAAAAAAACAATGTCAATTAGAAAAAAAGTCCATCAGAAAAAACAGTCCATAGATTAATTAAACCACAAATCCCTAATCCATGTTTGCTTGTTTGAATGCAAAAAGAGTAGTACATTCTGGGGCAAGGACATGTACAGTACCTATAATTTTTCCTCCTTTTAAGTGTTTATTTTCCTGGATTAAGAACATAAAGTACATTTCTGAGATATAGAACCAGACAGCAACGAGGCAATACTGAGATGGATAATAATTGACTTATTCTTTTGTTACATCAAGCAAAGCCTTCAGCCAAAAAATACCTACATAGAAATCTCCCAATGCAAACATGTCTTACCAATCCTTTCAGCAACTTCCTTAAACTTAACCTAAAATTGAACTCTGGGCAGATATAAATAGCTACAATTTAAACAAGTATTCTAAAAAATATATACATTAAATAGTTTAAACCAAAATGCATGTTTGTTTCCAGGGCATGGATAACGCAGCACAATGCTTACCTTAATCTACTTTCCCATAGTCCTTCCTTCCCACTGGTTCTGGCTCAGACAAGATGTTATCATATACAATTCAGAATCAGCTCAGACTATGCATTGTACATGATAATGTACAGTGGGAGTATCATTCCACACTCCAGCAGTGGAAAAAAGAGGAGCTATCATCCTGCTGTTGTATGATTGGCAATTGGGCTTAATCAGGCCATAAATGGTTTGACTTTTGGTCGGTTCAGGCGGGACTGGAAGAGACTGCAGATTGTACCCATGCTGATCCATCAGTCGGTTTGGGTACAACCTGCATGTCAGATTTTTACATGCAATTATATCCCTGTGTTCTCCTGGCAGGGATGGCTCTCTGTGCCACCCCCCCCCCCCGCTGGAAAAACACAATAGCTCCTTGGGAGGGATTCCCCCTCTTGGTCGCAGGAAAGAACATTATATTGTCTATGGCCTGCCTAAGTGTTATTCTGTATTATCTCATTCTTACAAAGTTACATAGTAGTTGAGGTTGAATAAAGACAATAGTCCATCCAATTCAACCTGTGTGGGTGTGTGTCTCTGGACAGGACAAACCATAAATCACTAATCAGTTGAAGGGGGGGGGGGGGGGATTCAATAATGTGGGAACTGCCTGGAGTAAGGCTTAAAAACTAGTATAAGCACCCAAATTTTATTTTATTTTAGTATTCTGTAAGCTTCTGCACAGCAGCAAGGCTTTTTTTGCTGCTGGAAATTGGTGAAACTCTGTTCTGCCACCTCCGGCAGCCCTGTTCTTTCCAGCCTGTCACTAGCCACAGAAAGGCATAGAGAAAGTTTTTGAACAACTCACTTCCTCTGTTGGCTTCTGTATGCCATTGCAGGGCACCTAGGACATGTGCAAGGAAGGACACATGTTGGCTCCCGATGCTGCAACTGCCCATTTTTTTTTTTTTTTATCTGGTATTCGGGGAACCTGGTTCTGTGCCCACCCCCATCTGTCAGAGCTCTGTAGCACTGAGCCGAGTAAAGTACTCTGAAATTCCTCCTTAGCTCTGTGCTACTCAGGTGGAGGTGGAGACTGCACTGTGTAAAGAGAAAAAAAAACAGTCCTGGCTGCATCGCCTGTAAAGGTTTTGTGAAGATGTGTAAAGTGGACGGAGGGAAGAGGAGGTTTTCAGAGAGGCAGCTGTGAGTAGGTTGGAAGTTTGTAGCCCAGAGATCCTTAGGTGTCAATTGAGGGCAGAGGGATTGGTGAGGTGAGAGCTGTGACTGCAAAGAGGGGGGTGGCTATGCAGAGAGACAGCTATGGGGAGGTTACAGGTGCTGTGCATAGGTGAAAGCTGGGGGAGGGGCAGGTTTTAAAAAGGTAGGAAGAGGGGGGAAGAAGGAATTTGTGTAGAGGTGAGAACTGTGGAGGGAAGGGGGAGTTGTGCAGAGAGGCAGCTGTGGGAGGTTGGGGTGTTGTGCAGAGGTGAGAGCTGTGTGAGTAGGGGGGAGATAGGCAGGTTGTGTAGAGGTGATAGGTGGTGTAGATGTGAAAGATGGGCGATTAAAGAGGTTAGAACTGTGGATTGGGGTGAGCTGTATATGGGGGTGCAGGAGCAAAATGTGGAGGGGCAGAGATAAACTGTAGTTGGGGGTGAAGGTATTGATGGATGATGTAGAGGTGAGTTGTTGACAGGGGACGCTAAATAAAGTGAATTGTGCACAGGGGTGCAGAGTTGACCTGTGGATGGTGAAAGAAGAGGTGAGCTGTGGTTGGGAGATGAAGGGGAGTGCTGTCACGGCTGTGGGTGGAGGTAGAAGAAGTAAGCTGTGCAACATGGGAAGAAAAAGTGAGCTGTTGATGGGGGAAGCTCTGCAACTCTGTGTGGACAAGAGTTGCAGATGTGAGCTGTGAATGGGGGGGGGGGGGGGCTAGGGGTAAGCAAAGAGGTATGCAAAGGTTTAGACACACTCCTAAACCCTGTGGATAGCCTTCACAGAAGAGTTGAAGCTGTTATAGCTGCAAAAGGTGGGCCAACTCAATATTGAACCCTACAGACTAAGACTGGGATGCCATTAAAATTCATGTGTGTGTAAAGGCAGGTGTCCCAAAACTTTTGGTAATATAGTGTAGGTGAGTTGCTTTAGTGCATTTTGGTGCCATTCAAAATGAATAACGCAGCAATGCATACAATGTGCACTATGATAATTCAGCTTGAGGACATAAATGGGACCTAAGAGATTTGAAAATATTCACACAAAAATGTATAAAAAAAAAATCCCATTATCCAATCATGTAAAATGAAAATCTATGTTTATTTATTACATCTGCACATGATTAAATAAGGGAAGTGAATTTTTATTCATATTCATTTGCATCCAATCTAACTGACTTATAACATATACTTCTATTATGTATTTCCAGAAAAGCAAAATGGGAAGTACTGAAAATAAAAGAACTAACACTGGAATGGGGAAGATCAGCGCAGATAACACTTTTAAAAATATTTGCAATTCCCTACTCAACTGACTACATTTGGTCAGTGCTGAATCCTTCCATTGCTTCTAGGTAAAACTATAGATACAGCTAACAGCCAGGCATTGTATGGGCATCCCTGCTTGCCTGTATCTATGATTACATGTTTATCATAGGTATGATGATGCATAGGTGAGATTCACACTGCCGTGACGTTTGCATGACTTTGAAGCTGACATTCTGGCATGACTTGCATACGATTTCCTTAACAAAAGTCAATGCAAGTCATGCTGAAGTCAGATCCAAAATAGTGTACGAAGTTGGAACCTTTTTTTTAAGACTCAAGTTGCTCCTATTAGAACAGTTTCATTGCACTTAACGGGGTGTCACTTGTGATATGACATGTGCTCTCAAATGTCGCACCAGTGTGAACCGGTTCTTACTGGGGTTAGTTAGTAAAGAGGTGGAGAATATTTAATTAACAAACAATGTTAACAATGTTAACAAGTTGTTAAATACAAAAAAGCTATAATCATGCTTGGGGGAATTTAAGAATGGCCATACATTAGTCAGTTTTTTGCCTTCAGCCAGCAAGTTGATTGAAAAAAACGTATCCAATTCACCCCATCCACACATTCAATGTGGTTGAGAGAGTCCTCCCCACTGTGTCTCATATTCTGACAGCTAGGAGACTTACCCACCATCAGAATACACAGATTAGTGCCGCAGTCTAATGCCTGCTGCACTGACTGACCAAAAAAATACTGACAGGGCAGTTGAACAGAAGGCCATTGGTAGATTGACTTCTGTTTAATCACGGTGGCCACAAATTAATTAAAACTCAGCTGGTCCCTGATGAGCTGGTTGAATTTCAATCTATGTATGGCCAGTGGAGATGGGCTCGGGCGTGTCCGGGATCCCACCTGCCCGATCCTGCCAGGAAGCCAACACTGCACATGGCTAATCAGACAGTGAGACATTTCCTGATCTGTGCAGCTGAAAACTGGGAAATGTCTAACTGCCTGTAATTAGCCATGTGCAATGTCGGCTTTTTGGCAGGAACGGCCAAGTGGGATCTCGAACATGCCCAAGCCTATTCCTAATGGGCAGTTTAGGGAAACATTTTCTATTTTAGGGCTGTATATATATTTTTTTTCCTGGGGGGGGGGGGTTGTCAAGCCTTAAGTACCCAGGGGTCAACAAATAGCATGTCTGTCATGACAAACTGTCGTGTATACACAGAATATACAGCACCTCCAGCAGGCACATCTGTTAGTGAAGGAAATAGTAAACATGAAGTTAAACTTCAATTTCTGGTTTCTTTTTTTTTTTTTTTTAAAGAAACTTTATTAAAGTCAATGAACGGTACAAAGAGAAAGTCATAACATTGTACAACACATTTTAACATTTTTTCGGGGTCAAAAGCTGAGCAAAAGAAAGAGCTCAATTCTGACCCGGAAGAGCAATAAGGGTAACCATGTCAAATACAGAAATACAGAATATACTAGAACCCTAGTTGGATGGATCTTGATTAACTAGGAGGGATTGGTGCCTTGGGGGGGGAAGTTGTAACTGGGGGGGGACAGGGGAGGATTAGAGGTAAGGAGGTGGGGGGGGGGGACATGAAGAGGGGAGGAATGCCTGTGAGATATACGACTCAGATTTTGACACATTTCCTACAGTATTGATTTTCACTACCCAGTATCAGCATATACAAAAGTGTCCGCAGTCAGTGCAGAAACGGCATTTGTGGGTAGTGAGGCAAGGAAGTCCTGCCATTTGCTGGAGAAACGAGCAGAAGAGGATGAAGAGTCGGAGTCCATATTAAGCCGGTCTTTAGTCATAAGGCTTAGAAGCTCACGATGTACTTGTGAAACAGTAGGGCCCTCGTTTGCAATCCAATTGGCAAGGATAACCCTGCGGGCTATCAGTAAACAGGTTAGGATCCATGTCCGAGGGTGAGGTAGAGGACGGCTAGTCCATATTTGAAGACGTTTGTCCCAGTATCCAAAGACAAGTAACAGAGGGTCTTTAGGGAGCTGAAGGAGCGTGATTTGGTGGATGAACGCCAGCACCTGGTCCCAAAATGTAGATATAAATGAGCATGACCAAAATCTGTGGCGTAGTGATGGACGGGTAGTTTTGCAAAGGGGGCATAGACGCGCTGAGGGGGACTGTTCGTTTGACGTGAAAGGAATATAGGCTCTGTGCAGTATTTTCAGCTGCGTCTCCCTCCACGTTTCATTAGGTGTCAGTCGCACAGTGCATTTGTATCCTTGGAATAACTTCGTGACCAAATTCTCCATGGGAAAGTCCTTGGCCCAGTTGGCAGCCGATGACCCAGCGAGGTTTGAGGACGTAAGTTTCTGAAAGGGCTTGTATATGTCAGAGATGCTATAAGTGCCGGATAACAACAGAGGGTCCAGCAAGGGATCACTGAACCCTTTGGTAATCGAGGCACCCGATGAACGAAGAAAACTAAAGCACTGCATGATAGGAAAAACGTGCGAGGCCGGAAGGTGGTAATCATCCAGAATATCTTGAAGTGGTCGGGGCTTACCCGTAGCGTGGTTACAGAGATCAGAGAAGTTCGATAGGCCTTTTCGACGCCATAGAGCAAAGTAGTCCGAATGCAGTCCGGGAGTAAATGCAGGGTTGCCCTGTATAGGCAAGTGCTTGGACATGGAGGGGGGGAGCCTCAGAAGTTTCCTGGACTCCCTCCAAGCGATCACTGTGTCTCGCAGGAGAACATTGTGCTGCAGTTGAGAGGGCATAGACTTCCATTTAACATGGAGGAGGGCTGCCAGCGAGAAGGGAGCAGACATTTGCGATTCAAGTACAAAATTGGAGTAGAGAGAAGCCCTCGAGAGCCAGTCCAGGGAGATTCTGAGTAGGCATGACAGATTATATAATCTAATATTAGGAAGACTAGCTCCCCCCTCGCCCCTGGGAAGACAGAGTTTGCTGTAGGAGATGCGGGGCCTTTTGCCTCGCCACACAAATCTAGAAATACTGGAGGTCAGCGACTTGATATCTTTGTGTTTTAATAACAGAGGAAGCGTTTGTAGAGGGTATAAAAGTCGCGCAAAACTGACCATTTTCACCAGATGACATCTTCCCAGGAGCGAGAGAGGCAGATCCATCCAACTATCTAGTTCACGAGAGATCTTATGGAAAAGAGGGGGATAGTTCAGAATATAGACAGAAGAGGGGATTTTGCCTATTTTGATACCCAAGTACGTTATGTGGGATTGCGCCACGGTGAAGGGAGAAGAGGAGACCCATGCGGGTTTGGGTGCGTTGCCCAGGGGGAGGATTTCGCTTTTAGCGTAATTTATCCGCAGGCCCGAACATAGTTTAAAGTTATCAAAGATAGATATGATGGTGTGCATGTCCGAGGAGGGATTTCTGGTAAATATTAACACATCATCGGCGAAAAGGGATATTCGTAATTCGTGACTACCAATCAGGATACCATGGAGAGGCGCCTTGTCCAAAAGAAACCTGGACAATGGTTCCAGGGCCAGATTAAAGAGGAGAGGAGACAGGGGACATCCCTGTCTCGTGCCCTTGAATAAGCGGAACTCGTCGGTAAGGGACCCCGCTACCCACAACCTGGCCGCAGGAGAAGCATACATGGCCCCGACAACGTGAGTGAACGGCCCCGAGAAGCCAAAAGAAGTTAGAACCTTGGATAACCAGTCAAAACTCACGTTGTCAAAGGCCTTCTCCGCGTCCAGGGTGATGATAGCCAGATCCCCCCCCGAGGAAGCCGCGGCCTGGTCTAAAGCCAAGAGAACCTTACGGATATTAGAGGCAGCTGACCTCCCCTTGGTAAACCCCGACTGGGCTGGGTGTATCAAGGACGGCATGATGAGTGCCAGTCGGGATGCCAGTATTTTTGACAGGATTTTAACATCCAAGTTTAGCAAGGAAATGGGTCGGTAGGATCCTGGTTCCAGAGGATCCTTCCCTTTTTTCGCTAATAATTTTATTATGGCTTGGTTGCCAGTGGGAGGGTAGCAACCCCCATTCCACAAGGCTGAGTACACCTCTAGAAGTGTGGGGCCGATTATGTCTATGGCGTTTTTATAGAATTCCCCGGTGAGGCCGTCAGGGCCTGGGGCTTTGTTGGGGGCAAGGCTTTTTATCGTGTCATGGATCTCTTGAAGGGTCACTGGAGCGTTT
Source organism: Pelophylax lessonae (assembly GCF_965119305.1). Lineage (NCBI taxonomy): Eukaryota > Metazoa > Chordata > Amphibia > Anura > Ranidae > Pelophylax > Pelophylax lessonae. Next base: position 331,165,850 of record NC_138770.1, on the reverse strand, counting down.
AGTGTCTCTAGTTGTGACGGAGAAATTTTAGGAAGGGTGACATTGTCTAGGAAGAAACTGGCTTGTCGGTCGTCAAAAGGGTCTGGGGAATACAGAGAGGCATAAAAGTCTCTCATTGTTTTCTTCACCTCCGGGGGGGTGGATACAGTAATGCCTGATGAGCTACGGAGGGAAGCAATATGTGTGGGTTTGTAGGGAGTCCCGCAAAGTCTCGCCAAGAGCTTTCCTGCTTTGTTCCCATATTTATGCATCAGGGCCGAGAAACGAGCGCGTTTAATGTTTTCCAGGTTGTCTGCCCACGAGTCAAAGGCCTGCTTGGCTAAGGTCCATTCCTGCCGATATTCGGGGGAGTCTGCGGTCAGCAGCAGCCGTTGAGCTACCTGAAGCCTCTCGCTGGCCCGTCGGTAACTTTCAGAGGCGTTTTTCCTATAGGCCGAGGCATAGGATATAATTTTACCACGAAGGTAAGCTTTGCCCGTCTCCCAGAACAGGTTGGGCTGCGAGACGTGCGAAGCGTTGAGCTCTGCAAATTCCTCCCATGCCTTAGCCAAGTACGCCTGGAATCCTTTGTCAGTGTGGAGACAGCTCGGAAATCGCCATAGCCTGGTGTCAGCCTGCTTATCAGGTGGATCTAGCGTCAGGGATATGGGAGCATGGTCAGATATAACAATATCATGGATGTCTGGATCCTCAATTCTGTGAAGAACATCGGTCGAGGAGAAAAAGTAGTCTATTCTGGTAAATACCTTGTGCGGGTGGGAGTAGAATGTAAAGTCCCTGTCGGTAGGGTTGTGGAGGCGCCACACGTCCGTAAGGTGAAGGGAATCTATTAATTGCGCCAGGGGACCCGGGGTCAGAGGGGTCGAACCCTTGCGTCTATGTTTTGTCAAAGACTTGTCTAAGAGTGGGTCCATGAGGGCATTAAAGTCCCCCCCTATGAGATGTGGAACTTGGGGATACTTGAGAAGATGTGCGGAAAGGTCTCTATAGAAGGACTGGTCTGGGACGTTGGGAGCGTACACGTTCGTTAGCAGTATTTCCCTGTCATTTATTTTTAAATGAGCGGAGACATAGCGTCCTTTAGAGTCAGCGGTAACGGATAGGACGTCACAGGAGAGCCGTTTATGAATAAGTATTAAAACACCTGCTTTGCGACCTAGGGCGGCCGAACCCACCACCGTGCCAACCCACAACTTCCGCATCCGGAGGAAGTCATCGGAGGAGAGGTGGGACTCCTGCAACAAGGCAATGTCAGTCTTGAGCCTTTTAAGATGTCTCAAAACCTTCATCCGTTTGATCGGGGACCTCAGACCCCTGACATTCCATGACAGAATCCTCATGGAGGGTCAGGGGGGAGGGGGTGTGTAGCTGACATTGGGGTACCCGTGTAGGCAAGTGCGTCCGGCAGGGTAGCATAAAGGAAGATGAGAGCTGTAGGGAAGTAGTGGCAATAGGGTGACATGTGACACTTGATAGGAACCGTCCCCTTCCTCGGGGCCATAGGTAAAGGTGAGAGGAGAGGTATAAAGGAAAGGGTTAGGGGTAGTGGGAGAAGGATAAACAAATGGATAAACAAAAAAGCATAAAGCATGGACCTCACTTTTTTCCAAATGCTGCGACCGTATCCACCGGCGAAGCCCTAGGTGCGGACCCGAGCAGGTCTGGCACCGCCTCATCCCCGGCCCCCCAAATGTGGGGGGGGGAGGGGGAGTGGTAGTTTGGGCTCCCCAAAAACATGGCCCGTATGCGAGTAACGTAATGCCAAAAGCAGGCACAGTGCAGCATCTAGGAAACCCAGACGTGAAGCCAAAGATGACATGACAAAACATTTCAACCCATGATAACAATAACCGTCTGAAAAACATCAATACATCATATGTATGCATATAAACATTAAGAGCGATAAGGAGGAGGGTGGGATCACCACACGGCCCCCAGGATGGACCTGGGGGGACATATGACAGGAGAGAATAACTATGCAAGGGGGTGATACTTTACGTGATCCCAATCAACGCCCTCAGAAGAGGAGAGAGACACACGCAGGGGTCCAGGACTCCTCAGCGGTTTGGGAGTAAACGGCTGCCGCCAATAACGTCCGAGTACTTCTGCCTCTTGGGGGATTCCTTGCGAGGGCTCCATGGGACCAGGGTGCGCTGGGTTGGAGGGGTTTTAGATGAACAGGTGTCCGACCCACCCGCCTGGAGAGAGCGAGCGAAAGCTTCCGCCTCCGAGGGGTCTTGGAAAGACAATTGTTCGCCAGAGGGTGCGCGTAGCCGAAGTGTCGCCGGGTATGCCAATGTGAATTTGATTTGAGCTTGGTGCAGCTTTGAGCATACAGTCTGGAAAGCCTTCCTCTTCTTGGCCACTTCCACCGAATAATCAGCAAAAATCAGGACTTTAACACCATCGATCTGAAGAGATTTGGATTGCCTGAATTTTTGGAGGATAGCGGATTTGTCGGCGTAATTTAAGTATTTAGCTATGATCGGACGCGGCGTGGTTCTGTCAGAGGAGTGAATCCCCATGCGGTGGGCCCTTTCAACCACGCAGATGCCATGCAGACCCAGCGCCTCCGGGATCCGTTTGGAGCAAAGGTCCGGGATGGATGATGGCGGCACGGATTCCGGTATTCCAATAAAGCGGAGGTTACTCCTACGCGCTCTATTCTCCAAGTCCTCCACCTTTTGCAGCAGAAACTGGTTGGTTTTGTCCTGGGTTATTTCGAAATTGTGGGAGCTGTATATCTCCTCCTCTATGCTGGCCACCCGAGTTTCCACCTCATTCAGCCTGTGCGATTGAGCAGCAAGCTGCTTTTTGATGTCCTGCATACCAGCTGCTACAGCCGACTGAACTGCAGCAGAAATAGTGGGGGAGAGAAGGGCCACCACAGTCTGGGCAATGCGGTCCGACTGTGGGTCTCCCAGGGATGGCAGCTCTGGGGATGGTGGAGCCGCTATGTCCATTTGTGAGGCCTCCGCCGCGGGGAGGGCCGAGACCGGGGCCTCGATTTGCGGCTGGCCCGGCGGAACGCGCGGGCCGCTTTTTTCCAAAAATTTGTCCATTGCGGCAATATAGCTGGTCCTGGGGGTTGCCCGGAGGTGGGGGAGCCGGATGCGGACTCTTATAGATCAAAAAGGGCCGATTTTTAATGCCGATTACGGGTCCGACCGCGGGAGCCGAGGGAGAGCGCTCCTACCTCATTCGGCGCCGGAAACCGGAAGTAATTTCTGGTTTCTAAAGAGGTCAGTCTGTAAGGATGTTCACGGAGGGAGAAAAGACTGTGGCTGAGCCCTAATTTTACTGCCCCTTGGCCACCCACCGCAAGTCTAAAATACAGCTGGAAGAGGCTACTCACATGCCATGGCTGTGGCAATTTTGCATTACAGCCATGGAAAATTTGTTGACACACATCGTGTTGACTATCATACTTGGCCATTCAAGTCAATTGGGCCATGCCACAACTATGAGCCAAATGCTTGGCAAAGAAAAACAGGCATTCATGGGGCCACAGGATAACCTCCTGAACACCTGACAACAGCAGCTTAGCTTCTCTCTGAAAAGTAATCCACTGTGCATCACTTTTCAGAGCTTTGGTTTGTGTGAACCCAGCCTAATAACAATTGAATGAACACCACTCCAGCTTTGGTTCATACCAATCTGCCACTCACATTCTTTGGGTGCTGGCTCAGTTTATAGGAAAATAGAAAGTCCAGACAGCTGCACTCCAATCACCTTTAAAAGTGTAGCCACCTTTAAAAGCCACCTTTAAAGTGTAAATATAGGCAACATTATTTTAAAATTTTGGATGGAGCAAGGAAGGGTTATAACCCCTTTCACATTTTTTTTTTGGCCATCTGTGTCTTATTAGGGAGATTACCCTTAATTTCCTGTCCCAAAGCCAAAACAGAAAGTGAGAGGAAATTCCTGCAAATTAAGGGAATCCTTTGGGGCCCTTTTACTGTTCTGGGGACAACTTAAAATTTTGGATTTTTTTCACTTTCAACAAAAATGGTAAACAGGTCAAATAGAGAAGGTGAATCACCCTAGTGGGGGCACAAACGGCAATAAAAACCGATACGCATTTTAATCCTTGTCCACTCTATCCAAAACTAAAACAAAAAAAAGTTTTGCCTTTAATTATAAAAATCTAAAATAACCGCGCTTGGTTACTCTATAAATACTGAAAAGGCAGCCGGTACAAAGGTAAGATCAGACCCCAAAATAAATCTAACAATAGGAGTACAACGCCACATAGGTAAATAAACTCAAAATATCAATAATGAGTAGAAAGAGAAGGATCGTGCATCTGTGCTAATAGAAAGCCAAAGGTCAGTCCATAAGTCCCACAGAAAAATCATTCAATCTTCCCTCAGTTGAACTAATAAATATAAGGGATTGAGGAGAGTCCAGCACCAAGAAATTAGATCAGATCAAAAAACAATGCATCACCACGTGCTCAGTAGAGGGTATCCGATTACCGGATCGTTTGACCCTCGGTTAAGAGTGGTCAAAAAGGCATGTGTTGGAAGGGTAAACTCAAAGGATTAGCAGCACACCCCCAAGCTCCAGTTAGCGATCTAATATCCCATACACTGATAGACGTGGTGCCTCCAAAAACTCCCAGTTGTAATCCGCTGAATAAGCCAAAAAATACACCTTATTCATCTGCAGGGAAGTGGGAGGATCCCACTGTAGAAATGTATGAAGTATAATAGCGTGCTCCAAGCCCGTTAGGTAAACAATCATCTTCCAGCGGATGGAGGAGGGTGGGGCTGGGCCGACTGGAGCTCTGGAGGACTTTTTGTGTGTTAGAAATGGTTACTGGAGTGCAGTTGTACAGCCTAGTAAAGCCTCATGCACACTAGATGTTTTTACAGCTGCTGTGTTTGGCTTCTGGCGTTTTTGTTTTTTAAAAAAAAGCTGGAAAAACTCTACTTCAAAAATGCTGCAGAAGTGTTTTCTACAGCTAATGCTACTGGCATTTTTATAATGTCCAGTGTGCATGAGGAGTAATACTCATGGTGTTGCTGTCACCATGTTAAAAGGACTAGAATATGGGAGGCATTACAATAAGTGTTAACAAAGGGGGGCACAGACATTGCTAGCAGCATCCTGTTTTCCTTTATTCCTGCTATGGTAAAACACTTTCTTCTCTTTCACCTCAACCGCTACAGGAAATGTATTCAGTGCATGCAGTTCTGCAGATTACAGGAAGCATGTGGGATGAATTTGGAGGGAAGAACAATACACTTTTGGCACTTTTCCACTGCAAGTACCGGCTAGTACCGGCTCGGCTCTACTCGGCCCTGCTTGGCCCGGTTTGCTTTTCCACTGCTGGTACTGCATGGTATAGTGTCGGAACGGTTCGGTACGGTACGGTATAGGTTTGCTTTTCCACTAAAGTAGTACTAAAGTTAAGTGGGTGGGATAACAACGGGGTGGGTGTGATTCTCTGACCAATCAGTGGCTAGTAGTGACTGCATGCAAAGGATTGTGGGATATGGTACCAGTTTGGTACCTGTTGGAACCACAATCGAGTAGGTACTGTTTTTTCAGAGCCGTACCGTACCATACCGTTCGGTTCCATGCAGTGGAAAAGCAAACCTATACCATACCGTACCGAACCGTTCCGACCCTATACCATGCGGTACCGCAGTGGAAAAGCACAAAAGCGTGCCAAGCCGGTACGGTTCCATGCAGTGGAAAAGCGCCATTTGTGTACCCATTAACTAAGGACCTCTTGAGTCCCTACCTGTTGTGTTACAATGCACAAAAACAGAAAAGTGCCTCTTAGTGTAATAATTTATTGCAAAGGGATAACAGCAATGACAATTGCCAACTTTCAAGATAGGAGTAGAGTAAAGGCTCATCTGTAAAGTAAAACGTTGTCCCACAGGTGAAGTGTCAAGCATGCCACTTCACTTGTGGGAGAACCTTTTACTTTACAGATGAGCCTTTAGTCTACTCTGATCTCGTGAGTTGGCAATTGTCATTACTGTTATTCTCTTGCAATAAATTATTACATTTAAAGGCACTTTCTGTTTTTGTACATTCTTTTTCCAGAGTTGCTTTCACTCCTGAGAAGAGCATCCTTTGTTCCTGGCTTTTACTCCTCACTACTGACCCCCCATATACATTCATAGACTTTATATAGACTTTAATATTCTCATGGATGGGTCCTTCATTTGATACCTGAGCATTACATGGTTTACCCTGAGCGCTTGCCACCAATATTTGATTTTTTTTTTTTTTTGTGTTACAATGCGGGCAAGCTGGGAACAGATGTGATTTAATCCATTTTCCTGCATCCTGGCTGGGCAATGCCTGTAAGCAGCATGGAGGAGACAAGTGTTTTTCCCTGTGGCAGTGTGGCTCACACAACAGATAGGCCACACTTGCCTAGCTGCTGTTACATTGGCTGACACTATGGGGGGCTGGACCCCCCTGACCCCTCCCTTACCTATGCCCTTTCTTTTCTATAACCGTTATAATTATTAGCTGAGCACTGGGCAGATGCAAATAACTAAAATGTAATCCAGTAAATAAACCTAAAAAAGAAAATCAATAAATATTTCTAATGTTGTTCTATTTTTCAGAAGGTGGTGAACACCAGAAGCCTCTATATATTATCAGGGCAAATTTACTTTATTAGTATAACATTATTATGTATGTTAGATATATATCCTTTTTTTTTCTATAAATGTTGTAGATATCAACATTATGGTAATATAAGAGTGCACTTGATATTGTTTTCATTCTCTGAATGAAAATATTAAGCCTCAAGGTTGGAAAAAGGGCATCCAGCAAGTAAAGAAAATGGGCTTAACAGAATCATTTTTATTTGGACGTAGAAAGAACAGCGTTTTACTGTTTTTTTTTTTTTGTTTTGTTTTTTTTTTCTTAGCAGCAAGCATAAATCAGATTGTACAAAGGATGCGCTGCTTATTTATTTAACATAAGAATAGCATTGTATTCCCATTGTAATACAAGAGATTACACAAGTACAGTTACAGAAAACAGGAGGTTATCAGAGCCAATAGCACAGAGAGATAAAGGGAACAGAGGCAGAACAGCTCATTCTGTTTACAGAGTGAAACTGATTTACTAAACAACTGGAGACAGTTCTTTTTGCAAAGTGAGTATTTACAGAGCTTACCACATGATGTAAATATTAGCTGACATACATTTTCATACCACTGACAGTGGAGATCTGGTAGCTGGTCAGTAGCTGCTTTACATATAAATTCTACTATAGCATAAACTGAAACTCTTTCCTCAGATGGCACTCATACTTTCCAGTTGCCAACTGTCCCATTTTTGCCGGGACAGTCCTGGCAAATAGGAGCCTGTCCCGGGTAATTTACATTGTCCCGGCAAGCGCCCATTAATCATAAATGCCTCAGTAATGTCTCTTTTCTGTCCCTTTTTGGCTGCCAGTTGCATTCTTCCAAATATTTTTAAACAGCAGCATTAACTCTTATGTGCATTACAATAATTTCCTATTCCCTTCTTTTTCAAAATCTGCAAGTCCCAGGTTTGATATTCAAAAGGAAAAAACTATATTAAAAAGTAAATGATATACAGTATGTGTTAACAAGTATTCTGTGAACTAGCAAATCAATAAAGTGCTGTCATGCGGCAAACACATTTAGGTGCAATCATATATTACAAAATTTCTCAAAATTATAGCAATAGTCTTACTCCTTAGTGGTATCCAAGAAAAGAAAAAAAGAAAAAATGCATGAAAGAATTTATTTTTTTCAATTAGGCAAGATCATAAAAAAATATAAAGTCACTTCAAGCTTTCTTTCTCTTATTTCTCTGCATGTTCACATTTAATCCATCACCGTTATGTTCTAAATTGACTCACCAAAATGTTGTTGCTGGTCAGATTATAAACCAGCTTAACCTCCTTCCCTGTATGTTTTTAATCAGCAGTTAATAATGAACTCTCTCCCAAAACATTTCTTTATTTTAAAGTTGAAATGTTTTCGACCCTGCTGCATGGTCAGCTCAGTACCATCAAGACTAAATATAGCAGTGATGTTGGTATAGTTGGCTTTAGCATCAGACATAGAGCCTAAAATGCTGTCTTTGTCAACAGAAATGAGCAAAATGTTTCTGCCAATAAAAACAGAATTCCTGTGGAAGTGTGGAAAAGCAAACGAGTAAAGCTCACTTATTCTCAAGAAGTGCTTATACTGAAGACGTAAAGCTAGTTACTGATTGTATTTCACCTTTCATCAGTTCAGAACAGGCAAGTGAATAATGAACAATCATTACTGATTTCCTAAGTTGCTACATTGTGATTTCCACATTGTTGTTTGCCACAATAAGTAAACCTGAAAGAAAAAGATGAAGGCTGAATAGCGGATTCAGTATGGGTTATATGTAGGCATAAAAACAATATAAAGGAAGACTCTACTCCTTTAACAATTTTGTTAAGTGCCAGAATGCCATAGAGCATAACAATAACATATGTAAAAACATTTAAATGGTCCATAAATAAATGAAAAGTTAGCCCAAAAACCATACAGCGAAGTAGGCGATATTTTGTTCTGTTACATCCAACCAGGCTGCTTTCACCACATATGTGTAAAATGCTCACTCACCAACCATAAATCGCCCAAAAAGCCTAATGAGCCTTGCAGACACAATCCAATAGATGGGATGGTGTTATTTTAGACATACAGAGGCAATTTCACGTTATAAGTACTATTGGTTGACGCCCCCATATCACTTTTCTTGTAAATGTGGGCATACATTGACCAATAAGACGTAAGTTTAGTCAAAAGATTTTTTTAAATCAGCACAAGGGATAATGATTTCAATAAATATGAAGTTGCCCCCCCCCCCCTGTGCTGCTGGCTGTGGATTTAGTTGGAATCTTTAGTCCCCCAATTCCCCCCTACCCCCACAGGGGAAATTGTCTGGTGCTGCAGGGTTTTAAAGAGCTGAGAGATTTGCCGTATGCACTTGTCAAAAGTGCCGACTATGCCCACCCTGTACACTGTACTATAGCTTACATGAATAAAAATTGATTGTAGTCATCCCTCCTGACAGGTATAGTTATCACTTTTGATGAGTGCATATGACAGGTCTCTCGACTCTATTATTGCCTGCTGCACAGGAAGTTTCCCACTGTGGGGGTAGGGGGAAATCAAGGGACTGAAGATTTCAACTAAATCCATAGAAAAAGAAACACTTTGGACTGAATGTAAATACTATCCCTTTTGCTAATTTTACAAAAATGGTTTGAATAGTTCAAAGCCTTTAGGCCCCTTTCACACATGTGGACCGTTCATTTCATCGGTTCAGTGACGTTTTTTTTCAAAGAAAAAACTGATGAAGTTTACATCGGTTTTTCATCAGTTTACATCAGTTTTTTATTATTTGCTTATCAGTTTCTCATCATTTTCTCATCAGTTGCTCATCAGTTTCTCATAATTTTTTTTATATCAACAACCAATGCAAAAGCTGATGCATAAATGGATCATTTGTCCGTTTACATTCATTTTTCGTCCATTCCTGCTTTTTTAAAAACTGATGTTGACGGATGTGGATGTAAATGGATGATCATCTGTTTATATCCATTTTTCCATAGAGATACATTGATGACTGTTTTTCATCCGCCAACGGATGGATGAAAAACGGACAAGCGGTCTGCATGTGCCTTAATATCTTTGTATTAAAGCGGAGTTCTGTGGAATTCTGCCCCCCTCCAAAAAATGAAAAGTCAGCAGCTACACATACTGTAGCTGCTGAATTTTAATATTCAGACACTTACCTGTCCTGGATTTCAGCAATGTCGGCACCGCAGCCGATGTTTCCATCGGCTGTCGGGTGCTGCCGCCGCCATTGCTGGCAAGGGAACCCGGCAGTGAAGCCTTGCGGCTTCACGGGCGGGTCCCTACTGCGCATGCGTGAAGCGCGCTGCGCATCCGGATTGGCTCGATGGTGGGGGAAGGAAGAGGGGGCCAAACTTCCGAGGGACGGTGCGGCAGCGCCGTCTCCTGGAAGTGGGGAAGGGTACCTATAAAAAACAGGTACCTGTTCCCCCCTCCCCCTGAAAGGTGCCAAATGTGGCACCGGAGGGGGCGGGAGGAAGCAAATGAGCAGAAGTTCCACTTTTGGGTGAAACTACGCTTTAAGTAATTTAGCTTCTTGTTAACAATTATCTTATTAGAATCACATTGATTGATTTCAGTGTGCTGCCAATAAGATTACAACTAACACATGTTTACATCTCTCAACAGTAAAGAGATTTTACTGTCTGTCTAGCCCTTGCCTTACTTAAATAGATGCAACATTGCTGGCTGGTGAAGGTAAAGCCCCAAAAAGCCAAAAACACAGGGCAGATTAGGGACAGGTGAAGTAAGAATGACCAAACAGCCCTGACAAAGAAAGCAAACAGGGATATTAAAGGGAAACATACTGTACACTAGACATGAGACAGACATACAGTAACAGGTGTATTGAGGGTCACACATATTTAAAGCAAAAAAATATGCAAGTGCAAGAGAAAGGGACAGAAACAAAGGCAGGGCACAACAGAACAGAGTGAAAAAAAAGTGAAGAATGTTAGCTTTTTATACCATTATCATTTGCAGAAACAATATGTTTCCACCAATGATTCCAATAGTCTCTTCTCTGCAGTGTTCTGCAATTGGAAAGCCAATCAAGGGATATTCTAAAATTCTCCTGACATTTTATAATAAAATACAAAAAAAAAGAGTGCCAGTTGTGTAACTCCAAGTGTTATAACCCAATGTATCAATTGTGCTAATGTCAGGTTAGAAACTCATGTGCCCACCACAGTTCCTGAGAAACTGGTAATCTGTCTCACCTTAAAAATCAAGCAACAATCATAAGAGCTCTCCATAGTAAAACAGCAATGTGTTACATTAGAAAGATAACTCTAATAGAAATGTATTAGAATCAAGTTTTCATGATGATGGCATCAGTAACATAACGTGCAGCTAAATGGAGCAAATCTCCCTTTTTCCAAATGCTTTTACCCATTCAAAATGTCCTTATGTTGGTGCCTGCTGACAAATCACATGACCTCATGACCTCCTTCCACCTAGAATCAAATCAGTTTGTGTTTGCACTATTTTTTTTACTACTTTTTTTTTAGAGCAAATACATACATGTATATATCAAAACATGTATAATTCATTTGATACCTGTTAAAGTTAAAAGCAACGCACAGCAATAAAACACATTCTGCCTTCAATCCTTGGAGATTGGAAAGGTTGCATATTATTGCTATATACAGAACTGCACAGGCTACACTATATTTCTAAAACAACACTGTCCTCTCATTATTTCCTCCAAGGAAAATGCTATACACATACAGTTTTTGGTCTTTTCTCATTTTGGTTTTCACATTAACTTAAGGTTTAACCACCATATATCTTAAGGCGCCTTATGAGGTATGTGTAAAAAGTTTGGTGGATGGTATCAGAAAACACACAAATTAGAGGATACAAAAAAATTAGCTTTATTGCCCTTCAAAATAATCAGCATCTTTCACAACACACTTTTGGCAGTGTTCGTAAAGCCTCTGGATCTGTCCGAAATTACCTCTTAAAGAATCAATCGCAAAACCGCTGAAATCCATTCTTGAATCGCTGCCACGTCTGCAAAACTCCTGTCCCCTGGGATGATGGTTCGAAGAAAGGATGAATCCTGGTCACACACAGTAATGAAATCTCCAGAGGCTTCCATCCATTTTGCTTTCTGTTTGTCTGTCAGCTTGTGCAGCCCAAATCAGTAACAAATCTTCTGCTTACCCAAATCTTTGTGGACAATGGTGTGCACCTTGCCCTTGCTAATGCCCAATTTCTCCACCATCAATCATAGAGTCAGTTATCAATCTCATGCCAGCATTTGTCACACTCGCTTGATCAGGTTTGGGGTTCTGCTTGTCGATGGCTGACCAGAACGTGGCTCATCATCAGTCGTTTCTTTCCTGTTGCGAAAGTGTTTGAACCAGTCCTAAACGCACGTTCTGTGCATGGCTTCCGTCCCACACACTTGCACCAATATTTCATGCGCCTCTATTGCTGTTTTCCCCAATTTGTAGCAGAATTTGATGTTTACTCGTTATTCCATTGCAGTAACCCTACTTCTCACACTGACTACATTTGACTGCCTGCAGTGGGTTTACCCTGATAGTCACATGTACCCCACGCTAGGTGGCACTTCTTGACGTGTCTCTGGATAGCCAAGTGCATGCTCGCACACCTGGCCCATGCTGCCATTGAAATATTGGACTATTCACCAAACTTTTTAGACACACCTTATATGTCACATTTCTCTTTTAACCACTTCCCGCCCGCCCTATAACAGAATGACAGCGGGAATGTGGTTGTGTTATCCTGACCGGACGTCATATGACGGCGGCAGGATAACACAGCTCTGGGCGCCCCCGGGGGCGCGCAGAGCCGCGATCGGTGATGCGAGGTGTCAGTCTGACACCCTGAACCTCCGATCTCGGTAAAGAGACTACTGACGTAGCTCTTTACCATGTGATCAGCCGTGTCCAATCACGGCTGGTCACATCGTAAACAGGAACAGCTGTTGATCGGCTTTCCTTAGTTCGTGCCTGACAGGCACGAGTAAAGGAGCGCCGATCGGCGGCTCCCCTGACAGGGGGGGGGGTCAGCACTGGTAATCAGATCATTGATTACCAGTGCAGACCCTCGGGGGGGGGTGCCACTAGATCCACCAGGGATGCCCACTATGACCCCAGGGATGCCCACTTTGACCCCAGGGATGCCCACTATGACCCCAGGGATGCCCACTATGGCCACCAGGGATGGCAATCAGGGCTCAGGGAGCCCCCCATTGCCCTCCCCATCAGTGATGCCCACCAGTGTCCTCCCTATCAGTGCTGCCCACAAGTGCCCATCATTGCCATCCTTTAGTGTCGCCCACCAGTGCCCATTATTGCCCACCAGTGCCACCTATCAGTGCCCATTAGTGCCGATCAGTGCTGCCCATCAGTGCCGATCAGTGCCGCCCATCAGTGCCCACCAGTGCCACCTATCAGTGCCCATTAGTGCCCGTCAGTGCCACCTATCAGTGCCACCTATCAGTGTCCATCAATGCCGCCTATCAGTGCCCAGCAGTGCCACCTATCAGTGCCCACCAATGCTGCATATATGTGCTACCTATAAGTGCCACATATCAGTGCCTATCAGTGCTGCATATCAGTGCCGCCTATCAGTGCCACCCCATCAGTGCCACCCCATCAGTGCCACCCCATCAGTGCCTCCTCATCAGTGCCTGTCAGTGCAGTCTCATCAGTGCTCATCAGTGCAGGAAAAAAACGTATTTATTTACAAAATTGTATAACAAACAAAAAAACTTTTTTTTTTTTTTTCAAACTTTTCGGTCTTTTTTTATTTGTTTAGCAAAAAGTAAAAATCGCACAGGTGATCAAATACCACCTTCTATTTGTGGGGGGAAAATGACATAAATTTGGTGTAGGTACAGTGTTGCATGACCGCGCAATTGTCATTCAAAATGCAACAGCGCTAAAAGGGGAAAATTGGCCTGGGCAGGAAGGGAGGGAAGTGCCCTGTATTAAAGTGGTTAATAATGATCAAGGTTTTCGAAAATTGGGGAAAGGGAATCTGCTAGCATATTGTATGATGCTGCATTACAGTAGGAAGCTATAGTTTAAATTCAAGGAGGTACGCTTAGCTAATACCACTGCCTGTGTTATACGTTAGTTTTTTGTTTAAGCTTTACTGATGCATAAGCAACTATTTGGAGAGCTACTGTATGTCAAAGTTAATCTTCGGGGTAATTTCAATAATTTGAATTTAATCCATTTATACTGCCACATAAATATTCTCGGAGGAAGAGAATTAATGTTTGAGATAATATGCTTTTTTTTTTTTACCAGGTAGCAGAACCACACATTCAGCAACCAATAAACATGCATTTATATGGAGTGGTACTAATGTGAGAAAATATCAATGCTCCCAGTTGACAAATGATTCAACTTCATTACTTTTAATACCAGGAAAGCTAATTATCTTCTGACACTAAGCAGCAATATCTATATTGTAGAAGCCGTGTATTTATGCATTTCACTGATAATGTAACTTCACGCAGCTGAAAATGGAAGGTGTCCAAGACAACGTTTTAAATGCCTTCTCTTTGTCATTGCTATCTGGCTATGTGCTAAAGCTGCCATACCTCTAAGCTCTGTCAGTTATCTTAAACGTAAGATGGCCAAGCACTAGTAGAATATTGTTAGAACATTTTTTATTTTAACTACTTGACCTCTGGAAGATTTACCCCCCTTCATGACCAGGCCATTTCTTGTGATATGGCACCGCATTATTTTAACTGACAATTGCGCAGTCGTGTGACACTGTACCCAAATAAAATGTATGTCATTTTTTTTTTTTACCACAAATAGAGCTTTCTAATTGGGGTGTTTGAGCACCACTGCGTTTTTATTTTTTGCGATATAAACAAAAAAGACTGACAATTTTGAAAATAAAAAAAAAAATGTTTACTTTCTGCTATAAAACATATCCAATAAAAAAATTCAAAAAATCTAATTTATTTATCAGTTTCGGCCAAAATGTATTCTGCTACATGTTTGTGTTAAAAAAATCCCAATAAGCGTATATTGATTTATTAACGTGAACGTTATAGCGTCTACAAACTATGGGATATATTTATGAAATTTGTATTTATTAATTTTTATATACTAGTAATATATATATATATATATATATATATATATATATATATATATATATATATACAGTAATATATATATATATATATATATATATATATATATATATATATATATATATATATATATATATATATATATATATATATATACAGTGCCTGGCGAAAGTATTCGGCCCCCTTGAACTTTGTAACCTTTTCCCACATTTCAGGCTTCAAACATAAAGATATAAAACTGTAATTTTTTGTGAAGAATCAACAACAAGTGGGACACAATCATGAAGTGGGATTAAAATTTATTGGATATTTCAAACTTTGTTAACAAATAAAAAACTGAAAAATTGGGCGTGCAAAATTATTCAGCCCCTTTACTTTCAGTGCAGCAAACTCTCTCCAGAAGTTCAGTGAGGATCTCTGAATGATCCAATGTTGACCTAAATGACTAATGATGATAAATAGAATCCACCTGTGTGTAATCAAGTCTCCGTATAAATGCACCTGCACTGTGATAGTCTCAGAGGTCTGTTTAAAGTGCAGAGAGCATCATGAAGAACAAGGAACACACCAGGAAGGTCCGAGATACTGTTGTGGAGAAGTTTAAAGCCGGATTTGGATACAAAAAGATTTCCCAAGCTTTAAACATCCCAAGGAGCACTGTGCAAGCGATAATATTGAAATGGAAGGAGTATCAGACCACTGCAAATTTACGAAGACCTGGCCGTCCCTCTAAACTTTCAGCTCATACAAGGGAGATGCAGCCAAGAGGCCCATGATCACTCTGGATGAACTGCAGAGATCTACAGCTGAGGTGGGAGACTCTGTCCATAGGACAGCAATCAATCGTATACTGCACAAATCTGGCCTTTATGGAAGAGTGGCAAGAAGAAAGCCATTTCTTAAAGATATCCATAAAAAGTGTCGTTTAAAGTTTGCCACAAGCCACCTGGGAGACACACCAAACATGTGGAAGAAGGTGCTCTGGTCAGATGAAACCAAAATCAAACTTTTTGGCAACAATGCAAAACGTTATGTTTGGCATAAAAGCAACACAGCTCATCACCCTGAACACACCATCCCCACTGTCAAACATGGTGGTGGCTGCATCATGGTTTGGGCCTGCTTTTCTTCAGCAGGGACAGTGAAGATGGTTAAAATTGATGGGAAGATGGATGGAGCCAAATACAGGACCATTCTGGAAGACAATGATCCAAAACATAAAGCAAAATCTACAATGGAATGGTTCACAAATAAACATATCCAGGTGTTAGAATGGCCAAAGCAAAGTCCAGACCTGAATCCAATCGAGAATCTGTGGAAAGGACTGAAAACTGCTGTTCACAAATGCTCTCAATCCAACCTCACTGAGCTCGAGCTGTTTTGCAAGGAGGAATGGGCAAAAATTTCAGTCTCTCGATGTGCAAAACTGATAGAGATATACCCCAAGCGACTTACAGCTGTAATCGCAGCAAAAGGTGGCGTTACAAAGTATTAACTTAAGGGGGCTGAATAATTTTGCACGCCCAATTTTTCAGTTTTTTATTTGTTAAAAAAGTTTGAAATATCCAATAAATTTCGTTCCACTTCATGATTGTGTCCCACTTGTTGTTGATTCTTCACAAAAAATTACAGTTTTATATCTTTATGTTTGAAGCATGAAATGTGGCAAAAGGTTGAAAAGTTCAAGGGGGCCAAATACTTTTGCAAAGCACTGTGTGTATGTATATATATATATATATATATATATATATATATATATATATATATATAGCAGAGCATCCCAGAGAGAGCCGGGGAAAAGTCCTGTTCGGGGTTTATACATCCCCCAGGCACCTCTCAATCACGTTTAGGGATCTCTAATCCGCGATCCGGTTTGGGTCTTGGTCTTCTCCACCAGGCCAATTTAAACTCACCCGAGACAGACACCCTGGGAAATCATACAGTGTTTGTCTATGAGAGCAGAAGGTTGGTAAAACTGTCAAGTTGTGCATGTGGAAGCTGACAAGCTGTAGGCTTGCACAGCCTGTTAGTGAGGGCCTGCATTGTGTAAAGTAAGCGCCGGGACACGGCTAGGTTTTTGTTTTGTTATTTTTTCTCTATTGTTCATTGACAGATGCAGTCTCTGTTCTTCAGAACAGTAGGGTTTATACTGCCCCCTACAGGAGTGGGACACTAGGCAGAAAAAGTTCTGGTTACACCTATGGGCAATCCCAGGGAGTATACCCTCTCTCCCTGCTATAGGATGTCAGTTTTAATCTGCCTAGTCAGGAGTAAGGACCTAGTTCCTTTGCTGGGATCTCTGGTCCTGGCAAAAGTTTTTTCTATATTGTTTTTTTCACCAGATTTTTTTCCTGTGAGATCTACAAGCAACTGTGCCGGATCTGGGTGATGGGCTGGATATATAGATCCAGTGGTCACCCCAGCCGACCAGCAAGCCCGCGCAGACCCCAGCTCCGTGCTAGGTCAGACACCGGACAGGGACTATTGGCCGACAGCCCCCACTTCAGCAGAGAGGGGTTCTGTCAGAAAATGGCATCCGCCTGTTCCAGGTATGGTAAGTAAAATGTCCCCCCTCTCCCCCTGGTGGGTTGTGGGGTGGACGTGGGCCCCTCCTTAGGACAGTTGGACCCGCACACCCCCGGGTTCCCCTCTGTCCTGTCACGCATCCCCCCTTACCTGTCCCCCCTCCCTCCCCCCCTCACTACTGGGACTTTGGGGCACTTGAAGCTACTCCCTAGGGGGCTGGGACCAGGCGTGAGGCCGACGGTGGGGGCAGGGAGATGCGCCACTGGCGAGCAGATGATCGATAGTGTGGGAGGATTCACCTGTTGTTTCCAGGACCCTCTTCCTGTCGATCCCATCCAGGAGGCTGGGGGTCCCCTCAAGGGCCCCCAGAAGCTCCGCAGGCCACCCGGGGCCACCATTTTCTTGTAGCCAATGTGCTGAGAAAGATCAGCGGCCATGTTGGTACACCCAGCAGCCAATTTGCGGTGGATTCCAATTGAAAATCATTGGCGGCCATGTTCTTGGAGTCTGTAGAGGCGCTTTTGTGGTGGTAGAGCCCCTCCCTATACCATGGTGCTGACACTCTTTCTCTGCTGATCGAGATCGCTGCAGATATGTGCTGTACAGACATTTTTGGTCTTCCTGATGCATCTCTGGTGCGGGTGGTGAGTTTTCAGAGGTCTCTGTCCGGTGGGGGTCTTCAGTACGTTCTGCCTGACCTCTTTGGGGTGCTATAGTGCGGTGGGATGTTCTTAAGAAGAATAAATAACCTTTTTTTTTTTTTGCAACTTTTTGCTGAGGGGTTCCCCTGGTGCAACATGGACCCTACGGAACTTCCCCACCTGACCCCCTCAAGGAGGCCGTAGGGCCCTCCAGATACCAGCTATCCATAGATACACTGTCAGCGGTCTTGGAATCATTTGTGTCCTGGGTAGAGGTGGCCTGGAAGGGATGAGGTGCCAAACCCCCCCCCCCCCACCTACCCCTGCCTCATCTGATGTATCAGATTCTGAATCTGATTCAGCCACCGCAGACGTGGGTCTCCCTGCCGGGTCTACTACCTCGTGCCCTGTCTCCTCTGATAGTGAGGATGACATGTCTCCCTCGGCCACCGCGCAAGAAAAGGTGCTGGTGGATGCACTGGTTGTTTCTGTGGAGGATGCAGCTGTGACTGCAACTGAGGCGCAGATTCGTTTGGCACTCACAAGCTATCCAGAGCGGCAAAGTTTGTTCCCCTTCCCGCGTATTTTGACAACATGGTCAAAAAAGAATGGGACCGCCCAAAGCGTCCCCCTGGGGTGCCTAAGAAGATTGCTAGACACTACCCCATTGAGGGGTCCTTTATTAAAAGTGGACTGTGCCACTTACAGTGGACCCTCCGGTCTCCAGACTAAATAAAGCTGCCATGATCCCAGTGGAGGATTCCCTGTCTGTTAAGGATCTGGTGGATAGAAAGGTGGAGTCTGTGGCCAGCAATATGTACTCCCTGGCTGGGTCTGCACTAAGACCGGTGTTTACTATTGCCCTTGTGTCCCAAACCTTGACTGAATGGGCTAACTTACTATGCCGTGACCTGGAGGGGGTACAGCTCCCCTATGCCGTTGCAGAGCTGACAGACCAGTTGGTGCTGGGGATGCAATTTGTTTGCAATGCCTCGCTGGATGTGGCTCCAATATTGGCCCGACTGTCGGTTTTGGCGGTGGTCCTCCGGCGTATACTTTGGCTAAAATGCTGGTCTGTGGATCAGACCTCAAAGAAGACCTTAACTGATCTACCTTTTCAAGGTGATCGCCTGTTTGGGGCTACCCTTAAAGACATTATCAAAGGTCTTATGGGGGGTAAGAGTACCTTTCTCCCACAGGCTAACAAGGGTAAGGACTCTCGTCGTAGACGGGGTCCCTCCTTTTCAGCACACAAAAAGTTTTTTCGTCCCCCAGGGACAAGTGATAAAGGATCCAAGTCCTTCAAGGCCTCCTTGGGTGGCTCCAAGCAACCCTGGTCTGGCAAACATGAATCGGGTTTCTCTAGACCTGCGGATAAGACCTCTTCAGCCTGAAGGTGCGCCCTCACCCATATCTGGGGTGGGGGGACGTCTTTGCTGGTTCCCGGATCTGTGGCTATCCCGTATACAAGACAAGTGGGTTCATGAGGTGATATGGTCCAGTTACAAGATCGAGTTTTGATCTGTCCCGCCGGTAAGGTTTTTCCCTTCCAATGTATGACTGTCCCCGGATCGCTTACAGGCTCTATTTGGGGGCGGTACAGGACCTTTTACAACAAGGAGTAGTTCTGATTCCGTCTTCGGAACATTTTCAGCGCTTTTACTCAAACCTGTTTACAGTCCCCAGAAAGGAAGAAGGCAAGGTGCGTCCAATCCTGGACCTAAAGGCACTGAATTGCTTCATGCGAGTTCAGAAATTCAAGATGGAATCCATTTGCACGGTGGTGGCTTCCCTACATTAGGGGGATTTCCTGGCCTCCATAGACATCAAAGATGCCTACCTTCACATTCCGATATGTGCAGGACAACGGTTTCTCAGTTTTGCCGTGAGAGAGGATCACTATTAGTTTGTGGCATTACCCTTTGGTCTCGTCTCTGCTTCTCGGGTCTTCACAAAGGTGTTGGCTCCGGTCCTGGTGTTGTTACGCCAGCAGGGGATATCGGTCCTGGGTTTCCTGAATGATCTGCTTCTCCTTGCAAAGTCTCCCATGGTTCTGGTCACAAACTTAGAGATCCCCATGAGAACTTTGGAAGAGTTTGGGTGGATTCTGAACCTTCAGAAGTCGTCCATGGTTCCTTCCATGGACTATCTGAGCCTGACTTTAGATTCGTCCTCAGCCAGGGTGTTTCTTCCTCCTGAAAAACTTCAAAAGCTAATTTCAAAAGTTAATTTGGAACAATAAAAGACCCTGCATTAGTATCAAGAAGCTGCATCTCCCGAAGAGTGAGGGAGGCACTAACCTGCCCAATATTAGGTTGTATAACCTGGCTTGCCTTTTTAGGTACTCCTTAGACTGCATAACAGAGTCTTCACGATACACTAACTTTGCCCTGAAGGCAAGCTTCGTCCTCCCACATACCCTCATGGGACTCATGCATTGCACATGGATCTCTCTGCCCCCCTTCTACAACACAGTATCCTAGTCAGAGACACTGTGATAACCTGGAGGGAAGTCAGAAAACTTCTGAAATTGTCGCCTTTTGTCTCAAAATACCTTCCAATCCATGGGAATTCCATATTCCCGCAAAGCTCAGCATATAGAGCCTACAATCAATGGCAAATTAAAGGACTCTGCCACATGGCGTTGCTATTTGACCCAGGTACTCTAAAAGCCAAATCCTTCTCCGAGGTGGCCACAACCTACCATCTACCACAATCACATGCTTTGTGCTACAACCAGGCTATCACCTACATCCAATCAATTTGCCCCGACAGGCGCATCAGATTGAAAACCGCTTTTATGGACCAACTGGTGGCCCAAAGGGACTACTCTATCAATGCCATATACGACAACTTAACACTACTTGAACGCCAGAAACTTGAACATCAGCTCCAAACGAAATGGAGCAAGGACATTCTGGACGACAATCTAGGTGAAAAATATTGTCTGGCTACCGCACAATATGGAAATTGATGATAAATGAAAACTGGCAAGAAACACAATTTAAGCTCATGCATAGGGCATACTTCCCCTTCCTCAGCTCGGACTCCTCACACCTGCATTATTTCAAATGCCCCCGCTGCAACCAACATAAACCCACACTGTTCCACCGCCCGTGGTGGTGTCCCCCAATCTCTATATTCTGGGATAGCATCCTCAACTTTATTTCAACTATCACAGGACAACTATTACAAAAGTCACCCCTTATGCCTATTCAGCTACGACCTTCACCAGTCTGAAACCCACATCCAACGAAGGAGACCACTCCCACAATGGATTCATATTTGCCTGATGGTGGCTCAAAAGGCTATTATGACATCTTGGACAGTTACCACTGCACCAACCTTGTCCTTGGTCACAAAAGAACTTATGGCCCTCTTATATACCGAAAAACTTGATTCTACCCTACAACAACAAACGACCGCTGACCGTTTTTTCACTAGATGGAGGGCATATATAGAACATGAAAGAAACAACTATAGGTGTCCCTGGGGAATTTGAGTGGAAGGGCTGGAGATGGTAAGTGTAGTAATGAAAGGTATAGAAAAGAATATATAAAATTTCAACATTTATTGATTTATATTAAAATTCAACAAAATACAAGAAATAACATATTTAGACTTTAAAATAACATTCCATATACATATCCTGATAGGGATAATACATTAGGGGTTCATGAAGCAGGGAAGTGTATCCTCCAACATGTTTCGGAATTTTTGTTCATCTAATTCCTTCTTCAGGGAAGTTTATATACACATAACCGTGCATTCACCACCTGTGTATCTACGGATGTATAGAATGTAAGCAATATTATTTAGAACAAATACATGAGCATAGAGGCAAACAATATATCTTATCATCAATGAGGGATCCCCAAGTCCCATAAGGGTAGGGAATACCCATAATAGGTATGTGTCTGTATACACAAGTATATCCTTAAGAGTAAACAGTAACTATGAAGATATCAACTTACCCCTAGAGGGAGTATGGAGCAAAAAGCGTCCTTTTAGTTGTCTCCTCACAGAAGGTATACTGCAAACGTGGCTGTTTGTATGGCAAAGGATACCTTATATTCATGCAGTCTGACTGTGCAGCTCTGTAGTTTGAATGTGCAACAAGTATATGGACTTGAGAGAATACAAGTCCCTCCACACGTTGTCAGGGTATTAATGTTAGTACCGGCGGTTCACTCAAATCCCCAATGGCCATATGCACATTGTGTTCACGAGGAGCACATAGGGCGGATGAGTCCACACCTATCAAAATGCACAAGTGGGGGAAGAAAATATTTAGCCATAATGACTGATTTCCCATATATAAAAGTGTGATTAGGAAAGGGGAATTCAAAATCCACATACCTTGTCAGAAATCCTATGTGAAATGCAGATAACCGATCTCTCTGTGGTGACCCAAAGGTACTGAGTCCCACTAAGCTTGAAGCATTTATATGCTCCACCTGAGAGTTCTTACCTGAATTAGGAGGAGTGTATACACCTGGTTGGATGATGAGGGGCGGGTAAAGAGCAGGTGGGTGGTTCTGAGCTAGTTGTCCCCATATGTTGGATTTCAAGTTTTCCTTTTATTAGGTGTCTCCACTGATGGTACATTATCCCTCTCTATCCTACCATTCCAAGCAGGAAGGGAGATCGAGAGGAAGAGGAAGGGCGTGGGTGACATCCAGGGCTGCGCTCCCCCGGTCTAAGCGGCGCCGAGGGCCGCCGCGTACCTGTGACGCGGCGGCGTCCGGCGTCACATGACCGCCGGCACGTTGATGCGCAGCTCTCGCGAGATGATCGATGGATCTCGCAGACGGGGTGTCAGTGAAGGATACATGGCGTCCGGAGGCGCCATGATACCGACACCTCCCCTGGATCGCTGCGCAAACTACAGGCCCCAGCATGCATTGCAGGGGCCTGGGCGTGCCGTGGAACACCAATGGGAACAGGCCAAAGCGAGGAGGGAAGGCCGTATCAAGTGACATTTCAGCATAGCTGGTATGCCGTGGAGCATAAAAAGAAAAAGGAGATAAAGATACATAAACAATATGAATAATGTAAATGCATAGGGCTGCACAGTGAGCTGCATGAGAGGTACAGATTGTTTAATCATACCTATACATGAGATAGGGATCCCTAATGATTGATGAGCAGACAGAGGCCCCTCTGCAGTGATATAAATAATATTAGATTTAATACATAAAGTAACAATATTGCATAATATTACATAATTAACGATTTCTTTGATTTCCACATTGTAACTGAGAACATCTTAGGCATATAATGCGACCATTTTAGCATGTATGATCATACAAATACATAAGCAG
This sequence comes from Pelophylax lessonae, assembly GCF_965119305.1. Lineage (NCBI taxonomy): Eukaryota > Metazoa > Chordata > Amphibia > Anura > Ranidae > Pelophylax > Pelophylax lessonae. The sequence continues at coordinate 331,142,635 of NC_138770.1, read as the reverse complement.
AGACATTTCATGAAAAATATATATTTTTATATATTTGATGACAAAACAAAAAACAAGAAATCGAAATAGGGAAGCAGAGATGGATACGAGAGAATAGAATGTGTATTGGGATTCAAATATCTTTAGTATTTTATTTTATTTGACAGAATCTGGGTGTTACTCCAGAGAATTAGTATATTTTCCCGCACATCTCTATTCCCAATTATTACAAGAGCTAAAGATTCCATTCAACATTTTCCCACACACCCCCTCCCCCCTCTCTCCCCTTTCCATCCATAAAAGGGGCTAGAGATCCCATTCAAAACCCCCTGAACTAAAGCCAGGGAGAAACGGCTTAAAATTGAAGGCTTCATTCAATCCCGGTGGAGAAGTGGCATTTAGGTCCGAAATCCAACGAAGCTCGCGCTGGAGGAGAAACTTGTTAAGATCTCCTCCGCGGGAGCTGGGGTGGATTCGATCCAAAGCCAAGAATTTTATATGTGGAATGTTGGCACCATGTACCAAAGCTGAGTGTCTACCTAGCGGTACTTCTGGATCTTTCTTTTTAATACTTGCTATGTGTTGGCCAATACGTTTGCCGAATTTTTGGATAGTTTTGCCAATATAATAGCAGCCGCAATCACAAGACAGTAGATATACAACTGCCATAGTCTGGCAGTTCACATAATGTTTTGGACGAAAGTTTTTACCATTAGGCAGTATAACATTTTTCTTGGTGTTAATATATCGACATTGGGCACATGACCCACAGGGGAATGTGCCCAAATGTGTACAAGGGTCCTTCCTTGACCGGCCCTTGTATTCACTACTAACAAGGGCATCCGACAAGGAAGGAGCTCGTTTAAATGTTATCTGCGGTGTTTCTGAGATAAAGGGACTGATCGACGAATCAGACATTAACACATGCCAGTACTTTTTTAAGATCTTTCTAACCTTATGGTGTCCTCGGGAGTATTTTGTTATAACTCTCGTAGTGGTATCACTTGAGTCTTCAGCTTCTTTTTTGTTTTTGTATGAAAGAAGATCCCGAAGGGATTGAGTTTTTGCCTTTTTAAAAGCTCATTTCAAACATTTTGGGGTATATCCCCTTGCTGATAGCCTTTTCTGTATGATTTTAGCCTCTACATCAAACGCCTCCTCCGTGGTACATATTCGTCTAGCCCTCAAGTATTGAGAATATGGGATGGAGTCTACTAACGGCTTAGGGTGCGAGCTCGAGGCATGCAAGATAGTATTGCCTGAGGTTGATTTTCTAAAGAGCTCACAGTGTAGCATGTCATTATCCCCCTTGACTATCCTGAGATCAAGGAAAGTCACTGAGGAGGTTCTATGCTCAACCGTGAATTTTAGATTTAAATCATTACAATTGATGTAATCCATACACTCCAAAAGAAGGGAAGGAGGTCCATCCCATATCATAAGAATGTCATCGATGTAGCGGTACCACATAGGTATGTGGTCCGCATACATCGTGAATTCTTCAGATAGGAAGAGATTTCGCTCCCACTCCCCCAGGTACAGGTTGGCGTATGCCGGAGCACAGCAAGTGCCCATGGCAACGCCCTGTACCTGGAGGTAGTGGGAGCCAGCAAAACAAAAGACATTATGTCTTAGGATAAAGTCCAAGGCAGATAGAATGAAATTTTGAAATATTCCATCAATCTCATTGGTTCTCATCATGGCCTTCCGGATAGCTGCCAGTCCCAGGGTATGGGGTATTGAGCTATAGAGTGATTCCACATCTATAGTAACTAAACTAGCATTTGGTGGTATGTGAATATTTTCTAGAATGCGTAGCATATGGATTGTATCTTGGATGTATGATGGGAGGTCAGCTACCATGGGCCTAAGATGTTGGTCAATGAGCTTGCTGAGATTTTCGGTAATTGCCCCATTTCCTGATATAATGGGTCTTCCTGTAGGGTCTGATATGCTTTTATGGACTTTTGGGAGGGCATAGAAGGTGGGGATACGTGGGTGAGTGGTTCTCACGAAATCCCAAGTTGTTTTTGGGATGACGTTATTATAGTATGCTTCATCTACAAGATTGTAGAAATCCTTATTGAATCTCTCGATTATGGTTTTGTTTATGGGACGGTACCACTCAGTGTTTTTTAAAATGCGAAGGCACATGTTAGTGTATTGGCTGTTATCCATGAGGACAACATTGCCACCCTTGTCGGATGGCTTTATTGTCAACTCATGGTTGTTACGTAAATTATACAGGGCTTTTTTCTCCTCCATGGTGATGTTACTTTGGACTTCTATATCGTCCATTCTCAGGGCTTTGATCTCTCTTGTGGTAAGTTTTAGAAAGGAAGCTACAGCCTGGTTAGAGCTGGGTGAAGGGTAGATGTTAGATGGCTTTTTTAGAAGTTTTTGTTCAGACGACATTGGAGGCGCTGGAGGGTCGGGATCCTCTACCTGGGATAACAGCATTTCAATATCAAGGCGGTCAATTAAATCTAGAGGTTCATTCTCCTCGAGGAGAGCCTCTAAATTGGTCAGAGCTTGTCGTTCTTTTAGGGTGTGTGTAGTGTCACAGGTTTTTTTGGAATACATACTTTTTAACAAGAGTTTAATACATATAGAACATGTATTCTTCCCCTTTGAAATTTCCACCCTAATGACCTCCTTTTGATTCTCTGAATGGTACTGTAAGGCCAATCTTAGTAATACCCTAGGTAAACTCAAAATAACATAGCTGGGTACAACCAACAACTCAATGCATGCCTTCTGTATTCCACTTCCTCTGTATTTGTCAATATCGTTACCATTTGTATTCTTTATTCTTTGTTATATACACCAACACTTCAACCAATCACCGGTGCTCCCCCTTCTCTCCTGGAACTCACCAGATGAATGGTCAAAAAAGCTCCCTCAAATTGTGATGAAATCACCATATGGACGTCTCCAGCCACCGATCACTCGGAACTCCATATACACCTTATATGCCTTCTTATGTCACTCCACTCGTGATGACATGTAAATAAAGAGTTGGGGCCACATAGTGTAATTCCGCAAATTTATTGATAAAAGAAACACACTCATAAAACCCCACTCCCTCCAGATGTCTACTTACAGCAAAACATCAGAATGTAGGCATTCAATCATACATGGACGCTTGGTGGTCCATCACCCGGTCTACTGGACTCCTTAGAACCGTAGCGTGGCCAAGCGTACAACGGGTGTCAGGCGACCGCGCACACACGCTCTGACGTGTGTGCGCGGCGCGGTCTGCCGATATTTACCGGTAATGCGGCGCAGGCGCACTCAGCTCCGTAGCCGCTACCCTGAAGTGAAAGGAACACAACATCCTCCGCTGCGTAGCGTCACTTCCTGCGGTCGGACTTCCGTCCAGGACCGTGGTAAACACCTAATACTAGCTCCGGTTCCCACCCCAGACATTCCAGCATCAGCTAAAAACCACACCAAAGATTTAGAAGATTTTTGCCCCCATTATTTTTATTCTTTTTATTCTTCTTCTTTTTTATTTATTTGGAGATTTTTTTAAATATTATATACTTGTCCTTGCCTGTCAGATCTAATCAGTATCTGATGATCCTTTCTATGTGTTGGAATTTTTTTTTTTTTTTTTTAGGTGTTTTAGAGAGTATTAGTTTTTATTAATATTGTTTGATACATCTTGTTTTGCTCAATTTTTTACTGTCATGCGTAGATACATAGTGTACGTACTACGTATGATATCTTATTGTTTTTAAACTTAAATTATATATACAGATTAATTCTTTATCTATTTAGTGATTATTATTCATTTATACTCTTCTCAGCTTGTATATATATCCATATATATTATGAAATATACCTTCCTACTTGTGGTGGTTTTGAGGTATTTTTATTTTAGAAATGATAATTGTCTGTTATGGTATTGCTGTTTTATTGTGAAAATGATGGCATTCCAAAGATACATGGATGCAATTTATATAGTCCATTAGTGTATCTTGATCCCATATAGCTGTGTCCCGCAGAAGTCCGGTGTCTTAGCTGATGCTGGAATGTCTGGGGTGGGAACCGGAGCTAGTATTAGGTGTTTACCACGGTCCTGGACGGAAGTCCGACCGCAGGAAGTGACGCTACGCAGCGGAGGATGTTGTGTTCCTTTCACTTCCGGGTAGCGGCTACGGAGCTGAGTGCGCCTGCGCCGCATTACCGGTAAATATCGGCAGACCGCGCCGCGCACACACGCTCTCGGAAGAAGTCTTAGTGACGAAACGTCAGAGCGTGTGTGCGCGGTCGCCTGACACCCGTTGTACGCTTGGCCACGCTACGGTTCTAAGGAGTCCAGTAGACCGGGTGATGGACCACCAAGCGTCCATGTATGATTGAATGCCTACATTCTGATGTTTTGCTGTAAGTAGACATCTGGAGGGAGTGGGGTTTTATGAGTGTGTTTCTTTTATCAATAAATTTGCGGAATTACACTATGTGGCCCCCACTCTTTATTTACATGTCATCACGAGTGGAGTGACATAAGAAGGCATATAAGGTGTATATGGAGTTCCGAGTGATCGGTGGCTGGAGACGTCCATATGGTGATTTCATCACAATTTGAGGGAGCTTTTTTGACCATTCATCTGGTGAGTTCCAGGAGAGAAGGGGGAGCACCGGTGATTGGTTGAAGTGTTGGTGTATAAGAATTCTTCACACCCTTCCCTTTATTTGGACTGTTATCCATGACAACTGGCTTGTTTGAAAAAAAAACGCATTATTTGCCTGTTATCATTTCCATTATACCTTAATATTACACCTTGCTATAGGTTTATCCATTCATTAGCGCTGTTAGTGTGGTGGATCATTTCTCATCATTTGGACTATCTATTACACCTTGATTTGGAAATCTATTTTTATTATAACAGCTGCTGAGACCGTTTAGGTTTATTTGTGTAGTACTATCCCTTTAAGTTTGTCTTGAGTTGAGCGCAGGGTGAGTGGTTTCATTGCAAGTGTGGCGCTAGGGCAATTTTTTCACTCCTTTATTAATATTCTTTGTTATATGCTCATCCAAACCCCAAGTTTCCTTAGACAGATTTGTTTTCTCCCCCTAGCATACTCTGCGAGAAAACTAATGTTCTATTACCATGTATGTTTAACCTTATGTTATGTCTTAACAATGCATTACCCTTTTTCATGTATATTCTGGTTCGTTAAATTTGTAATTGCAAAAATTTTAATAAACATATTTAAAAAAAGAAAAAGACTAGCTAAGTATTTCCCTTCATCTCTTTTATGGTTCTCATGTATTTAAGTTGAAAGAGGATTTCTTCTGTGTGTTGAGTTTCAATGTACATTAAAACCTTGGATTGCGAGTATAATTCATTCCGGAAACGTGTTTGTAATCCAAAGCACTCGTATATCAAAGCGAGTTTTCCCATAAGAAATAATGGAAACACAGATGATTCGTTCCACAACCATTTATTCATATAAAAATTATTTAACAGGGGTTGTTTCTGTTGAACAGTCCCAATCAGGTGAAACAAAGAACAAAAAGAGCAGTGCAATGTAAGGCTCCGTTCACATATTGGCATCCTGGAGAACTTGGAGACACTCGGAGACACTTCCAGCCGGGTGGGGCGTAGTGCGTGTTCAGAGCACCCAGAAGTGACAGCAACAGTTCCCTAGTGTCTCCAAGTTCTCCAGAAAGCGCTGGGAGCCCCCAGCACCCCCGCACCTCTGGCCACATGCTGTATACACCAGCGGCTTTACACGGATGAGCACCAGACTCCTTAAAGCTGATTATTGTTTTAACATTCTGAACATCATTACATTTTTTTTGCATTAAAACTGTGATCATACTAGATTACTCTAAGGCTCCATTCACATATTGACATCCCGCATCATGGGCAGAATCAGATTCTTCCTGCAATCCTGAATCACAGCAAATCACGGGACGCACAAGTGATTCCCGTCACTTCCAATGGCACCCCAAACGCAGCATGATTTTGCCGCGATTGTCGCCTGACCGATCATGGTAAAATTGCGCAAACCGAATCGCAGGATGCCTGTCACCCAAAAGAAGTACAAGAACTTATTTTGAGTGACAGGCGTCCCGCAATATGTGAACGGAGCCTTAGTGTAATCTGGTATAATCAAAGTTTTATTGTAAAAATAGTGGAATGATACTCAGAATGTTAAAAACAATATTCAGCTTTAGGGAGTCTGGTGCTCATCTGTGTAAAGACGCTGGTGTATACAGTATGTGGCCAGAGATCCGGGGGCGGTAGGGGCTCCCAGCGATTCCTGGAGAACTCTGAGTCACTCTGAGACACTGGGGAATTGCTGACATCACTTCTGGGTGCTCTGAACATGTGCTATGCTTGCCCCACCCGGATGGGAGCGTCTCTGAGTTTCTCCGAGTTCTCCAGGAAGCCCTGGGAGCCACCTGCAACCCTGCTGGGAGACACTGGGGAATTGTTGACATCACTTCTGGGTGCTCTGAACATGCGCTACGCCTGCCCCACCTGGCTGGGAGTGTCTGTGAGCATCTCCGAGTTCCCCAGGAAGCGCTGGGAGCCCCCTGTACCCCTGGACCTTCGGCCACACACTGTATATGCCAGAAGCTATACATGGCTAAGCACCAGACTAGTTAATGCTGGATATTGTTTTTAACATTGTGCGTGTCATTTCACTTTTTTTACATTAAAACTGTGATCATACTTCTCAATGCTACCCATATTGCAAGACATCACTTGTATATCAAGTTAAATTTTTTTTAAAAAATGTTGCTCGTCTTGCAAAACACTTGTATGCCACGCTACTCGCAATCCAAGGTTTTACTGTAATTGCTTTGTAAGCCCCCCTGGTAACTTGATAGGCTGTAACAATCTATCATGTCTGAGATTTCAATGTGTGGTCCGTAGAAATCCCAATCTTCAGCTTTGGCTGTGGGAAAAGGTGTAATTTTCTGGATGGCTGAGATGACCTGCATGTGTGACATTGTGTGGATGACAGATAGTACCCAGTTCTCCTTTCCCTTACCGTTCAAATGTGTTGCATGTGACATGTTCCCTTCCTTTACTTTTACCAATGAAACTAAAAAATTCATAAACGTGGGCTCTGTGTACAAGTTTAGAGTCCATTGAGACAGGGTCATTTACTAGTGTATTTGAATAAGATCTTTTTCTTTGTTAAATGTATAGAGGGGTAGGGAATTGGCGCTGCCCAATAGGGATAATGTGATGGCGTCACTATAATGGATAACAAAAATAAATGGAAGGTACATAAATGAATGGTACATGTACACATAAAATATCAAAATTGTATATAGAAATATATATATATATATATATATATATATATATATATATATATATAAAATCTCCAATGTATTCACAGTATGAATAGATATATAAATATAAAATGCTTAGTGATATAAAGTGCAAGAAGGGTGATGTGGTATTGTGCGAAAGATTATAGTTAGTAAATTATATGTATACACACATATAAACACAATGACATAATAAATATATTACACAATGTGTGGTGCTCATTTCAAAATTATACACATTAAAGTGCAAAGTGATTGGGGGATACAGATAAATTTGCAGTGTTCACCTATCGGGTGTAAACACTAACAAGTGAAAAAGTGATTGGTGTATATTTAAAATTATTTATATTTGATAACAATGTATCAAATGAACAAGGGAAAAAGTGTGCAAGTTAATAAGTGCACATTAAAAGGACTCCTGGATAAAAAGACTGCAGCAACAATCAAGAAAGTCCATATAGTAGAGTGCTTGATCTTGTAAATAAGTGCACAAAGAGTTTGAACACTGCTATTCACCTGCTGATCATGATCACCACATTCTTAGCACAATATTTATATGGAATAAAATAATTATTCACTATTTTCACTTTGTCTAATATATTTATTATGTCATTGTGTTTATATGTGTGGATACATATAATTTACTAACTATAATTTTCCGCACAATACCACATCACCCTTGTTGCACTAAGCACTTTATATTTATATATCTATTCGTACTGTGAATACATTGGAGATTTTATATATATATATATATTTCTATATACAATTTTGATATATTATGTGTATATGTACCATTCATTTAAGTACCTTCCATTTATTTGAGTTATCCATTATAGTGAGGCCATCACATTATCCCTATTGGGCAGTGCCAATTCCCTACCCCTCTATACACTCATCATTCAGATATAGCTTTTGCTATATTCTAGGGAGGCTGCAGCCCCTTCATCCCCTTACATCTCCATAGCGCGGGATTTTTTCTATTATTTACTTTTTCTTTGTTAGTATCTGTTTTAATTCACTGACAAAGCGAGAGTATATGTATTCTAACTAAAATTATTTTATTACCTGATAATTTGAACGAGAAGTCATAAACTAAGATTATAACCGTGGAGTTATTTGGTTTATTGTTATCTAATTACATTTATTTTGAGGATAAGGATACTTTAATGTAGTGTAAAAAAAAGTACTAGGATAAGATATTGGTCAATGTAATTTGTATTGGGAGTCTAGCAGCTAGAAAAAACAAATATTTATTGTAATTAAAGTGGGACTTTCCCCCCTTTTACTAAAATTCACATCAGCAAGCATCTTGGCCTGTTTGTTTTTATTTACTTGCCTCTCTTATACCCACTTCCTGGCTTCCCTGAAGGCACTGATGAACCTTAGAAAAACAATGCCATCAGTGTCTGCAGGGAGATCTTTCACCTAACCAGTTTTTGCAGCATTTTCATATTGAGCAAGGTGGAACGCATGCCTTCAAGTTGCTCATCTCGTGCATGTGCCGTAGAACATAAAAAAAAAAAAGCGTTCTGAGATCTTGGGGATAGGCCTTTATTTTTAAATAGATGAATGAATGTAATGTGGCACAGGAATGCACAAGATGAGCTACATGATGTCATGCGCTCCATCTCATGATACAACTATACAGCAAGCTGGCCCCAGAAAGAAATTTAATAACATAGGCAGCAAAGATGTATCAAAGCAAAGATAAATGGAAAAGAAAAGCCAGCATGGAGGTAAATGTACTTATTTAGGTTTTGGGTCTTCGTGTCTTTTTCTATAAAAGGGGGCAAGTCCTTTTTAATGATGTGCTGCATGTGCAAATTCTTAATGGAATGACTTAATATATAAAATGCCTGTTTGGAAGGGACCTACATGGGAAGTATATAGGTTTGGGGCTTAAAAGTTTCCATGTTGACTAGATGTTCAGATCTTTGTGTACTGTTGTAGCACCCTACAAGGTAGGTGCTAGGTAAAGCATAGTGGGCCTTGGCTGCCTAACAGCAGGGCCATGATTTTCAGCTGGGCTGTCATGTCTCCCAGGTGTGGCTGTTGAGACTGGGGAGTCTCTCCATTGTGCTCCATGAGAGGGTTCTCATTGGACAGTGGAGGAAACCCAGCCTATGGCCTGTATCTACCCCAGAAAGGCAGATTTCTGGAAGTGGGTATATGTTTGAGGGGAGCACATGACGCAGCGTCTTTGGTGGGAAGCAGAGTCCCAGGAGGGAGAGTACGGCTGTCTGTCCTCCTGTCAGAGGAATCGGGTGTCTCAGGCGGCTTGCCTAGTGAGAGGGGACAGAAGGCTGAGCTGCAGAGAGGATCCGGTGCGGAGGACCAGCGGAGAGAGGGGTCCAGTTTCAGGAATGCATTCCAAGTTCATGAGTACTGCAAACTGCCCCCTGGGGGTCTGCCTAGAGAGAGAGGGGACCACTCCGGTGAAGGTCGGGGGGACCCAGGAGCTATCTAGCTGGTGCAGGAGCAAAAGTAAAGGGGGTGCCAGTGTTGACACTGAAGAGAAGCAAAGAGGGTGCCAGTGTGTGGACCCTGAAGTGTAGAGGGGGTGTCTAGTGAGAGGACCCTGAAGTGTAGAGGGGGTGCCTAGTGAGAGAACCCTGAAGTGTAGAGGGGGTGCCAGCGGTTGGGCCCTGAAGTGTTAAAGTGTACAGCGTGCAGTATGCAGTATACAGTGTTGAGTGTTGCAGCAGCAGAAGAGCTTTACAGAGGCTACCTCAGTCAGCAAGGACTGGAGGGAGCAGTGTTCGGGACCTTTGAGCTAACCAGAGTGTCAGAAGTCAAGTTCAAGTACAGTTCAGCGAGTCAGTGTTTTTCAAGTGCCAGCAAGCGTCAAGCCGGCATCAAGACAGCGCTGAAAGGCATTTTTTCTTCAAAGTGTCCCATTTGTACCTAGTTGAGCCAGAGGAGTATCCCACTCATTCCCTTCTCCCATCCTCATTATAAAATAAACAAAACAAACCAAAGTTGCCGGACTGGTCTTTGACTCAAATTTCACACTAGCATTTCCGGTAACCATGGCAGACCCACATCAGGCCCATTGCCTGGAAATCCTGCTACACTGTGATTCCAAGGTTACTTTGCTTCTAATCCTATACTTTTACTTTTGTACCTCTTCCCATCTAAAAAAAAACTCTAAAAACTTTCACAGTAGCAGAGTTTGTTGATTTCCCTATAATCAGTTTAACTTATGATTTAGTGAAGAAATTTCACAGATTGTTAAGGATCCCTTACTACAGTGTCTGCTAAAGTGGTGTTTCTTAACCTTCTAAATCACCATACCCCCTAGAGAATAGTATGGTATGGGTGATATTTTGAGACTAGGATAGTAATGTAGCTTGGGGTTCTGATTTACCCTAGCACCCTGGCATAGGGCAGGGACTGATGGCTGTGCTATTAATCTCAAAAGCAAAGCTGAGGATGGGGTCATGGGGAGGGAGGAGGGGGGGTTGATATTACGAGAATAATTTTGGAAATCTGCATGTTATACTGTTTATTAAAGGTTTTAAGTGACATTTGTATCATGTGTAAAATAACATTGTAGTAATGGATATGAAAGAAATGTTTCCCTGTAAGGCTGCATTCACACTTGAGCGTAGCGTTTTATGGCGTTTTTTTACTGTGATTTTACCACGATTTTTACTGCGATTTTACCGCGATTTTACCGCGATTTTCAGGCGTTTTTTTTTTAGGTGTTTTTGGAGGCAGGCATTGACATCTATCAAAAATGCTGGTAATCAGCCCAAAAAGAAGCTCAGGTACTTTTTTCAGCTACAGGCATTTTGCAAAACGCTCAGATGTGAACAGGGGCCATTTAAATGAATGGGGTTTTACTTGTTGGGCGTTTTGGAACTTTTTTTTGAACGTTTTTAGAGCTGAAAAACACTCAAAAACGCCCAGGTGTGAATGGAGCCTAAGAGCAAAGTAAATCATACCTAACAAAAAGGGTTTATTGTCTATGGATTTAATTTTTTTTTTTTTTTTTTACCTGAGACACATATTTCTTTTTAATGTATATACTGTAACTATGATTTTGGAATCATAGTTGAAAGCCATTCTTTTATTTTGAAATAATTGAAAGAGGCATTCTCATTTCCCTTTAAACTATAAGTTATAGCGTTTGTGTCAGTATGGGGTCCCAGAATACATTTTGGAAAGCCCAGATTTTTTGTGAAGATTTTTGGGGTAGGGTCCTTCTGAGAAACAAATGGGCAAATCCGTAGTGAATTTTGCAGGCAAGTACATTTTATAGCCAGATGACGCCCAGTAGGAGGGGCGAAATGCGTCAAGCAGGAATCTAGCGTCAGACGTCATTTCTGGTCGGTGGAATGCACCAACGTCATTTCTGGTATAGTAGTGAACCGCACGCTGAGACGGCGCTCTCCCACTATACGGCTAAATGCATTACTATCATCAGATGTAAGCTTTTTATTCTTAATAAATGGTTTTACACTATGGAGGCTCTTCTTTGATTATATTTGGGTACCGGAGAGTCCAGGAATCACAGAAGATAAAGCCATTCTCCCTTGTCTGAGTCCACTGGGAGAACCTGGGAGAAATTCTTGTACCAGCATCCACTAAGCGGAAAAGCAAAGTCTCTGAATATACGTTTGATCTCCCCATTGTTTGGTGAGTGGGGACACAAGAGGGGAGCACGGAGTGGTCAGCACTATTAAGTATTCAAGCATGAGCACTTTTATAAGGATCATCTATTTTCAGCTGTTTAAGAGCACAAGCACTTTATGCATAAGAACTTTATCGGGCCCAATTCAAAAGACTTTTTTCAGTTGTTTCATGTATTTGCACTTCAGTTCAGTGATATAGCACTGGCACTTTAATTTATTTATTATGTATTATTATATAGTAATGTATTGTTAATGCACATTGAAGATTTGTCATTTACACACATATATATATATATATATATATATATATATATATATATATATATATATATATATATATATATATATATATTTGGTCACTAGAGCAGCGCTGATAGCTTCACCATTTTTCAATGGTTATGATTAGGCATCAGGGATCTTCTCAGAGTTGTGCATCCACCCTGATCAAATAACACAGAAATGTTAAGCCGGTCCTTAACAGTGAGCACCCAGCGTTCGGCCTCTAAGATGTAGTTTACTTCTCGCTTCCATTCAGTTGAGAGAGGAACTGAAGGGGTGTACACTTAAGTGGTCATATGGATGTTTACTGAATCCAAGGAATTAGAGTATCTCAGAAAGCCCTAATCTTTGGACAATCCCACCAAAGATGAAGGAATGTACCATGGTAGGCACAGCCACACCAACAACTGGCATCAGACCCTGAGACGAGAGGGTGTTCTGTACCACCTAGTCAGAAATGTGTACAAGGATTCTTAAATGTGAGTACTGATGGAAGAAATGTGGCCAAGTTCACAATTTTCTGGACCTGTGGAGGAGGAAATTCATTACCCAACTCCCTCTCCCATTCTTTGATAAAGTAAGGGGTCGTCTGTGAATACGCCGCAAGCACCAACTAGTACATGTGGGATAGAAGATGTCCAGGGTCTAGGGCTGTAAACACCAGGATTGGAAGGGAAATAGTGTACCCTGTGGGTACAGCGATGGCTGCAATTTAGAGAGGAAGTCTGTAAATTGTTTATGTCTCCACGATGACAATGGAAAGTCGACGAAGTGAGAAAGCAGAGTGTCCACTTGTAGTAATTGCCTATCAAGAGAAAATTTAGCGCACAATGTGTTTCTGCCTGCTCCCCAAAAACAAAAAAACAGATATCCTCTCCAGGGGAAACCTCCGATAGGTGCCAGAGGGGAAGTCCTAGTGTCATACTCACCATGAACATTCAATCTATCACATACCGTGAGGGTCGCCCTGGTCAAAGGAGAAGTCCAGTGTGAGAGTCCTCTGTCACCCACCTGTATCCATGGTGCCATACAATGTCTTTTCTAGGGGAACCCAAATTTTTGTAGAGACATCATGAGTCCAATTTAGCTTTTTAGTCCAGTAAACCTGTCCCTCCGTCCCTTTTGTGTCTGCATAACACGGTTGTTTGCAATGCCAAACAAACTTCAAAAAGGATTGTTTCAAGTGTTTAAAAAAGGCTTGTGGGAGTAAGATCCGTATAGTAGGCATCAAGTATATTCATTTAAATCAGTTATAAGTCATAACCATGTTAGGGAATAATCATGCCATGCATTTAAGTCTTCCAAAATCGTCTATCAATTTATCATAATTTAGGGCATACAAAACCCTCGGGTCAGGGGAGATATGGGTGCCCAAGTAGGAAAGTGAATCTGATCACAATTGAAACTAAAAAGAATGCCTTAGGGCATTGGTTGTCTCCAAAGGGACATGTATAGGGAGTAGTTCTGACTTGTTGTAAGTTTGAGTTTAAAGTTGTGAGTTTAAAGTTGGATATGCTACTGAACCCATGTAGTTTCTCTATGAGCACAGGCAGGGAAGTTTGAGGATGGCTGGGATAAAAGAGGAGGTCATCTGCATAAGCAGATAGTTTGTGCTCTACAGACCAAATTTTGACCCCGGCTATATCCTGGTTATTGCGAACTTGCCTGAGAAAGGGCTCCAGCACTAGGGAAAAGAGTAGCGGGGATAGCGGACAGCCCTGTCTTGTTCCATTATTGATACAAAAAGGCTCCAACAAGATCCCATTAACCTTCACCCTCGCTCTAGGGCCGCTATAAAATGTCAAGATCCACCCAAGTGTCCTGTTGCCAAGCCCAAGAACACACAGCACTTCCATCATATAAGTCTAATTAACCCTACCGAAGGCTTTTTCAGTGTCTATCGATAGTACAACACAAGGCTTGCAATCAGGACCATTTTGAGCCCAGTGCAGGGCATGCAGAGCACGAATGGTATTATCACATGCTTTACGGCACACTATGAAGCCAGCCTGGCCACTGAACCAAAGCAGTGGCATGGTCTCTAAAATGTATTTTTGATGGTAGGAAAATAGTAAATAAATATATACAAAACCCTATTTATTCCTTTTAAGTTGGCCACATTTTCCTAAAAATACTAATGATTTATCAAGAATCAATATCCAAAATATTACTATTTATATAAACTAGTTTTTATTTTTTAAGGTAAAATGCATTTAATTATTTAGTTCAAAATGTAATATTCCACAAGGCTAAAGGTTTATTGTAATGGAAACCCTTATACAAAATAGTTGTAAGGTTTTCATTCATGGTTTGGTCAACAGTTATACTGTATAAAGCTGTGATTTGCAAATCAAAAATAATGGTTTTTCTATGACTGTTTAAACATTGCAAATGTAATGAAATGAAGTGGCTAAAAACATACAGAATACCTCTTTTAAACATTGCTCTTCTATCCTTGATTCATGCATAACTGTTGTAGTAATCACTGACTGGTACAACACGTACTGAAGGCAATGACTTTGATCTTTAAATATTTTCCCTATACAGTCTCGCTAGATTTACATCAAATGATCTTGTCAAATATTAACCAAGGAGAAAACTCATACATTCCATTTTTCAAAAACTGTCAATATGCAGGTTGAAAGAACTAAAAACATTTTTAAACTTACATTTTATGAATATTAATTGTATGCTATGCTGCAATCAGGTATGTTAGTTAAATATAGGAGGCATGCAAAAAATACATCCAAATGCTGGGGTACCAATCCTGGATAAAAAAAAAAAATCAGTAAGTTTTATCAATTTCTGATTAAATAAACAAAAAATAAATAAAAATTATAATATACAGCATGCTCCTTTCCAGCAAATATTTGAATGCATAGCAGATTCATATGATTGGTTGAAATGGGCAACAAAAATGATTCTTCTTTCAGGCACTAAAATACTTTACATATATTGTGATATTTGGGTGACTTTCTGGGATGCCGAACACCAACATGTTTGTCACAGCTTTAGGTCAGTCTAAAGCTGGATACACGCTATACAACTTTTGTAGTTAGATTTCCTTTAGATTTACCTTCAACTATGTAGTGCAAGGGCCTGCCTGATTGCATACAAATTAAAAGTGCTTAGATTTGACCCCATATTATATGATTTTGGTAAATCTAAGGGAAAATATCTAAAGACAATTGTATAGTGTGTATGGCCCATTAGTTTATTCCCATATTAACCCATTCTTGCCTACTGTATGCATATATGTGGTCACAGTAGACTGGGCTTTTTTTCCTGGGGCTGCATATGGGGCCCCCAGTGAGAGCCCGGGTCTCGTACTGGGGATCAGGACCAGGACTCCTGTTTCTGGGTCCCCTGATCACTGTTATAGCCTCTGATCGGCTATCACATTAATCAGTCACTGTGAGCCAGCCACTGCATTTACATCCTCTTCTGAATGAAAAGAAAGATTTGTTGTACCTTCCTCTTCTTGCAGGAGATGAAGCTGTGAATAATTTTTTTTTTAAAAAGTCATGGGGTGCAGCGCCACAAAACACAATGATGTATAACAGTCACATAATTGATAGTGAAGTGAGTTCAGGTAAGTCCACTCTGCATATTCAGTGAGGAGGAGATGAAAAATCCCACACCCAGGAGAGATGATAGATCTCAATTCACAGAGTGAATTGACCATAAAATTATAGAGTGGTCAGTACATTGACGTCCTCTCGGCAAAGAGCAGCCTTGGCGCTCCCTGCAGAGCGTGCCCGGCTCACTCTGTGATCGGCGAGCCAATGACAGCTGATCATGTAAAGTAAACAGCAGCTGGTGATCAGCTGTTTTTTTTTCCTCACACTGTCAGTGTGAGGAGAAAAAACAATAAAAAGGTCGCTGGCTGCTGTCAGAGGGACATCGGTCCCGAAGAGGAGAGGAATTATTTGTGCCCCCAGTGCCACCTACCAGTGTCCACCAGTGCCGCCTACCAGTGCTCACCAGTGCCACCTATCAGTGCCCCCTGTTAGTGCCCATGAGTGCCCATATGTGCTGCCTATTAGTGCCCTTCAGTGCCACCTACCAGTGACCTTCAGTGCCGCACATCAGTGCCACAGAATCAGTGCCGCCTTATCAGTGCCACTTTATCAGTGCTACCTTATCGGTGCCCATCAGTGCCGCTTTATTAGTGTCGCCTGTCAGTGCCCACTAGTGCAGCCTATCAGTGCCCATTAGTGCAGCCTACCAGTGCCTATCAGGGCCCATCAGTGCCGCCTCATCAGCACACATCAATGAAGGAGAAAAATGACCTGTTTGCAAAATTTTAAAACAAACTATAAAAACAGTTTTTTGTTTTTTTTCAAAATTTTCTGTCTTTTTTTGTTCTGCAAAAAATAAAAACCCCAGTAGTGATTAACCACTTTACCACTAGAGCATTTTGCTGTCTTACGTCTGGGCCACTTTTTGCGATTCGGCGCTGTGCGAATTTAACTGACAATTGCGCGGTCATGCGATGCCATACCCAAACGAAATTTACGTCCTTTTTTTCCCACAAACAGAGCTTTATTTTGGTGGTATTTGATCACCTGTACGATTTTTACTTTTTGCGCTATAAACAAAAAAACAGCGTAAATTTTGAAAAAACAATATTTTTCACATTTTTTTATATGAAATTCCCCCCAAAAAAATGTAAAAATCAATTTTTTTTTAAATTTTTGGCCAATTTGTTTTCTGCTACCTATGTTTGGTAAAAAAAATTCACAATAAGCGTATTTTGATTGGTTTGCGCAAAAGTTATTGCGTTTACTAACAAAGGGAAAGATTTCTGTCATTTTTGGTGGTTTTTTTTTTAACGCATAATGGCGGCAATCTGCGATTTTTTTTGCGGGACTGCGACATTGCGGCGGACAGATCGGACCCTTGACTGACATTTTTGACACTTTTGGGGGTACCAGTGACATTACTGCAGTAATCAGTGCTATATATATGCACTGTTACTGTAAAAATGACACTGGCAGGGAAGGGGTTAATTTTATTGGAGAGGGAGGGGTTAAGGTATGCCTGGTGCTTACTGACGTGTGGGGGGGGAGGTGACTGTGTGAGCCAGGGACAGATTGGAGTGTTCAGCTATGCTCATCAGCACACCTGGCCCGACTCCCGCTGTGACTGAATACAGCAGGAGCGAGCCTCCCGCGGCGCGCAGCGCCGCCCACAAGGGGGAGTGTCTGACGACGTAGGTCTACGTCGTCAGACGATAACGAGCCACTTTGCCGCAGTAGTACTACGGTACTCAGTGGCAAAGTGGTTAAATACCACCAAAAGAAAGCTCTATTTGTTTGAAAAAAATTATAAAAATTGAATTTGGGTACAGTGTTGCATGACCACGCAATTGTCATTCAGAGTGCGACAGCGCTAAAAGCTGAAAATTGGCATGGGCAGGAGGTGGCTGGGTGTTTAAGTGCCCAGTAGGCAAGCGGTCAAGCAAGGTCATTAGTAAAAAGAAAAAGTATGAAAACACCCTGAAAAAGGGTAACTGGAGTCTGGTTTTCCAGTCAATAGGGTTAATTTTCTAAAGGAATACAGTCTATTTACTTCGCAAGGGAATTTTTCCCAGAGCATTATAAAAAGCTGAAGCTATTTTGAGTCCCATCATTAAATCATGTCCAAGGAAAATGCTGATTTATTTCTGCTTGCATATAATTGCATATTCTCAATTCCACCACAATTATTAAAAGCGATAATAAGCGCTTACATAATTCCATTGAAGTGACTAGCCTCAGGTAATACACAGTGATAAAGAAAATCCTCCCATATAATTTACACCTGTTTATCTGCAGCCATTTTCCCTCTAGAGTCATATAAATACACAGATTAGATGGTATTTCTAAGCTTCCACAAGGCAGATCTGACATCAAACACTGCACAGCACAGAGTTGACTGTAATATGACATCCGAGTGGACAGAATTGACACACATGCCGTCTAAACAGTCTCATTGGGAAAATGCACACCTGAGGTTGTCAATGACCTTCTGTGTCCTCCGGGAGGGGGGAGGGGGGGGGGGGGAGTGGGGGTGGGTTCACCATAGATTGTCTGGTGTCGGAGAAAACTGTCAGATTTGAAAGATGCGGGTTGCAGGGGAAGGAGAGAGCATCCAGGATCCACACTAGGTGCTATGAATTGAGGCAAGTATATTTTATATGAGGATACACGTTGTTCATTATTCATTTTAGGGTTTTACAACCACTTAAACTCTTGAGAAAACCTTCTTTGCAAAGTGAGCAACCTACTTGTCTTTAGTAAATCAACTCCAATGAGTCAGGCTTTACGACCAATTTATGTATAGGTTTAATTTGCCCTGCCATTCAACTTTTTAATTGGGTTTCTTCTTTTTTTGGATGTGCTTTGGTTCATTATCATGCTCAACTCCACATTTTCATCAAGCACACTTTTAATACAATGCAGAAATCCTAGTTGACTCAAAGACTGCAGTCTGCCTAGGCCCAGAAACTGTACAGCACCCTCAAACTATAACTTTTTCACCACCCTGCTTTACTGTAGGTGTGAGGTTCTTCTCCTAAAATGAAGTGTTTGTTTTTCATCAAACATGACTACTGTAACTGTTGTCAGACAACTATTTTTGACTCATCAGTCCTCAGAAGTCCTGGATTTTGCCTTTATGTTGAGTATAGTCTTGCTCTTATGATAGTTTTGGATAGCATTTTTTCTTGGTAAGCCTCACATGCAGGTAAAAGTGGTGAAATCACTTTATAACTGAAGATGCATGTAACTTGACATCAACTGTTTTACAGTAATTACCTGTTAATTCAAAAATGATAATTCTGGGTTTTTGAAGCATTTTCTTTTTGTTTTTTGTTTTTTAGCATCAATTGGTCTTGGGATGAATTTGCTGGACCAGCCAAATAATTTGGCAAACCGTTTAAATCCCTGTCAGTCTTAGCTATCCAAAACTTTCTTTTTGAGTACCCTAGAGAGCTCTTTTGATCATGGCAAGATGATACCACACAGCAATAGTAGGACTGAGGTCAAAGTTTGGTCCTAACACAAGTTCAGATCGAACTTAGGCTGTTCTGGTGTTTCTCTGAATATAGGAAATTGTATTTGTTTGGTGGTATAGTAGAGCTATACATGACAGCTTACTTGCTGTCAATGGGTTATTAGTTACCAGTCATCTGACCCAATTCATTTACTGGCTGGGCATCTCCAGCCATGTAAACAAAGAAGCAGGCTTAGCATGAGATTACTGACCACATACAGTCATGTGTCCCTCAGTTTGAGTGATTCTTTCTTTTAGTGTGCATTGGGCATAGTTCATATTTTTTTAGTATTTAAATTTTTTTATTTTTTTTGCACATAAAATTTACATATATCTCACATAAAAGGGATAAAGAAAATTTCAAGAAATTTTATATAATAGATATACGACGCTCAGTAGCTATAGAGTTTTTATAACTTATCCCTTTTTTTCTACCCCTTGTTCCCCCGGCATAGTTCATATTGATCCATGTGGATCTGAATCCTTGGATGACCGGACTGAAAATAGATTTACAATGTGGACCTTTTGTATTAAAAGGAATTAATGATGGAACTGTGTGTTTGTTTTTATTTGCTTTTCACCTTTTTTGTGCGAATGAGCTTATATGAGTTTATATGCATGTCATAATTCTGCTGCATTAACACACGATACAATAAAAAACTGCTTTAATGATACCTCTATGCATAATCCTTAAGGGTTAAAATACATTTTCTGGAAATAAAGATTTAGCTTTGTTACTGGCACCAAAGCATCCATTAAAAAAACTGTCAGAGAAATTCCCTGAAGCAATACCTTTTGTTAAATATTTCATGCAACAAAATAATATAAATATAAAAGACAACAATATGAGTCTGTGCATCTCCCAGCAACAATATTTTTATTCAGAGTAATTTAAATTACAATGAACCTAATGTTAAACTAGAAGCAATTAACTTAAACATAGAGTATATTACAACAAAATGATAACACACGTCAAATTATTCCTACCATTCTTAATATATTTGAGAACGAGGACAAGGATTTGGATGAAACCTGTCTAAGAAATTATTTATTTTAGAGAGTTTTGTTGTGTCAAAGAGAGAGCAAGAAAAAATAATTTTACAGACATTTCAATAATTTTCTACTCCTCCAATGCCCAAGCTGCAGCTCAAAGGCCACGTGTGGCCCTTTACAACCTATTATGCAGCCCTCAGGCCCTGGTAGCCAGTAGTGGTAGCGATGATTTGTAAAGTGCTGTAATGGCAGTGAACTCTAGCATTCCAGTGTAAAATGCATCAAGTTGTATACTTGGATTTTGCAAAAGCATTTGACACAGTTCCCCACACACGGCTAATGTACAAGGTAAAGTCTACTGGCTTGGAAAGATCAGTTTGTAAATGGATAGAAATCTTGCTAAAAGATAGAATTCAGAGAGTAGTGGTTAATGATTCATACTATAAATGGTCTAAGGTTATCAGTGGTGTACCCCAATGCTCAGTGTTAGGACCTTTATTACTTTTTAAAATCTTTATAAATGATATAGGGTCTGGGATTAAAAGTATAATGTCAGTCTTTGCAGATAACACCAAGCTATGCAGTGGAATTACGTCCTTACAGGATGTCTCCAACTTACAAGCTGCACTTCATTGGGCAACTATGTGGCAAATGAGGTTTAGCTTTGATAAATGTAGCTATCCACTTGGGGATAAGAATACGCATGCATAACTAACTATGTAAGTATGCAGGTTTCTAATGGTCTCCCACAGCATGTCTCCAGCTGTTACATAACCCTGTAACATAATCCCAATCTCTATGAATTGATCCCATAACCCCAGCCTCTGACCATTTCCATCTATATGTTAGCAGTTTCTCACATTTTGTAGCACTAGTGAATATTATGTGATGAGTCTTGAGCAAGTCAGGGGTCACATTTGTGACCCTCTCTATCCAAAACTAAAAAAAATGTTTTGGCTTACAGATATAATTTAAAGACTCACACACTTAACAATATCAGTCAATAAACTACCAATGGTATCCCTGAAACACTGCAATAGGCTATTTACAGTAAGTGAATTAGAATGTTGTGGCCTTCAAAGTCTATATTTCTAGCAATAGTCCTGCTGTTGTTGATGAACGGCATTGGTACAAGACCCTTCGCCTGGCCACCTGCCTATTAGTGGAGGGGGTCACCAAAAAGAGAATAAAGGATTCAGGAGCATTTTTAGAGAGGGAATATCCTGAAATATTTAAAGAGGGGTGAGAATGCTAAAGAATGGTTCCAAGGTGCAGTTGGTATAAAATGAGAAAAAAACAAAACAAAAAACTGGCAGTTCAGGGGAAGATATGAAGGAGGAGTAATGGACATAAGAAGAGTTTTTAGGAAATTATATCACTTTACCTTGGCAATACCTTAAATGGTCAACCAAATTGAAGTTCACCATTATTCACCATAGCTGCATTTAGGTCTACAGTCTCTTTGGACCATGGGCCCACCAATATATATATATATATATATATATATACATACATACTGTACATATACATATACATATACAGTGCCTTGCAAAAGTATTCGGCCCCCTTGAACTTTTCGACCTTTTGCCACATTTCAGGCTTCTGTAACGCTCCGGCGTTTGTTTAGTGAACTGGATTTGCAGCTGCAGAATTTCCACTCAGTAGTCGTGTAGAGATGTGTTGAATTACCATATCCAACTCTCCAGACTCATCATTGTGGCCCAGCCTGCCTCACCATGCAAATATACAGACACTCAGATAAGATGTTCCTGGAGTGATAGGTTGTATACGATAGTATAAAGGTGATGTGCTGAAAGGACAGGCGTGAGTAGTGATAGCAATGATAGGCACTCAATAGTAATGTTCTGGAGTGTTAGCAGATGGTGATAGATAGTATGCAGATAGATTAGCAATCATGTACAATAACAGGTGGTAGGGAACAGCAGATGAAGTGTACAGGAATTGTTAACTCAGTGCAAGGATATAGATGGTAGTAGACTCAAGAGCTAGCAATCTATGTAACAGTGCAGATGATAGAAATAGTAATGCATAGATAGCAACAGTCTTTAGTATGCAAGAGTAGATAGTGTAAGTTGATAGGAAGGAATCCCCTGTGGGGTACTTATCACTAGTTGGTTTAGAGAGATGAGGGGTCCGGTAATGAGGTAGGGATCAGGTAGCGAGGTACAGGATCAGTAGCGAGATACAGGAAATAGCTGGAGGCTTTGGCAGCGTCAGACAAGGCTGTGTAACAAGCGGTTTGCACGAACACCTTGTGAGTGAAAGCCGGCGATTGAAATAGCCGCTCAGAGCGGCGCCTAGTGATGACGTCATGAGATTTAAAGGGACAGGTAGCTATATGCGTTCCACCTAGCTGAAAAGGTGGGACGCAATGCAGAAGAAATGGGCTGGAAGGGTACCGAAGGTACCAGAATCTTACAGTACCCCCCCCTTAAGGCCGGCTCCGGGAGGCCTATAGCACTGGTCTCTCCGGGTATTTGGAGTGGAACCTTCGTATAAGCCTGGGAGCGTGAACGTCAGAAGTATCCAACCAGGTGTCGTCTTGGGGTCCATAGTTTTTCCATCTTATGAGATATTGGAGTTTCCCTCTGTGGATACGAGAATCCAAAATCTCCTTAATCTCAAATTCTTCTCCGCCCTCAACTTGTACTGGAGGTGGAGGCGAGATGGTAGGTCTTATTCCTTGGTTGGGAACATGTGGTTTCAGTAGCGACACGTGAAAGATGGGGTGTATTTTAAGATCTGCCGGTAAGGTGAGTTGAACTGCAGCTCTCCCAATGAGCTTCTCAATTGGGAAAGGTCCTAGAAACAAAGGCCCAAGCTTTTTGCTGGGGATCTTTAACCTTAAGTTTTTCGTAGATAGCCAAACGAGATCCCCAATAGCATATTGAGGAGAAGGTCTTCTACGGAGGTCGTAGTACCTTTTTTGTTGGCTATGAGCATGTGAGATGGTGGTGTTAAGTAAACCCAGAGAGTCTTTTATTTGGGTAAGATAGTCAGAGGCTACTGGGTTACTTGATGGCAGGATGCGTGGTGGAAGAAGTGTGGGATGAAACCCATAGTTCAGGTAGAATGGACTTTGCTTAGTAGTACTGTGGGTTGCGTTATTGTAAGCAAATTCTGCCAGAGGGAGGAGGTCCACCCAATCATCCTGTAGGTATGAGGTGTAGCAACGCAAATATTGTTCAATGCACTGGTTGACTCTTTCAGTTTGTCCATTGGTCTGGGGGTGGTAGGGAGAAGTAAGTTTTCGCTCAATTCGTAGTATATGACATAGAGCTTGCCAAAACTTGGAGATGAACTGTGAACCTCGGTCAGATAAAAGAGTCTTTGGAATTCCATGTAGCTTGAACACATGTTTCACTAATAATTCCGCTGTTTGCTTAGATGAAGGTAGTCTGCGAATAGAAATGAAATGTGCCATCTTTGTCAGATGGTCCACTGACACTAGAATGGTAGTAAATCCTTTGGAAGGTGGTAATTCTACTGTAAAGTCTAAGGACACAACTTCCCATGGAACTTTGGGTATTGGTAGACTGCAAAGTAGACCAGATGGTTTTGTAGTGTCAATTTTGGACCTTGCACAGATGTCACATGAGGAAACAAATTTTTGTACAGACGTCTTCATATCAGGCCACCAAAATTGCCTGGTGAGCAAATTGAATGTTTTAGTCATACCCATATGTCCTGCCATAGGTACGTCATGTGATAATTCCAAGATCTTGGTACGCATACCAGGAGGTATGTAGAGTTTGTCGTTAAAGTAGAGGAAGCCTTCTGCATCAGCACTTAGTTGTGGTGGTGGTGAATCCAGTCCTATACTGTGCAGAATCTCTTCCTTCAAGGAACGAACAACACCAATAATACGGTCATGGGGTATTATAGGGAGTGAAGGGATTTCGGCGCAGTTATCTTCGGTTAGCCGTGATAGCGCATCCGCTTTTTTGTTTTTGTCTGCAGGCGTATAGGTCACTAGGAAGTTGAATCTTAGGAAGAATAATGACCAACGTACCTGCCGGTGGGAAAGAGTCTCGTTGGTCTGAAGGTATTGAAGATTCTTATGATCTGTATATATATGAGTATTGGCAATCGAGTACCTTCAAGTAAATGTCGCCAATTTTCTAGTGCCAGTTTTATGGCAAGCAACTCTTTTTCACCCACTGGGTAATTCACCTCTGGGCTACTTAGTGATTTAGAGAAAAAAGCAACTGGGTGGAGTGGTGAAGTATTCGTTGGTCGTTGGGAAAGAACTGCTCCTACAGCCATATTTGACGCATCTACCTCCAGGATGTATTGGAGGGATGGGTCTGGATGGCGTAGTATGGGAGCAGAAGTGAAGCTTGATTTTAACAAGCGGAAAGCTTTATTTGCTTCTTCAGACCATTTGAATGGTTTCTTTACACTTGTAAGTTGTGTGAGCGGTCTCACAGTAGAAGAGAAGTTCTTGATGAACTTCCTATAGAAGTTTGAAAATCCAAGGAATCGTTGTAATGCCTTACGAGTTGTTGGTACAGGCCAATCCAGTATACACGATATCTTGCTCATATCCATCTTGATACCGTTCTTAGATATGATGTATCCTAGGAATAGTACTTCTTCCTTATGAAATAGGCATTTTTTCAATTTTACGTATAAATTGTGTGCGAGTAATCTGGATAGCACAAGTCTTACATGTCTTACATGTTCGGACAAGGACTGAGAATAAATGAGTATATCATCCAGATATACCACAACACAAACATCAAGTAAGTCTCTGAAGATGTCATTTATGAATCGCTGAAATGCTGCGGGAGCATTACTTAACCCAAAAGGCATCACTAGATATTCGAATAATCCATATCTGGTTCTGAATGCCGTCTTCCACTCATCCCCATTACGGATTCGGATGAGGTTGTATGCCCCTTTTAGGTCCAATTTTGAAAAGTAGGTAGCTCCGCGCACTTGTTCAATGAGTTCGGGAATGAGAGGTAAAGGATAGCGATCCTTTATCGTAATGGTATTTAATTGCCTATAGTCAATAATAGGCCTGAGACTTAAATCCTTATTGCGGACAAAGAAAAGTCCTGCTGCTGTGGAAGAAGTAGAGTGTCTAATAAACCCTTTCGCTAAATTCTCATCCAAGTATTCCTTGAGATGAGAAAGTTCATCCTGAGAAAGAGGATAAACATGACCGAAAGGTAGTTTACTATTAGGGAGTAGATCAATAGAACAATCGTAGTCCCTATGAGGAGGCAATGCTTGAGCATTTTTCTCAAGGAAGACTTCAGATAGATCCTGATAGCATGATGGTGGTGTAATTTCATCCGACACCATGGACAGGATTTTTTTATGAGATTGGAGGTTACACGTGGTCTCGCAGTAGTGAGAGGGGAAGGTTAGAGTCCGTGTTTTCCAATCAATGATTGGTTGATGTATGTGTAACCAAGGAAGTCCCAAAATAATGGGAAAATGTGGTGAAGGTAATACATCAAAAGTGGTGGTCTCAGCATGAGACTCGTTAGCAGTAGCAAGGAGTGCTTGTGTCTGATTGGTAATTGGACCAGAAGATAACGGAATACCGTTAATAAAACTAACAGAGACAGGTTTAGATTTTGAAATAATAGGTATTTTATTTAAGTAACAAAACTAGTGTCAATGTAGTTCTCACAAGATCCTGTGTCGATCATAGCCTTGGTGGTGATCCTATTGTGGTCCCACTGTAAGGTCAAATGAATAAAAAGATAGGGATTAGAAAAAGAAGTCGTTAATCCCCCCAGCAAGACATGTGAACACTCACCCTCTTTTTTGCGGACAAGGGGACAGACGCTTATCAAATGATCCGGGGAGGCGCAGTACATGCAGAGATTTTCAGATCTTCTCCTGGCTCGTTCAGTAGACGATAATGGTGGGCGTATGGTTCATACCTACATAGGAGTAGGGTCAACGGGCGAAACCCGAGAAGGATTGGATAATGGTACTCCCATTTTCTCAGCCTTTCTTTCTCGCAGTCGCCTGTCAATATTGATGCTGAGTTGTATTAAGGCATCCAAAGTGCCAGGTAAATCCGCTCGGGCGAGCTCGTCTTTAACGGCTTCTGATAACCCGAGTCTGAACTGGGTTCGCAAAGATGCATCATTCCCCCCTGAATCAAGGGTCCATCTTTTGAACTCTGCTACGAAGTCTTCAACAGGTCTCCTTCCTTGTTTTAAAGCCCTCAATTGGCTATCAGCAGTACTCTGCCTATTTGGGTCTTCATATAAGCTAGCGAGTTCTGCTAAGAATAAAGGATAGGAGTTAAGAAGAGGGTCATTTTTCTCAAAGAGAGAGTCTGCCCAAGCCCGTGGATCACCCGACAAGTATGAGATAGTGGTGCAGACTTTAATTTGGTCTGTAGTGTAAGTACGAGGTTTTAAATTAAAAAGCAATTGACATGCGTTTTTAAATTCACTAAATCTTTTCCGATCACCTGTAAACACTAGAGGAGGGCTTATTTTGGGCTCACGAGGTTGAGCAGCAGTGAGCTGTGAAACACGGGCTATCTGCTGTCTCAAAGTCTGATTTTCATTTTTCACTTCAGCAAGGGAAAGGATTAATGCATCTACTTTTTGTGTTAGTTGTAACACATGAGTGGCTAATTCTGCTGAATCCATTTTTTTTTTCAGGTTCGTGCAATCTGTAACGCTCCGGCGTTAGTTTAGTGAACTGGATTTGCAGCTGCAGAATTTCCACTCAGTAGTCGTGTAGAGATGTGTTGAATTACCATATCCAACTCTCCAGACTCATCATTGTGGCCCAGCCTGCCTCACCATGCAAATATACAGACACTCAGATAAGATGTTCCTGGAGTGATAGGTTGTATACGATAGTATAGAGGTGATGTGCTAAAAGGACAGGCGTGAGTAGTGATAGCAATGATAGGCACTCAATAGTAATGTTCTGGAGTGTTAGCAGATGGTGATAGATAGTATGCAGATAGATTAGCAATCATGTACAATAACAGGTGGTAGGGAACAACAGATGAAGTGTACAGGAATTGTTAACTCAGTGCAAGGACATAGATGGTAGTAGACTCAAGAGCTAGCAATCTATGTAACAGTGCAGATGATAGAAATAGTAATGCATAGATAGCAACAGTCTTTAGTATGCAAGAGTAGATAGTGTAAGTTGATAGGAAGGAATCCCCTGTGGGGTACTTATCACTAGTTGGTTTAGAGAGATGAGGGGTCCGGTAATGAGATAGGGATCAGGTAGCGAGGTACAGGATCAGTAGCGAGATACAGGAAATAGCTGGAGGCTTCGGCAGCGTCAGACAAGGCTGTGTAACAAGCGGTTTGCACGAACACCTTGTGAGTGAAAGCCGGGGATTGAAAAAGCCGCTCAGAGCGGCGCCTAGTGATGACGTCATGAGATTTAAAGGGACAGGTAGCTATATGCGTTCCACCTAGCTGAAAAGGTGGGACGCAATGCAGAAGAAATGGGCTGGAAGGGTACCGAAGGTACCAGAATCTTACAGCTTCAAACATAAAGATGTAAAACTGTAATTTTTTGTGAAGAATCAACAACAAGTGGGACACAATCATGAAGTGGAACGAAATGTATTGGATATTTCAAACTTTTTTAACAAATAAAAAACTGAAAAATTGGGCGTGCAAAATTATTCAGCCCCCTTAAGTTAATACTTTGTAGCGCCACCTTTTGCGGCGATTACAGCTGTATGTCGCTTGGAGTATGTCTCTATCAGTTTTGCACATCGAGAGACTGAAATTTTTGCCCATTCCTCCTTGCAAAACAACTCGAGCTCAGTGAGGTTGGATGGAGAGCGTTTGTGAACAGCAGTTTTCAGTTCTTTCCACAGATTCTCGATTGGATTCAGGTCTGGACTTTGACTTGGCCATTATATGTTTATTTGTGAACCATTCCATTGTAGATTTTGCTTTATGTTTTGGATCATCGTCTTGTTGGAAGACAAATCTCTGTCCCAGTCTCAGGTATTTTGCAGACTCCATCGGGTTTTCTTCCAGAATGGTCCTGTAATTGGCTCCATCCATCTTCCCATCAATTTTAACCATCTTCCCTGTCCCTGCTGAAGAAAAGCAGGCCCAAACCATGATGCTGCCGCCACCATGTTTGACAGTGGGGATGGTGTGTTCAGGGTGATGAGCTGTGTTGCTTTTACACCAAACATAACGTTTTGCATTGTTGCCAAAAAGTTTGATTTTGGTTTCATCTGACCAGAGCACCTTCTTCCACATGTTTGGTGTGTCTCCCAGGGGGCTTGTGCAAACTTTAAACGGCACATTTTATGGATATCTTTAAGAAATGGCTTTCTTCTTGCCACTCTTCCATAAAGGCCAGATTTGTGCAGTATACGACTGATTGTTGTCCTATGGACAGAGTCTCCCACCTCAGTTGTAGATCTCTGCAGTTCATCCAGAGTGATCATGGGCCTCTTGGCTGCATCTCTGATCAGTCTTCTTCTTGTATAAGCTGAAAGTTTAGAGGGATGGCCGGCCAGGTCTTCGTAGATTTGCAGTGGTCTGATACTCCTTCCATTTCAATATTATCGCTTGCACAGTGCTCCTTGGGATGTTTAAAGCTTGGGAAATCTTTTTGTATCCAAATCCAGCTTTAAACTTCTCCACAACAGTATCTCGCACCTGCCTGGTGTGTTCCTTGTTCTTCATGATGCTCTCTGCGCTTTAAACGGACCTCTGTGACTATCACAGTGCAGGTGCATTT
Organism: Pelophylax lessonae; assembly: GCF_965119305.1. NCBI lineage: Eukaryota > Metazoa > Chordata > Amphibia > Anura > Ranidae > Pelophylax > Pelophylax lessonae. Next base: position 331,113,661 of record NC_138770.1, on the reverse strand, counting down.
ATACGGAGACTTGATTACACACAGGTGGATTCTATTTATCATCATTAGTCATTTAGGTCAACATTGGATCATTCAGAGATCCTCACTGAACTTCTGGAGAGAGTTTGCTGCACTGAAAGTAAAGGGGATGAATAATTTTGCACGCCCAATTTTTCAGTTTTTTATTTGTTAAAAAAGTTTGAAATATCCAATAAATTTCGTTCCACTTCATGATTGTGTCCCACTTGTTGATTCTTCACAAAAAATTACAGTTTTATATCTTTATGTTTGAAGCCTGAAATGTGGCAAAAGGTTGCAAAGTTCAAGGGGGACAAATACTTTCGCAAGGTACTGTATATATATATATATATATATATATTTATATATTACACTATGTTGTCAAAAGTATTGGGACACCTGCCTTTGCATGCACATGAACTTTAATGGCATCACGGTCTTCGTCCCTACGGTTTAATATTGGGTTGGCCCAACCTTTGCAGCTATAACAGCTTCAAATCTTCTAGGAAGGCTGTCCACAAGGTTTAGGAGTGTGCCTATGGAACTATTTGACCATTCTTACAGAAGCACATTTGTGAGGGTCAGACACTGATGTTGGACGAGAAGGACTGGTCTGATGTTGGACGAGAAGTAGGTACACCCTAAAAGCTTTTCCTGAAAATGTGGATGTTAGTGCAAATAAAGAAATAGTGAAAAATTTAGATTTATTGTGTTCTTTATATATAGTACATAAGGTTACAGTTAAAGTTAAGTATATTTTATACAGTAGATCATTTTTTATGTGCTTTTTTGCATGTTTATGCAGAGATTAAGGAAGGGGGATGGGGTTTATACTGAATAAGTGCAAGGTCTGCTTTAAATTAAAATGCACAATTCATAAATACCTGCTTTTAGAGCCATAAATCAGTAACAAGAGGTATCATTTTAGTGAATGTTTGATAGACTTTACACAGGAATGTTTAAGATAAGAATAATGAGTAACCCTTGCATGATTTAGAGAAATCCGTAGACGCAGACAAAATTGATCAATGTGCTACATTTATACTAAAGACACACCATAATCGATCTAGGTCAATTTTAGTCACTTTTTTTTTTTAGCTTTTTAAAAAATATTTTAAAAATAAACACTTCATGCAAAGATACACAAACCATAAAGGATTTTCAGTGCTCTTTGAAGCCGCTTTATGAACTGAAAGCAAGCTTTATAGCCCAACTATAATAAACAAAACTAAAAAAGAAAAAGTTTTTCCTAAAGTAGGAAGGGTTTATATTTATTTTTGTGTGTTTGCCCCCACTGAGAAACCTTTTGGATGACCACTATAATTGATCTCAGTTTCTTTGGAAAAAAAGAGGATCTATCATAGTCCATGCTATCAGAAGCGATGCTGTGCATCCCCTGTAATAGCAATAAAGTTGCTAAAAAAATATAAAGATGCAGTGTAAAAAAGTGTGACATTAAAATTGCAACAACCACCATTTTGCTCTCTAGGGTCTCTGCTTTCAAAAAAAAAAATATAAAGTGTGGAAGTTCCTTTCTAGCAAAAAAATGTTTATTTTAACATGTATGTAAGACATTTCAGAATTGGTCAGTTTGTTAAGTGGTTAAAGGGAAAAACATATGCATGTTTTCCAGAGATGTACTGATTGTGTTTTTTTTTGTTTTGTTTTTTTAAGCCTTGATATGGCTTTTAAGTCTTTACATGCTAAGAAACCTAGAGAATTAATGTATGCAGTTAAATATTACATATTTCAAACACAGATAAATGTTGCACTTATTTGACAATACCAGTTGTTATAATGAAGCCCCCCCCCCCACCCCTCTCCTCTACCCACATAGCCTGTGCACATATATACCTAACTACATGAATACAATTCATTTATAATAACTCCATTATGTGATGAATATATAACGAATATTGGTCCACAAATATGTGACATATTTGTAACATTGAAAGACAGTAAACAAGCACAACAGTTATGACAGTCACTCATGTCTTTTTTTTTCACAAAGACAGAATATTTAAAGCATAATCAACAGTATCATGAAATCCTTTTACCGAGACAAAAGAATAAGGAAAGATAAATGCACACTTGATTTATGAGAGCTCTGGTTCCAGAGAGGCAAGTGTGTGAGTGGTATGAATCTATGGCATTTCAAATTCCATCAAACAACTGTGCTTGCTTATAGCTCACAAATAAGTTATATACACTGACAGGTTTGAATGAATAATTTACTTCAACATGTCTATGGAGGGGGATGATGGTCCTTTCCACATTAAAAGGATTCATTTATGGCTTAAATACAGATGATGTATACTAGCAACTTTAGAAAACAGTAGTTCTTCACTGATACCTAATAATCCATTTTTAGAGTGGGAAATATTAGGGAGACACAGTGTTGAAGAATTGAGGTTAATAACTTTCAATCAGAATTCCTGAAGGAAACAACCAGTGAAAAAAATGAGCAGTTTCTCCACAGACCAGGAAACCGGCAAAAAGGAGTACCGCTCAGGTGTGGCTGTATGGCGGATTTCTTGCAGGTGCTGACCTCAGCTTACCACTGCAATAACCATGCAAAGAAGAAAACTGGTCGCACACTGCAGATGCAATCCAATAAAACATCCATTATTATTTAACCACTTTACCACTGGAGGATTTTGCTGTCTTATGTCCAGGTGACTTTTTGCGATTCGGCACTGTGCGACTTTAACTGACAATTGCGCGGTCATGCAACGCCGTACCCAAACAAAATTAAGGTCCTTTTTTTCCCACAAACAGAGCTTTCTTTTGGTGGTATTTGATCACCTCTGCGCTTTTTATTTTTTTTGCGATATTAATAAAAAAATTTGAAAATTTTTAAAAAAATAACAATATTTTTCTACTTGACAGTTAAAAAATATCCAATATATTCAATTGTTGTCATATATTTAGGCCAAAATGTATTTAGCTACATGTCTTTGACAAAAAAAATTCTTAATGAGCATATTTTTAACCGCTTTAAGACCGGAAGATTTTACCCCATTCCTGACCAGGCCATATTTTGCGATTCGGCACTGCGTTACTTTAATGGACAATTGCACGGCCGTGCGATGCTGTACCCAAATAGAGCTTTCTTCTGGTGGTATTTGATCACCTGTGCGATTTTTACTTTTTGCGCTATAAACAAAAAAAGAGCGACAATTTTGAAAAAATAACAATATTTTTCACATTTTTTATATGAAATCCCCCCCCCCCCCCCGAAAAAAAATGTAAAAATCTAATTTTTTAACATTTTAGGCCAATTTGTTTTCTGCTACATATTTTTGGTAAAAAAAATTGCAATAAGCGTATTTTGATTGGTTTGCGCAAAAGTTATCACAGCTACTAACTACGGTAAATTTATGTCATTTTTATTGTTTTTTTTAACTAGTAATGGCCATGATCTGGTGGCGATCTGGCGGTGATCTGCAACATTGCGGCGGACAGATCGGACCCTTGACTGACATTTTTGACACTTTTGGGGGAACCAGTGACATTACTACAGTAATCAGTGCTATAAATATGCACTCTTACTGTAAAAATGACACTGGTAGGGAAGGGGTTAACTTTTATTGGTGATCAAGGGGTTAATGTATGCCTGGTGCTTACTAACGTGTGTGGGGGGAGGGGACTGAGTGACACAGGCACAGATCGCAGGTTCTGCTATGCTGAATCCTGCAATCTGACCCTACCTGTCACTTAGGAGATCCGCCCGCTTTATTTACACAAGCGGGTTAATTTGCACACTCGATCCCTGACGATCGGGGAAGAGCGGCGGTGATCATCGCCTCTCTTCCCCTGGCCCGACTCCCGCTGTGACTGAAAACAGCAGGAGCAGGCCTCTGGCGGCGCGCATGCGCCGCCCACAAGGGGAGGAGTCCAGCGACATAGGTCTACGTCGCTGGACGATATCGAGCCACTTTGCCGCAGTACGGTCAACGTGACCGGTCGGCAAGTGGTTAAACAATGTACAACAGCACAAGATGAGGCACACATTTAATGCATTTCACACATAAGAGTGCTTAATCATTACTACGAGGGAGTCAAGAGCAGGGTCATATATACCTCTTGTAAAAGATTAAACACCTGTGTTAATTAATGCTCTTAACTCCTTCTAGACAAAATGCCAATGGACATGAGAAGTGATAAAGAAAAGCAATACAAACGAAAAAACATGAAACTATAAATACTAAACTCTATCTCCTATGCAGGATGTGGAAACCATACAAGCGGACCTGAACAAAATAATGGGGTGGGCAACAACATGGCAGATGAGGTTTAATGTTGAAAAATGTAAAGTAATGCACTTGGGTGTCAGAAATACGAAAGCAAGCTACTCACTGGGGGGGGGGGGGGGGGAACCTCTGGGTGAGTCTAGGATGGAAAAGGACCTTGGGGTACTGGTAGACAACAGGCTTGGCAGTGGCATGCAATGAATACTGGCATATATAAAAAAGGGGATTCACTCCAGAAATAAAGAGATTATTCTCCCACTCTACAAGACTCTGGTCCGGCCACATCTGGAGTATGCTGTCCAGTTCTGGGCACCGGTCCTCAGGAAGGATGTGCTGGAACTGGAGAGAGTCCAGAGACGGGCAACAAAAATAATTAGGGGAATGAAGGACATCAGCTATGAGGAAAGACTACAAGCACTGAACCTATTCTCTCTGGAGAAGAGACGATTGAGGTGGGATATGATATCAGTGTTTAAATACTGTACTGGCGACCCTAGAATAAGGAACAAACTTTTCAGAGAAAGAGAATACAATAAGACACGTGGCCACTCACTAAAACTAGAGGAAAAATGGTTTAACCTTAAAATACGTAAGGGGTTTTTCACTGTCAGAGCAGTAAGGATGTGGAATTCTCTTCCACAAGCAGTCGTATCAGCAGGGAGCATCGATAGTTTAAATAAAACTATTAGATGGGCACCTTAAAGACCACAACATACAGGGGTATACAATGTACAGTTAACAGCAAACACACACACACATCTTAGGTTGAACTGGATGGACTGATGTCTTTTTTCGACCTCACAAACTATGTAACTATGTAAATAAAATAAAATAAATCGAATATCTTAGAATGACTTCTTATATTAAAAATATAAAAAATAGACTATTGATGAATGAAAAACCATATATGACAATAAAATAATTGTTTGGTAATAAAAACTCCATATATATTAATACCCAGACAGCATGTGTGGGAGCGCAGTAGCCTGCAGTTAGAAAAAAGGGAGAAACATAAAACAAAAAAGAACATATCAAGAATTTATGTAAGAAAAGCAACCTCTAAGAACAATTCTACAAGAAAAACAACAATGCTTTGTAGAAAATGATAATGATGGTAATCTCTCCTATTTAAAACCTACAGTATCTCTCAAAAGTGAGTACACCCCTCACATTTTTGTAAATATTTTATTATATCTTTTCATGTGACAACACAGAAGAAATAACACTTTGATACAATTTTTGGAAATATTGCTAGAGATAGAATAAAAAGCACCACATCCCTATGATAAATAGTAACTACAATGGGGGGGCAAATTGGGACTTTAAAGGTGCAAATGATGGAGAAAAATCTGAATTCTCAAAAATTGAACATTTTATTACACAAAGAGAAAAGGACAAGACAGGACATTTGATAAAATGTTAAAAGCAAAGGAATGCACTCAAAAATATCAACTCTACATGTTTTGCCATCTTCATAATAGCTTCTTCAGGAGTTTTGCCAGATATTTCTTGAGAGTGAGCATTTCTAAATTACAGAAAAAAGAAACATAAACAATAGAACAAAGGAATGATTGCTAGGGCAGAAACCAAAAGGTCCTAAATTTGATGCCCTCATACACTTCATAATTTTAGCACTGATATCCAAAGGTACCTTTATAAAGACCTGACCCCTTTCTTTTGCCGGAGGTGAACACAACGTAGGTGCCAGAGACCAGATGAATGAGAAGGAAGGAACTGAGACATCTAGCCCCTTACAGTTGACCCATAGAGAGGGTGATAGCCAAGCCAAGGATGATACGTATTGAGAATGAGAAACTGCAATATAGGAATATGTTAGAAACCACATGAATTTTGTGACTTAACAATATCACATTCTGAGATGGAAGTATATTTACCTATTCTGAAATAGCAAAAAAGTACTTCAAAGGTATTCCAATATCAAAAATGGGGAGGGAGAACCAAGATTATCCCATATAAATCCCCAGGAAGAAGTATCCCTTTAAACAAGACAAAAAATATATATATGGTGTGTAAATACACCTAGAATTGTAAAAGATATATATATATATGTATGCTGATGGTAAAAGGTAGAATGACCTATGGGATAATCTTGGTTCTCCCTCCCCGTTTTTGATATTGGAATACCTTTGAAGTACTTTTTTGCTATTTCAGAATAGGTAAATATACTTCCATCTCAGAATGTGATATTGTTAAGTCACAAAATTCATGTGGTTTCTAACATATTCCTATATTGCAGTTTCTCATTCTCAATACGTATCATCCTTGGCTTGGCTATCACCCTCTCTATGGGTCAACTGTAAGGGGCTAGATGTCTCAGTTCCTTCCTTCTCATTCATCTGGTCTCTGGCGCCTACGTTGTGTTCACCTCCGGCAAAAGAAAGGGGTCAGGTCTTTATAAAGGTACCTTTGGATATCAGTGCTAAAATTATGAAGTGTATGAGGGCATCAAATTTAGGACCTTTTGGTTTCTGCCCTAGCAATCATTCCTTTGTTCTATTGTTTATGTTTCTTTTTTCTGTAATTTAGAAATGCTCACTCTCAAAAAATATCTGGCAAACTCCTTAAAAGAAGCTATTATGAAGATGGCGAAACATGTAGAGTTGATATTTTTGAGTGCATTCCTTTGCTTTTAACATTTTATCAAATGTCCTGTCTTGTCCTTTTCTCTTTGTGTAATAAAATGTTCAATTTTTGAGAATTCAGATTTTTCTCCATCATTTGCACCTTTAAAGTCCCAATTTGCCCCCCCCCCCCAATGTAGTTACTATTTATCATAGGGATGTGGTGCTTTTTATTCTATCTCTAGCAATATTTCCAAAAATTATGATTAGGGATTACATTTCCCATTTCCCCTGTATTGCTGGAGAAAAATGTGTATTCAATCCTTTAATTAAGTTTGCTTAATTTTCTTGTTCAGTATAACATATGCATTATATTTTTTCTATAAAGTGTTATTGCTTATAGACATTTCCTAGCTACGTTTTAGTGGTGTTGTGACTTAGAAACCCCTTCCACAATAGCCTAGACCCATTACAATATGGACGGCTATTGTGGAAGAGATTTAGATGGATTAATGGACAAGTTCCATCAAGCTCAAAGTTCCTCAGTAGGGGGAATCACTCTTGACCACTTTTTTTTTGAGATTACGCAGATTATTGGAAAAAAAAAAATCAAAGATTTTTCCTTTGATCAAAACAGTCAATGCAGAGTTAAAAAGTGAACGGGAAATGAACTTACATTCCTGTTCCTTGAAGATGATGAATTTATTGTGTTCACAGTACACAAAAGATTTGGATAATGTGAACAACGATATAAAACAACTCTTTGTTGACAGTGCACTGTTACTGAACGATCCCTCTTTTTCCCAGAGAGAAATTAAAATGCAAAAACAATTAGAATCATTTGTAGGCAATTTAATAAAAACAAAAGAAAAAAAGTTTGCCAGAGATAAGCAAGCATACCAACAAGATGAAGCTTACCACTGGACAAGAGAAAGAAATAATAAACGAACATTCAAAAATCCTCACTCTAGCTCTTTTCATTCACAAACGCACATCAATGATGTTAGTGATTCAGACCTGTCGTCTCAATCATCTACTTCATCATCACATGTCAAGTCCCAGCACTACACTAATCCTAATGGTCCTCACAAACGAAAAATAGAGGGTAAAAGAAATCCCAATATGTCCTCTAAACGCACTCCCCTATTCCCTCCTGAACATCACCAATCACTTCCTCAATCTCCTTCTCAATTTTCACAGAATCTTGGGGATTTAACTATTGAAAATTCTCTAGTCACCCCAAGTCCTAACACCACTTCTTCCTCTAAAATGAGTCACAGCACAGTGGTGAACAATGAAGTTCGCACGGCACCCATATTTCAGCCCACTAAGAGCCAACCCAGTTAGCAACCATTTCTGGAGCCTCAGGGTTCGGATCCGGATGCTCTGAAAGTTATAAATCTATCCAGCAAAAAACTCAACAAAATTCAAATACAGGTTCTGTCCCTTGGCTTAACTTATTGTCCTACTCAGAAAATTGATACTTTTGAGTTGATTAAGGATGTTCATCTGTTTGCACGCAGACTGATGTTCAAAGTAATTTATGATAAAAACAATCACCCCCCTGACCAACTTAATCAATCTCACTGTCCGCCTGCACAGGACCATGAACTTTCTTTGGCGGAGATGCAGGCACTCAGGGATTTGATGGAGCTCTGGGAGGAGGGAGAATCGTCAGGTTGGCCTTTCAATGAGGAGCCAACTTCTTTGTTGGACATTTCAAAGGGCTCAGAGGTGGATGCCATATTCCCACCTCCAGCTACTTACAAATCAAAATCACAATTTTTTCCTCTACTGCAATCCAATCCTAATATCTGGGCTTTTACCCAACAAGTGATCAAAGAAATCCAAAAAAGTAAGTGGAAAGATTTGAATTCCTCAAATCTGAATGATAGTCAGATTAAGGCCATTCAATCGCTTCAGAACAACCCTTCCCTTACTATTAAGCCTTCAGATAAGGGAGGAAATGTCGTTGTAATGGACACAGTCGGATACGAGGCCATGGTTCTAGACATTTTAAACAACAAAGATTGGTATAGAAAAATTTCTGAAAGTTTCCTAGCGAGAATAGTCATCAAATATCGTCAACTTATTTCTGAGGCCTACTCTAGAGCCCTCATAGATAAAAAAACATGGGAGTTCTTAAATGTAAAAGATCCAAAAACGCCCACTATGTACGCTCTACCCAAGGTCCATAAGAACCTCAAAAAGCCTCCAGGTAGGCCAATAGTCTCTGGTAATGGTTGCCTAACAGAGCGAGCTAGCCAATTAGTGGATGACTATCTACGTCCCCACGTATTGGTTTTACCCTCATATATTAGAGACACAAGTGACTTGATTAAAGCTATAGATGGCATTCAAGTTCCTAAAGATGCATGGCTGGTGGGTATTGATGTGGAGGCCTTGTACAACTCTATCCCGCATCATTGTGGGATTAGAGTTGTGGAGGGATTCCTGTCCGAGAGAGGAGGTTCCTCATCAGAATACAATGTTTTCATCATTTCACTTCTTAGATTTATTCTGTCAAATAATGTCTTTCTATTCAATGGTTCCCATTACCTCCAGGTGCAGGGTGTGGCTATGGGGACCAAGTGTGCCCCCTCCTATGCCAACCTGCACCTGGGGGGATGGGAACATGATCTCTTCTCCAGGGAGGATCTTGAGTCTCTTCTCTCCTGTGTACTCCTATGGAGAAGATTTATCGATGACATTTTTATGATTTGGACAGGTTCTTTAACTATGTTATTGAAGTTTCTTGAAACTTTGAAAATCAATGATTTCAATCTTAAATTTACATATACATATAGCCAGAAATCTTTGGATTTTTTGGATATTACAATCTATGTAGATGAAGATGGAACGTTGGGCTCCACCCTCTTTCGTAAAACCACCACAGGGAATACTATCCTGAGGGCAGATAGTTCCCACCCCCAACCATTGGTATCAAGTATACCATACAGCCAATATTTCAGAATTAGGCGTAATTGTACTCAATTAGAAGACTTTGAGAGAGAGGCAAAAAAATTACAGAGACGATTACTATGTAGGGGATATAGTAGGGCATGTCTTAAAAGATCTTATCACAGAGCAAAAAAATGGAACAGAACTGATTCGATTTTTGGCAAAAAGAAAAAAATTACAAACACTGATGAGGTACGGCTAATTACTCGTTACTCTGGCCAACACTACCAGGTACGATTAATTTTAAAGAAGTTTTGGTACCTCTTAGTGGCTGATGGAAAGGTGTCCAAATATATTGGTGACCGTCCTCAAATAACATTCAAAAGGTCTCGATCATTAAGGGACCAATTGGTCCATAGTCATTACACTCCTTCAAGCAAATGCAAAAGGAAAATAACGGGCACATATTCTTGCAGAAGATGCAACTTCTGCAGATATTTGCCCAATTTGAGTGAAATTGTTCTTCCAAATGGGAAACTATATAAACCCAATTTTTTTGCAAATTGCCAAACTGTTGGAGTTGTATATATAATGTACTGTAGCTGCAAAGCCTTCTATATAGGCAAAACCAAAAGACCTTTTTTTAACAGAATTCGAGATCATGTGAAACTTGTCAAAAACAAGAAGTTCGAAAGTCCCATTAGTCGACATATGGGTCTATATCATGGCTTTGATGATAAAATGATGACTTTTTTTTGCTTTGGAACATGTCCCACTGAATGAACGAGGTGGAAGTGTAGACAGAAATTGATTGCAACGTGAAACAAAATGGATATTTAATTTATCAGCCACTCAGTATCCTGGTATAAATGAATCCATTAGTTTCAAGCCCTTTCTTGGCTAGGCAATGTCAAAATAATTAATCGTTAGTTAAAATCCACAAATAGGGTTGAAAACTAACAGGTAAGGATCCTGTGCTTTGACACAGTATCCCCTTTTTCTTATGCTTTATGCATTGTTAATCTATACAGTGTTGATATGAATTGATTATATTATGTTTTTCAGATGTAGTTTTCTACTCACAAAAGAACAAGGAATTTCTCTAATTTGTTAAACTGCTTTCAACAAATTCCTGATCCTTGCCGGTAGGTGGGCCTGACTGGGGGCGTCAAACAGATCGGGTGACTCCTTTCCATCAAATTGAGAGGCAATTTGAACTGGGCCTCCATCTTGCCTCTGTTTTTGTTGCCCATATGGGCACCCGCGGTGCCCTACCTTATATTTCCAGGCAAAATAGGTCCGGCCTGGTTAGTAGCAGCACCGCCTTTGATTCCCGGCTGATTTCCTTTTTTGGAGCCTTATATTACATTTTATTCCTTCTCTTTTTACTTCTTCTTGTTCAACAATTGAATCCACATTTTCTACTATAGACACCAGAGATAAATTGAGGCTGATTTTTGTATGTGACTGGTGTCCTATAAAATCACCTTTACATTCTTATATTTCAATATTCTCTCAGGTAAGTATTATTGCTTTAAGTAGCGCTATTTGAGTTGATCTGAGTGTTGAATCTATTCCGGACTATCTCTTCCTCTCAATTTACCTCCTCTGCTTACATAACGACCAGACCGGATGCAGTCATCCCCGACTTCCGGTTCCGGCTCGTAACATGTGATGCGGTCGCGTCTGTATGACGCACTTCCTGCTCGGCTTCAATGGGATCGCCGGGTGCATCTCAGACGCGGCGGGAGTGGAGAGGGTGTATAAATGCCGGCGCAACATGGTCAGTATTACACTAGACCACCGGGGAACGATACATGTGGTTGAAGATTTCTGCGGTAATGGAACATTTCTCTTTTTCACCATTCCACTGAAAAACTTTTTTGGGCCTATTCATATTGACTAAAGTGCTTTGTGCTTTATGCCCCCTTCTCTCCTTTCTGTAGTATTGCTTTGGAGCATACCATTGGGATAAGTCTATCGCAATTTGGCGCCCGATTACATATCAGTGTAAATGGAACTCTATGTGTGCAATATTGCCTCATAAGGGTAAATATTTTTGGTCATTCTACCTTTTACCATCAGCATACATATATATATATATATATATATATCTTTTACAATTCTAGGTGTATTTACACACCATATATATATTTTTTGTCTTGTTTAAAGGGATACTTCTTCCTGGGGATTTATATGGGATAATCTTGGTTCTCCCTCCCCGTTTTTGATATTGGAATACCTTTGAAGTACTTTTTTGCTATTTCAGAATAGGTAAATATACTTCCATCTCAGAATGTGATATTGTTAAGTCACAAAATTCATGTGGTTTCTAACATATTCCTATATTGCAGTTTCTCATTCTCAATACGTATCATCCTTGGCTTGGCTATCACCCGCTCTATGGGTCAACTGTAAGGGGCTAGATGTCTCAGTTCCTTCCTTCTCATTCATCTGGTCTCTGGCGCCTACGTTGTGTTCACCTCCGGCAAAAGAAAGGGGTCAGGTCTTTATAAAGGTACCTTTGGATATCAGTGCTAAAATTATGAAGTGTATGAGGGCATCAAATTTAGGACCTTTTGGTTTCTGCCCTAGCAATCATTCCTTTGTTCTATTGTTTATGTTTCTTTTTTCTGTAATTTAGAAATGCTCACTCTCAAGAAATATCTGGCAAAACTCCTGAAGAAGCTATTATGAAGATGGCGAAACATGTAGAGTTGATATTTTTGAGTGCATTCCTTTGCTTTTAACATTTTATCAAATGTCCTGTCTTGTCCTTTTCTCTTTGTGTAATAAAATGTTCAATTTTTGAGAATTCAGATTTTTCTCCATCATTTGCACCTTTAAAGTCCTAATTTGTTTTTGTCCTAATAGGTTTTGAACTGCAGGCTATTGCACTTCCACACATGCTGTCTGGGTATACAAATATATGGACTTTTTAATACCAAACAAATGTTTTATTGTCATATATTGTTTTTTATTCATGACTAGTCTATTTTTTAGATTTTTAATAAAAGAAGTCATTCTAAGATTGATCCTCTATGGGCTGATCTATATATTCATTCCATTTATTTTATAATTTCACGTTTTTTTTTTGTATTTTATGTGTTATTGCTTTTCTTAATTGATTTTCATGAGCATTGATGTTTTGTCTAGAAGGAGTTAGGAGCACTAATTAACGCAGATGACTACCCTTTTACAAGAGGTATATATTACACTCTTGACTCCCTCATGGTTATGATTAGGCACTCTAACGTGTGAAATGCCTTAACTGTATGCCTCGTCATGTGCTGTTGTCCAATGTTTAAAGAGTAAAGGATGTTTTATTGGATTACATCTGCAGTGTGCGACCGGTTTTATTTTTACTTTTATTTGCATAAAAAGTGTTGTAGACTTACTTACTAATGGCATCCAACAGGTATAGTGAGACTGGTGAAACGATTACAATTTTGTCACTGTACCTTTAGAGGATATCACATAGCTCTTATATGTGCCCTAAAATTCTGACCAATCCTAGTCTGTGAACAGAAACATGGATCACCCAATTTGAACCTTTTGGTAGCTAGGTCTGGAAACTTCACCAAGGGCAAAATAATATGAAGAGACCAGTTTAGAGGTATGAGACCTTCTCAGTAGTTGTCTAAGAATAGTGAGGACCAGTGGTGCACTTTGTGTGATTAATTGAGTATGAACCAAATGGCAAAGTTGATAATGGGGAAACACAATTTTTTTTAAGGCAACCTAAATTCAATGTATAGTTACTGAAAGGACTTAGGGCTCGTTCACATATTCAGTGGTGACCTGTGTTTTTCTGCACTGGATAAGTACATGTCACCACTAGGGCACATTGAAAACAATCATTTTCTGTGTGACCAAGTCACACCACAATGCTGGAATGATATGTGCTGCTGTGAGCTTCCAATAAATGCAGCATGTTTATAAAGTCACTGGATGTTATTGTCACTATGTAACACATCAAATAAAGTTAGGAAAAATAAGAAAAAGAAAAGTAAGCAGGAGTCAATACTGTCTCTAGCCAACATGGTAAAATGCTGCATTTTACTGTGCAAATGTAGCCTTAAAGCTGAACTTCAAGGAAAGGAAAAATTGCTCCCTGTCATAGGGGGCACCCTGCACTGCAAGGGTTATATGCTCATTTAGGTTTAGGTGGCTGCACAAAGCACTTTTATTTAACCAAACCTCTACTCCCTCCAAACTGTAAGATTGGGCCTTTCAGCCTCTTCTACCTTATGCTTCAGCAGTCACGGGTCCACTGTATTGGTCATTAGGGCACTGAGATACAGCCGGCATGCCTAAACATAACTAAAGTAGGGAAATTAAAATGCATTGCAAAGTGATCTTGTACTAATAAAAGTTGTCGATATTTTTCAAATCAATTGTTCATTGCATGTTTTGAAAACACTAGTGCTAGTGTGATTAAGACCTTAACATCACTCTGATGTCTATTCTCTGGTTGCATTACTATTTTTCTATTTCAATTTTTCGGTTTTTATTAAAAGCAGATTTTAAAACAGGAAGTATATATAGTACAAAGCAATACACCTTGTAAAGAGGTTATAAAGAAAAAGGAATACAGGGAGGGTGGGGAAGTGGAGAGAGAGAGAGGAGGACTGGGAGGTGGGATGCTGACACGGCTGGATAATATTGAGAGCAATAATAACTGGTAAAGGTAACAAGTAAAAGTAACAAGTAACAAGAGGTGAGGCTATGGTGTGTAATATTGATAAAGTGTAGCAATTACAGTAGAGGATTGTTAATTTAACATGAAAGTCATAGGCTAAAGATTACTGCATAGGGTGAACGTGACTTCATATTCTCATGTATAGGTGCAAGTATGATGTCAGATGTTCAATGAGCAATCAGGATATTGGAGCCACGGATTCCAGTGATGATAGAATTTATTTTGGAAAAGATTAGCTCTGGCTAACATATATTCATGGTGAGCATGGTCAATTAGGATCTGAATAGCTGTGGGGGGACTAGGAGGTGATGGTTGTTTCCAAGCTGCAATGAATATGTTGGTGAGTAGGACGTGAAAGTTCAGAGGCCAGGAAACCATGTCAATACCTATTATTATAGACATTTTTGGATCTGGGGGGATTTGTATACCAGTGATATTTGAGGAAAGGTTGAACATTTTAGCCCAGAAGTTGTAGATTGCTGGGTAGTGCCACTATATATGAGGTAGTGAACCGGGCATACCACATAGCCTCCAGCACAAAGATGATTGGTCTGGGAAAATAGAAGCAAGTCTGTCAGGGGTATAATACAATTGGTATGGAGTGATTGGATAGCTTTCAGGTAGGTTCGCGGCTCATATTTACGTGCATGCGCAAACCAGCAACTGCCCAGGCTAAATTACATGGTTGTGGACCGGCGAATGTGCACCCGCGAATATGCGCACACTCGCCTATGCCTGTTGGAGCCAGGCGGGCTATTTAAACTGGCTGCAGTATAGACTTGTTTGGTCTGCAGCTTCTGGTGTTACTCCTGTTTCCTGTGCTGACCTCTGATTCTAATCCGGCTTTCTCCTGACTAACGTTGTTCTGCTTAATACCTCGATCTTGGCTCATTTTTGGATTCTTCTTCTGCCTATCTGCTTGAACATTACCTACCCGGCTCGCCTGACTCTGCACCTGCACCTCCAGTCTGCTTCAGCTGTTTCTTCAGTCTGCCAAGCTCCGTGAAAGCATTCCCTCCATCAGCCTGTCTGCTGCACATCCTGCTGCTGATTGCAGGTGCTCTTACGTCTCCGTGCTCTGGTGGCGGCTGTCTCCACTTCAGTATCCCCTGAGCCGGTGCTGTACGAGAGGCCCTACTCTACACGTCAGGCTCACTGAGCAGGTACGTGACAATGGCAGTCATGTCTAGTAAGGAAAGGCTGGATTTTATCCATTGAACACAAAATCCTGAAAACCTTCTATATTTTTCTACATTTCAGTGGTTGTTGATGGAAAGATTGATTGGAGTTGGCCAATTATACGGGGGTATCATAATATACATTCTTCCAAGATACCAATGATCAAACCCACAATATCAAATGAGGTCCATATAAAAAAACACTAGTGGCTCAATTGTAATATCATATAATATGGGGAAGACTTTGGGCAACCCTGTTTTGTCCCATGATGGATGGAAAAGAGGTTTAACAGAATCTAAGCTGCGAATTCTTGCAGATAGGAGCTTTACCCAACCAGTCATATGAGGACCAAAACCACTGATATGTTATATCTGGAGCAGGTAGGATCACTGAGGCACCATGACATGCATTCTGGTATGTGCATAGGGATACTGTAAATTATTGAAGTCTCCTGATACTTATTCTAGTAGATCAGCCAGGTATGAACTCTACTTGATCTCCATCCAACAAATGGGACCCTACCTTGTTAACCCTAATGGCAAGTACCTTGACCAATATTTTAGCATCCACATTAATAAAAAAACACAATGGCACGATAAGATTTACAGGTTTTCTAATGGGATTCATATTGAGAATGTGTGTTTCTCTCATTGAGGGGGTGCATATCTTCACCTCCAGTGCTGTTGTAAAGGATTCCAACAGGTGGGTAAATATTTTTTTAAACTTGCCATACTGTAGCATTCAGCTAGAAAACCATCCAGTCCTTGGGATTTGCCAGCAGGGGGCTGTGAATGCTAGTTGTGATAGAAGTATCAAACTTAAATTTCTTTTGAGGTGTCAGTTTCAGAAGAGATTTTTTTTTATCCAAATAGGCTGACAGGTGAGCATAAGACTTTTGAACAGTTGTTGAATAAAGAAAAAGGTAAAAGGACTTGAAGGCATCCAGTATCCCATTGGACAATGCTCCTACACTGTCTGATGGAGTCACTATCTTTGAGATGGACGTTCAAGCATGATCTGGTCTGTCTAGGTAGGCAAAAAACCTACCAGCTTTATTACTGCATTCAATTTTTTGGGGGGTCATTTTTAACATTTTTTTTTCTGGAAAGGTCAAGCAGGCAAAGCTTGTATTCTCTACATTTATCAAGCCAATTGTTTTGACTGTTCAATGTGGGGGTAGTAGTATAGATATGTTCAGTGTGAGGCATAGACCAACTCCAGTTTATCAGTAAGCATTTGCTCATTTTAACTAAGTATTCATGCAGTGGACATGAAGTTGCCCACACTTTGGCTGGTGAGGACATGTTAGAATTAAGACAACAATATTCAGAGATACCCCCGGTGAACTCTTCCAGTACAACCTGGTCATCCAACCAATTGGGTTTAAGATACCACACCATAGGACCAAGTATGCAATGTAGTTGGGCCTTAAGGGCAAGAGTGGCGTGGTCAGAGACACCTCTAGGTTAATATATAACATTTGTTCTAAAGGAGAAGTTATGGGAAGGCAAAAGTGAGACTGATTCTAGACATGTTATATGTATCAGGTTGGCAAAAGAAACACTGATCATCTGGGTGCCTCTACCTTCACATATCAACCATGTCATACTTTTGCATCCAAGTAACAAAGATATTTTGAGATCTGTTCAATTCACCAAAGCAATCCTGTGTTGGATCTGGGAAAGCATTAGTCTCCTACAAAGAGGAGAGGGCATTCTGTCACTTCAAGGGCTTTTAGGGTTGCCCTGTTTATAAGGTATGAATCAAAGTGGAAAAATACATAAATATTTAGTAGGGTTATAAATAGTCAGTAGAATTTGAATCTGAGTATAACAGAAGGAGCCTTCGGGGCCTGTTTGGGGATATTTTATCTATTTTATCTATCCAGATCCAGTGCTACGATTTTTGATCCAACAAAGTGAGTTTCTTACAATGTGTAAGAAATGTGTAAGGACATACAATGTGTAGTTTTTTACTTCTTTAAGGAATTTACCACAGAGACTGTGTGAGGGGGAGTTTAAGACTCTATCCCAGGAAATAATCTTCAGGTTATGGGACAGTAAAAGTATAATAATACAATTGCAGGGCATTATAAAATAACCTATTCCATAAAATAGCATAGGTAGGCTAGGAGTTATATAAATATAGGAGACTGTGGGGTAAATTTACTAAAGCTGGTGCGTACAGAATCTGGTGCAGCTGTGCATAGTAACCATTTAGCTTCTAGGTTTTATTGTCAAAGTTTAATTGAATAAGAGGAAGTTAGAAGCTGATTGCGTACTATGCACAGCTGCACCAGATTCCGTGATCACCAGCTTTAGTAAATTTTGTCCTTTAATACATGTCTAAGCATAAAAGAAAATAAACAAAACAAAAAAAAAAAACTACAGAGAGTTTGAACACCCAGAACAAAACAAAAACATGGTAACCACCATAAAAATGCAAAAAGTGGGGATAGCCAACATTTACAAAGCCCCACATGCCTCCTCCAATGCAGAGAGACTTGGGTGTGATATATAGAGGATTCACAGAAAATGCGAGGAATAATGATAAGGCAGAAGAAATAATGTCCATTTAGGTCACTCTTAAAGCAAAAGTACACTAAATTCCCAGGGTCTAAGTTGGCATACAGAAAAGGGAACTACTCCTGTGTACCTGCCAGGGCCAAGGAGTTTCAAAGTCATAGTCACATACTCTATGGTAGAAAGTGACTGCATAGACCATAATTTCGACTTTAGTAGGAGTGCCAGGGCAAGGATGTGGATCTGCAGTATTTTTCTTTTCAGTAGTAAGAGTAGAGCATTAATAACAATAAAAGGCATATAACAACAAAGCAGTGTGTAACCCCCAGTCTTAGGCATGGAAGAAAAACGGTCAAGACACAGGTTTAAAAGTCCCTATGAGGACATAAAAATCATTCCCAGTCCAGAAGAGTCTAGAACTAGAATTTTAATGGTAATGTTAAACAAACAAGTACTACAGAAGGATTTTTTTTTCAGATAGAGTACTCATCTGGTTCTTTATGAGCATCTCCTACAAGAAATACAAAATAATCATCCGGCCAGGCCATACTCTCTTTTGAATATTATTATTTTTCTTATATAGGATTTACAGTATCTCACAAAAGTGAGTACACCCCTTACATTTTTGTAAATATTTTATTATATCTTTTCATGTGACAACACTGAAGAAATTACACTTTGCTACAATGTAAAGTAGTGAGTGTACAGCTTGAATAACAGTGTAAATTTACTGTCCCCTCAAAATAACTCAACATACAGCCATTAATTGCCAAACCACTGGCAACAAATGTGAGTACACAGGGGTAAGTTGGTGGCAGCTTACACCTCAGGATCCGAGTAGGTTCTCCGTAGCGCTTGTTTTATCTGCTCTTTCACATACCAAAAGTGAGTACATCCCGAAGTAAAAATGTCCATTTTGAGCCCAATTAGCTATTTTCCCTCCCCTCTCATGTGACTAATTAGTGTTACAAGGTCTCAGGTGTGAATGGGGAGTAGGTGTGTTAAATTTGGTGTTATCGCTCTCACTCTTTCATTTTGGTCACTGGAAGTTCAACATGGCACCTCATGGCAAAGAACTCTCTGAGGATCTGAAAAAAAGAATTGCTGCTCTACAAAAAGATGCCCTGGGCTATAAGAAGATTGCCAAGACCCTGAAACTGAGATGCAGCACAGTGGCCAAGACCATACAGCGGTTTAACAGGACAGGTTCCATTCAGAACAGGCCTCACGGTGGTTGACAAAGGGAGTTGAGTGCACATGCTCAGCGTGATATTCAGAGGTTGTTTCTGGGAAATAGATGTATGAATGCTGCCAGCATTGCTGCAGAAGTTGAAGGGGTGGGAGGTCAACCTGTCAGTGCTCAGACCCTACGCTGCAAACTGCATCAAATTGGTCATCCCAGATCTTCTAAAGATGATGCACAAGAAAGCCCGAAAACAGTTTGGTAAAGACAAGCAGACTAAGGACATGGATTACTGGAACCATTTCCTGTGGTCTGGTGAAACCAAGATAAACATATTTGGTTCAGATGGTGTCAAGCATGTGTGGTGGCAACCAGGTGAGGAGTACAAAGACAGGTGTGTCTGGCATACAGTCAAGCATGGTGGTGGGAGTGTCATGGCCTGGGGCTGCATGAGTGCGGACAACACTGGGGAGTTACAGTTCATTGAGGGAACCATGAATGCCAACATGTACTGTGACATACTAAAGCAAAGCATGATCCCCTTCTTTTGGAGACTGGGCCACAAGGCAGTATTCCAACATAACGACCCCAAATACAACTCCAAGATGACCACTGCATTGCTAAAGAAGATGAGGGTAAAGGTGATGGACTGGCCAAGCATGTCTCCAGACCTAAACCATATTGAGCACCTGCAGGGCATCCTCAAATGGAAGGTGGAGGAGCACAGGGTCTCTAATATCCACCAGCTCCATGATGTCATCATGGAGGAGTAGAAGAGGCTCTGGTGAACTCCATGCCCAAGAGGGTTAAGGTAGTGCTGGAAAACAATGGTGGCCACACAAAATATTGACACTTTGGGCCCAATTTGGACATTTCCACTTCGGGTGTACTCACTTTTGTTGCCAGTGGTTTAGACATTAATGGTTGTTTGATGAGTTGTTTTGAGGGGACTGCAAATTTACTCTGTTATACAAGTTGTACACTCAATACTTTACATTGTAGCAAAGTGTAATTTCTTCATTTCGTATATAGCGCTGGCACTTTACACCTTGAGGGTAGACAGTACAAATACAATACACTTTAATACAGTAGTGTTTTCAGGGATTGTTGAAAGTGGAAAAAGTAGGAGATAGACAGACAGATTGGGTTGAGCATTCCAGAGGATGAAAGGGGCTTGGGAGAAGTCCTGGAGGCGAGCATGGGAAGAGGTGACAAGGAAGCTAGAGAGCAGGAGGCCCTGAGAGGAATGAAGAGAATGATTTGGTTGGTTTTGAGACCAGGTTAGTGATGTAGCTGGATGCCCAGTTATGGATGGCTTTGTGAGTTATGTTTAGTAACTTGAATTTAATTCGTAGGTTGAGTGGCAGCGAATGGGGGATTGGCAAAGAGGGGTAGCAGACACAGAGCGGTTTATAAAGAGGATGAGCCTGGAAGCAGCGTTCATGATGGACTGAAGGGGGGGATAGCTTATTAAAAGGTAATCCAATGGCAAGGGAGTTGCAGTAATCAAGAAGAGAGATGACCAGGGAGTGGATTAGAAGCTTTGTGGTGTTGCGGAGGTTGGGGCGGCGAGCTTTGGACATTGACTGGATGTGTGGCCGAAAGGATAGTTCAGAGTCCAAGATTACACCTAGGACCTTGGCATGGGGGGACGGGTTAATAGTTGAGCCGTTGATTTTGACAGAGAAATCAGGAGAAGAGGAACATGTCGGAGGAAATATCATGAGTTTGCTTTTGGATAGGTTGAGTTTGAGGAAGTGATGTGACGTCCAGGCTGATATGTCTGTTAATAAGTTGGTGATACGTGAGGAGACTAATGGAGTGAGCTAAGGGGTGGAGCGATAGATTTGGGTGTCATCAGGGTAGAGATGATATTGAAAGCCATGGGAGGTGATCAGCTGACCCAGGTAGGAGGTGTAGATTGATAAAAGGAGCCATCCAAGAACAGAACCTTGGGGGACCCCGACAGAGAAAGGAAGAGGAGAAGAGGTAGTAGAGTTGTAAGTAGCATTGAAGGTGCGTTGGGATAGGTAGGATGAGAACCAGTGAGGAGTACAGTCAAGGAGACCAAGGGAGTGGAGTTTTTTTGAGGGAGAGGGGGTGGTCCACTGTGTCAAAGGCAGCAGAGAGGTCCAGGAGGTGTAGTACCGAATAGTGTTCATTGGTGTTTGCTGTTAGTAGGTAATTTAGGAGTTTAAGGAGAGCAGTTTCAGTTGAATGTTGAGGGCGAAATCTGGACTGAAGGGGATCAAGAAGTTTGTTCTTAGTCAGATGGTCGCTCAATTGGTTGTAGACCAATCGTTTAAGGAGTTTGGAGAAAAAGGGGAGTAAGGAGGTGGGACTTAGATTGTGAAGATTGGGTGTGGTCCAGTGAGTGCTTTTTAAGTATGAGAGTGACTAGTGCGTATTTTAGAGAGTTGGGGAAGATGCCAGAAGAGAGGAAGAAGTTGAAGATGTGAGTTAGAGAGCGTAGAATAGAGTCAGAGGGTGAGCGTAGCATATTTGAGAGAGCAGGATCCAGGGGGCAGGTGGTTAGATCGGTGTTAGGTAAAAGTCCAGCAATCTCAGTAATACTAGCCAGGTTGAATGAGGGAAGTAATGATTGTACCTGTTGACATGGTTTGTTAAGTGGGGGAGGTTTCTTCACATTGGAGAGCTCCTCGCAAATTGAATTGATCTTATTTTTTAAGTTATTGGCAATCTCTTAGGCAGTGAGTAAGTTAGAGCAGTCTTTCTCAACTCTGGTCCTCAGGGCACACTAACAAGCCAGATTTTAAGTAATACCTTGCAGAGATGCAGACTAGAATACTGCAATCACTGAGCAGCAAATTATATCACCTGTGATGTATTTCAGTTTTCTTGCAAACCTGGCCTGTTAGTGTGCCCTGAGGACCGGAGTTGAGAAACACTGCGTTAGAGGGTGGAGTTGGTGGAGGAAAGAGTAGAGAGTTAAAGGTAAAAGAGATGATGTGGACTAGATAAGAATGTTTGCGTGAGCATGATCAAATAGATTTACTTGGCAGTGTGGAGGCAGGAATAGTATTTAAGGAGGGCAAATTTTATATTTCATCCTATAGATGGTCAGTAGTAGAGGAGAGAAGGGTTGAGGTGGCAAAGGCTTCTACGGGTAAATGTTAGGCAGTTGGAGGGAGAGAAGGCAGAAGACAGGGAGAGAGTGAAACTAATAAGTCGGTGATCAGAGAGTGGGAGAGGTTTGTTGGAGGGGTTGCATGGAGTACATAGATAGGAAAACACAAGGTCAAGGGTGTTGCTATTGGAGTGTGTAGGAGATTGTATTCATTGCTTCAGGTCAAGAGATGAGGTTAGACTAAGAAGTTTATAAGCAGTAGTAGTATTAGCATTACTAGGGATGTTGAAGTCACCAAGAATGATTGTGGGTATTTCAGAAGAGTGAAAGTAAGGTAGCCAGGCAGAGAAGTCATAAAATAAAGTTGATACCAGTCCATGGGGCCGGTAGATGACAGCAATTCTTAAAGAAACAGGAGAAAATAGACTAATACAATGCACCTGTAAAGAGCAGAATGTCAGAGAGGGAGGTGGGTAAAGTACCTAATAGATGCTGCATGAGGCTAGAATGATTCCCACTCCACCCCCCTTCAGTCCACTTGATCTAAGGGAATGAGTCCAGAGAAAGCCACCATGGGAGAGGGAAGCAGGAGAAGTAGTATCGGAATTATGAAGCCAGGTTTTGGTGATTGCGAGTAGGTTAAAGGAATTTGAGATGAAGTGGTTGTGGAGGGAGGTGAGTTTGTTACAGACAGAGAGAGCATTCCAGAGGGCACAGGAGAAGGGGAGGCTGGTATTGGGAAGAAAAGAAATGGAGACTAGGTTCTGTGGGTTGCGGCTGCTGTCAGAGGGTGTAGGGTGGTGGGAGCGTGGTGAAAAGCCAAAATGGAGGCCTAGGGTTTGGGGATATGTCACCAGAGGCAAGGAGAAGGAGGAGGGTGAGGGAGGTGACGTGGGAGTGGGATTTATATGAAGGGACATGCCCCAGAGTCCTGGAATTTGTCTCAGTATGTGGATGTAAAATTAGCAAGAGTTAGTATGAGCAGTAACAGGGAGAGGAGAGAAGACTGGGTGATATATAAGCTGTGGGGTGGAGAAGAGGGGTGAAGGTGAGTGAGTGAGTTTGAGAAGAGAGGACACAACTATCAGCAGGAGTGGTAGAGAGTGCATGATACAGAGTGTGAAAATAGCTAAATAGAGAGACAGGGTTACCTGCAGCCTGTTTGGTGCTTGTTGGTGTAGTTTGCTGTGTATGGTCGCTTTGTGCAGTTGCTGAAGTGCATATCACTTGTAGAAAGAATCACTTAGAGAAAGAAGCCTTTAGTACAACATGCTCCCCCAGCAACATGCTGACCCCTTAAAGGTGCGCTAAATTTATACTGGTATAGGGGTGGGGGTGGAAATTTGTTAATTAATCATGAGTGGACATAAGGATGCCTAACAATCAGAGTGGACCTTTCACTTCTAAAGTCAGACTAGTAAGAGGCAAGAATGGCTATAAAGATAAAATCTGCTCATAAATAGAGTTGAGCGAACACCTGGATGTCCGATTTCGGCGGGTCCGGCCGAACTTGAAAAAAAATTCCGCGTTCGTGACCCGGACTTTACCTGAACTTTACCCCCGATCCCGAACCCCATTGAAGTCAATGGAGACCCAAACTTTTGAGCACTAAAATGGCTCTAAAACAAACATGGAAAGGGCTAGAGGGCTGCAAATGGCAGCAAAATCATCTTAAGAGCACGGCAAGTGCTCTGCAAACAAATGTGAGAGAAATAACTTAAAATAACAGAAAAAACAGAAAAATAAAAAATAATCATCTTGAATGATTTAGGAGGAGGACGAGGCCCATATGAAGTAGGAGTTTGAGGTGGCGGTGGATATGGCGGTGGATATGGCGGTGTAGCTGGAAGTGGCGGCGGCGGCAGTGGAGGAGGAGGACGAGGTAGCC
Source organism: Pelophylax lessonae (assembly GCF_965119305.1). Lineage (NCBI taxonomy): Eukaryota > Metazoa > Chordata > Amphibia > Anura > Ranidae > Pelophylax > Pelophylax lessonae. Next base: position 331,089,366 of record NC_138770.1, on the reverse strand, counting down.
AACACTGGTTTTTGTTTTCAATAAATTTTTTTTTTTAAATTAGGGTACACCCCAAAAGAGTAAGAAAGATCAAATACAACAATGGCTGGGTAAGGCCGGTATACATGTCTATTCTGCACAAGGTACAGACAAGTCCTGTGGGATCCCTGCCTGGTTCATTTTAATGAACGTGAGCTTGTCCACATTGGCTGTGGACAGGCGGTTGCGCTTGTCTGTGATAACGCCCCCAGCCGTGCTAAATACCCGTTCAGATAATACACTGGCTGCAGGGCAGGCCAGCACCTCCTAGGCGTAAAGGGCAAGCTCAGGCCATGTGCCCAACTTGGAGACCCAGAAGTTGAAGGGGGCAGACCCGTCATTCAGTACGTTTAGGCGTGTGCACACATACTGCTCCACCATGTTAGTGAAATGCTGCCTCCTGCTAAGAAGATCCATATCAGCTGGTGGTGCTGCTGCTTGTTGTGGCATGCAGACAAAGCTTTTCCACATTTCAGCCATGCTAACCCTGCCTTCTGAGGTGCTGGTGGTGCCCTGGCTGCATTGGCGACCTCTTCCTCCTCCTCCCCGGTCTTGGCCTTGTGCTTCCATTGTGCCCCCGCTGATAGGTGGGAATGCCACCAGCAGTGCGTCTACCAGCGTGCGCTTGTACTCGCGCATATTCCGATCACTCTCCAGTGAGGGAATTAAGGACGGTACGTTGTCCGTGTAACAGGGATCCAGCAGGGTGGCCACCCAGTAATCAGCACAAGATACTATGTGGGAAACTCGGCGGTCATTGCGGAGACACAGCAGCATGTAATCGCTCATGTGTGCCAGGCTGCCCAGAGGCAATGAAAAGCTGTCCTCTGTGGGAGGTATACAACTCCCTCTGTGTCCTCTGTATCCCCCCAGCCATGCACCAGTGATGGCCATGAGCTGGCCTGGGTGCCACCCTGCTGTGAACATGGTTCTATATCCTCCTCCATCTCCTCCTCCTCATCCTCGTCATCCTCCAGAACTGTGCCCCTGCTGGACAATTGTGTCCCTGGCATTTGTGGGTGCAGGAACCCACCCTCGGAGCCACTTGCGAATGACTGCCCTGAAAGCCTTGGAAATTATACCTTTTCATCCTCCTCCTCCTCATCCTGTGCCACATCCTCTTCCATCATCGCCCGAAGTGTTTTTTCAAGAAGGCATAGAAGTGGGATAGTTAAGCTGAGAACTGCGTCATCGATACTGGCCATGTTGGCAATGGGTGTATCTCACTGTACCATATGCAGACTAGGCCGCAATTAACTTTTTTTCCCCTAAATTGATTTTTATTGCAAAGCGGAATACAACAACAGTATGCAATAGGTGTATTGCACTGTAACGTATGAATGAAAATCTGAAAAATAATTGTCCCCTTAATTGGTGCTTGTTGAATAGCAGCCTTGAAATGCAGTGTCTAAACGCTGTAAGTCACAGTAAAATATGAAGGAATTAAGCAGATTAAGCAGACACATATGCACTCAGTAAATAAAGAGAAAAAATACTGCGCTAACTGAAAACGTGTAAAAGCAGCTAGCAGCAATCACTAGACAATAAAGTGATAAAAAATACAAGAAAAACAAATGTGCAGCGCTAATAATTAATAGAGTCCGACAAAAATTGAAGAAAGTCCCATGTGAAAATCTCATGAAGATATAAATGATGAAAATAATCCAAATGTAAATACAGGCTAGTTGTGCAGCAAATCCCAACACCAGTAAAGATATATATGAATTGCGCTCACCAGATGGATGGGACCCCAATACCATACAGCAAGGGGGTCAAACAAGCTTGAAAAAGGCAGATATGCCGAAACATGTTAAGAGGACATCAGTCAGCTCAGTCGTTTATACTTGATATGCCTTTCAATCACGGATGTTTGTAAGTGTATCGGCTATTTTTATTAATAAATTGTTTTTAGCAATATTACGCTATGTATGTCCCCCTTCTTTTTGATACACCATCCAACGTATGGGAGTGGAGATTCTGATCGATTACATCTGTCAAGGATCTACATATCATCCTTCGTGGTCGGTGAATTCTGTTGGGATACATCTTTACTCTTTCAAGCTTGTTTGACCCCCTTGCTGTATGGTATTGGGGTCCCATCCATCTGGTGAGCGCAATTCATATATATCTTTACTGGTGTTGGGATTTGCTGCACAACTAGCCTGTATTTACATTTGGATTATTTTCATAATTTCTATCTTCATGAGATTTTCACATGGGACTTTCTTCAATTTTTGTCAGACTCTATTAATTATTATCGCTGCATATTTGTTTTTTACATATGCACTCAGCTTGCATGAAATGGCCGCTACACACCGCACGCCTAACAGGTTGGATACTGTTGTTGTTCTATTCCGATAATTCATAAAAAAAAAAAACATTTGAATGAAAAACTGAAAAAAATAATTTTTTCCCTAAATACTGAAAAATAATTATTTTCCCCTTACATTGGTGCTTTTTGAAGAGCAGGTTAGAAAAGCAGTGTCTGTCTAAACACTGTATGTCAAAGTAAAATATGAAGGAAAAATGTTTTTTTCTTTTTTAAATGCAGATTAACCAGACACATATGCACTAAGCTTGCATTAAATGTGCAGCACCACACGCCGCTTACCTAACAGACTGATAAAAGTTTTTTTTCTCCTTTCTCCTCCTCACTGGGCTCAGGTCAGGGCATAAAGATTGTGCACTGCACCCCCACACAATACAATCAATGTAGATCGCTGTCTGATTAAAGACGATTCTTCCTATTCTTTCCCTCAAAGCAATCTCTAGCCTGACCCTACAATAATCTCCTATCTCTCCCTCCGGGCAAAAAGATTGTGCACTGCTCCCCCACACAATCAAATCAATGTAGATCGCTGTCTGATTAAAGGAGATTCTTCCTATTCTTTCCCTCAAAGCAATCTCCAGCCTGCCCCTACAATAATCTTCCTATCTCTCCCTCAGCAGCATCAGGAACCTCTCTCTCTCGTATAGTTTGAGCAAAGTGACGCGCAGCGCTATGTGACTCCAGCTTATATAGACTCTGGGTCACATGCTGCACTGGCCAATTACAGCCATGCCATTAGTAGGCATGGCTGTGATGGCTTCTAGGGGCACACTAGTTAAACGCTTGCTGATTGGCTGCCTTGCACCTGTTGAAACCGTGCCATTAAAACCGTGCCAAAACATCAAATAACATTACCGAACAACGGACAGTACCCGAACATACAGTGAAATGTTCGGGTCCGTGTCCGGGTACCGAATACCCAAAAGTCCGGTACGATCCCGAACAATAAAGTCCGGGTTCGCTCAACCCTACTCATAAAGCATAGTAAGACACTTCAGAACAACAAAAACACGAATATGAAAAGAAAGTTGACAAACAGTGTGAGTAAAGAGAAACTTTTTTTTTAGGTGCTACACAAAAAAGAAAATCTTTTTATAAAAATCTCAATTTTATTTATATAAAGTTTAACTATATATAAATAAAATTAATATTGAGATTTTTGTAAAAAAATGGTCTCTTTCATGTAGCACCTAAAAAACCCATTTCTCTTTACTGGCACTGTTTCTCAAATTTGAGGGGTGTGGTGCTTGTGATTTTCAGACACCTAGCCTAATTTCCTGTTATACAATTAAAATAAATTTGTTTTATCAGTGAAGACCATACTTAGCAGGATATAACATGGTTTACTGCAGTCCTTTTTCCAGAAGATGCTTTTTAACCTTAGTGTGGGAATATTTCCGACTACAAAGCAAATCGCACTTCAAGGTATAGGAACAGCAGCTAGCACATCAGTATACTCTAAGCTGACAAAAAAGTATAACCAAAGTGCAGCGCTGCATAACAAATGTATATGCAATAAGGTATAAAGATAGAGGGTGCACAAACCTATGAATAGAATAGAAGCAGCATTAGAGAAATGTATAATAAATGGAAATGAAAAGAAGGTAGTGCGCTTCTAAAAATATGTGCAAAAATAAACATATAACCAATGTGAAATGAGAGCAATATACAAAAAAAAAAAAACAAATGATTAAAGTCTCTCAAATAATGCTGTCTGATTCAACTTTAAAACTTGAGTGATAAACAAATCCGTGTTGAAGTGATGACATGACAAAAAATGCTAGCAGATTGTGCTTCAAACAATGCTTCAAATAATATTGTGTGTGGGCGGCCTCTTACTGCAATACAATCAAAAAGTGACTTGCAACTTTCACGGTGAGGGAGGTTTGAGCTTGTAGCTGTTAGGCAGAAGATCCAAGGTCTGAAAAGCATGGAGGGAAGTACTCTAGCTGTAATCCCCCAGGACTTGTCCGCTCCACAAATGTATAAATCTGGTGGTGACTCAAAGGCAAAAATGCTCAAGAGAGATTTCCCAAAAGGAAGAAAGAAGGAGCTAATTATTCATTATTTCATTATTTTTTTATTATTATTATTATCATTTTTATTCTATTCTCACAATGTTTTATTTGTATCTTTTCATTTTTATTTCATTTATTTCACACATAATTAGCTAAATTTCCACTTTTTCATCATATTTTTGTCACACTGATCTCACATATACGTGTCTTTTTACGTCATTTTTTATTTTTATTTTTCCTTTTGCATATGTTCCAAGACCACACCCGTTGATGAACTTTTGTTTAACTTTGGGTGTGTTCTGGTTAATTTTATGGTGTCCGTTGTGTCAGCCAATTTCAATATTTATACAGGGCAATTGCTGTTTAAATGGTCATATTGTTTTCTTGATAGCAGCGAGAAGCTATTTTTCTTTCTTTCTAGCTTCATTGCTGCCCTGCTTGTTGTTTTAATACTTTCTGGTCCCATCCCACGGAGATAGGCGGTCTATTACACCAGAAGTGTGTTGTCATCACACTTCCGGGACCCCACCATGGACGAAGTTTCTAATTCAGAAGGTATTTCACAAGGGAGGATAACGGCGTGCGTTCAGCTCCTGTTCCAGCAGACGACTCGTAAGTGGAAATGCGTCGGAGGGAGCAAGCCACACCGTCACATGTCGTGTGCCATTCTGCAGGCGGTCGCAAACTTTTAAAGAGCTACTGTCACAATTGTACCAGTCTAAGCTGATGTAAGTGTTTGCTTTTTTAATAAACATATTTATCAAGGGTAATGCACTATCAGCCCCTTCTTTCCTCCTTTTGGGAAATCTCTCCTGGGCATTTTTGCCTTTGAGTAACCACCAGGTTTTTACATTTGTGGAGCGGACAGGTCCTGGAGAATTACAGCTAGAGTACTTCACTCCATGCTTTTCAGACCTTGGATCTTCTGACTAACAGCTACAAGCTCAAACCTCCCTATAATCTGGTAAGAGTCCATTTTCTACCACCGGGTGTCACAAGCTCACCTCATTGTCACCGTGAAAGTTGCAAATCACTTTTTGATTGTATTACGGTAAGAGGCCACCCACGCACAGTATTATTTGAAGCATTGTTTAAAGCACAATCTGCTTGCATTTTTTATCACGTCATCACTTCATCACAGACTTGTTTATCACTCAACTTTTGAAGTTGAAGCAGACAGCATTATTTGAGAGACTTTAATCATTTGTTTTTTTTGTATATTGCTCTCATTTCACATTGGTTATATGTTTATTTTTGCACATATTTTTAGAAGCGCACTACCTTCTTTTCATTTCCATAATAAATGTATATGTTAATCACCACATGTAAATAAAAAAAGTCAAATATGGTAATAAACATACAGTAAATGAGCGTGAAAGTCCACAATCTCAAATGTAAAAACTACCTTCCTCATAGTAAACTGCGAAAAAATCAACTGTGTGGAAATTGCACTTCTGTGTATAGGTTTCCCCATAATAATTACTGAGGATGCAAAACAGATATAAAAATAGGTGACGTGTACAATCATAGAAATTGAAATACAAAATCAGATGAGAACCGCAAAAAATGTATGCAAATTAAAGAAAAGAATAGCTACAAGAACCTATACATGTCACCAAAAGATCTTAAATGACATAATATATTTCATAATTTCTGTTTCTGAATTTCAACTGAAAAATCAAGCTATATGTCCACTTGATTGCTGTTGAGTTCCCCTTTAGGACAATTGGCAACTTTATCTTGGAAATTAAGGATCCTTGCTATGCTAGGAGATGCACCTGCTGGAGAAGGATAAGGCGGGGTGCAGTGAACTCATTCAATAGCAAATATCGGTGTCACAGCATTTACTCTACAGTGTCTTTGAGCCAGAATTTGAGGAAGTATTTAGGAAAGGTCTCTTCAGCCTCTCCTGGAAACAGTGGTAGTTGCATCCTGACCTGTCCCGCAGGTAATTTAGTTTAGGCCTGAAAGACGTGGCATTTCGTAGCAAGACTCCCTGACTGTGGCATATAGAGGCAAGAGTCTATTTTTCAGGCTGCTGATACATTCTTCTTCTGCTACAGTTTTTTCCTTCAAAAGTTTGGACATCCTGTTTCAGGAGAGAGAAAAAACTATGGATGTATTTTTTTAGGAAGTTAGGGAGGTACTACAATTTTAATGGCCTCCATGATTTGTAGTAGGGTAGGCTTTGCTGGATCTGTTTGATCACTCACTAGAGAGGATCAGGGGAGACAAAGCACTGGAACCAGCGACCTGAATTTTTTTTTACTTTACCTAATTATAAAAGAATATTCTGTATTTCTTCTTAAAAATATTTTTGGCACAACATAGCAGGGGTTGAATTCACTGGTGTGCTTATTCAAAAATAATCTTTATGTGAAGTATTGTCATTTTGATTTTAGCTGCCTATGAGAACAAGTATTTCACATAAAACCGAAAATTACAATGGTGTTCGTTCAAACTGAGATTTCCTGAGGTCTTTCTATAAGAAGAATATGCTTTTTCAGTAACCTTGCATAAAAATGTGGAAACAATTACATGTGAAATATGTTAATGGCGTGTCTGCTGTAACAAAATGTAAATGGAATAGAATTCTTACCTACCCTATCCTAAGGGTGATGCAATCCTGTTAACTGAACAATAATTCGGTCTTTAGATGTATAAGTATTACAGAGTTCCCCAAACTGAAGCCAGCAGCTGTATTCATTTTTTTATGTAATAAATTCAATATTTTTATTACTTGCCTAATTAAAAATATATATTACATTCCATATTGTGAGTATTATGCTTTTTTTTCAAATATACTGTGTACCAAGCTCCAAAGGCAATAAAACACACCAAATCCATGCTTAAATGAATAGATTGTAAACCCAGAGTTAAAATCAGGGTAGAGCTGTGCAACTGCCTTTCCACATTAGGAGAAATGCAGATAAAAACCATTTAACCAGATGAGACAGAGCTCAGTGCCTTGGAGAGTTGGTCATGATAAACGGGAACACAATTGTCTCGAGTCCAATTGTAGTAAAAAACACACAAAGTTTGTTACCCATTATGGGGAATTCAAACCATAAAAAAGGGTTAATGATACCAAGCTGACAGGTACCGTGCAATGAAGGGCTGGGGTATTCCAGTCCAGTGGACAGGGCTGCAAGAAGAGGCGCCAGGCAATCAGTCCTTGGGAATGGAGCTGAGCCGTTCCATCGGTCTTGCTGGGACATGCTGGCTTTCCTTTAAAGATGTCACAGCAGTCCGTCGGATGAAACCACATGGACTAAGATGGATACTACCTACCTGGATACTACCTGCAACCAGCATGGAACACATGCATTGTCATGGCTTTCCTGTAGCCATGACAATGCATTTTGCACACATGCGCTTTATCAAGTCACAGAAAGTAGAGGGACTAGGGGACATTTATTTTTTAAATAAAAGACTGTCCAAAACTGTCTAATGTCTTTTTTATTTACACTACACATTTTTTGGGGGTGAATGAGTAGGGGTACTATGTCCTCCTACTCATTGACATGGGGGGGGCACAATCTTGGGGCCCCCTTTTTAATGGGGGCTTCCAGATCCTGATAAACTCTGCCCATAGACCTCCACAACCAATGTCCAGGGTTGTTGGAAAGAGACCCTTGTCCCAATCAACACAGAGACAAGGTGCCTTGGGGGCGGGGGGTAGAGCTTGCGTTTTCAGTGTTTTGCTGTAAATACTGCATGCACGGTATAGTGAATTGTCAAAATGTGTCCGAACACCTAAATATTGTTCCTTTTGTGATCATATAAATCGGATAATGGAATAAAAACACAGAATCAGATATTACCTTTAGGGAAAACTGCATGTCAAAATTATCCCCAGCAGATCCAGAGTAGTGATGTCGCGAACCTAAAATTTGCCGTTCGCGAACGGCAAACGCGAACCTCCGCAAATGTTCACGAATCGGCGAACCGGGCGAACCGCCATAGACTTCAATAGGCAGGCGAATTTTAAAACCCACAGGGACTCTTTCTGGCCACAATAGTGATGGAAAAGTTGTTTCAAGGGGACTAACACCTGGACTGTGGCATGCCGCAGGGGGATCCATGGCAAAACTCCCACGGAAAATTAGGTAGTTGACGCAGAGTCGGGTTTTAATCCATAAAGGGCATAAATCACCTAACATTCCTAAATTGTTTGGAATAACGTGCTTTAAAACATCCAGTGTGTGAATACGATCAGGTATGATGTTGTATCAATCAGGTAGTGTAAGGGTTAAGCCCGCTTCACAGTGACAGACCAAATATATATTTTTTTTTCAATTTGCAAGGTGCTGTGCCACCGTATATATGAGTGGTGGGCACTGCAGTGGGCACAGTACACTCTGTTTTTTTTACTACAATTTTTTTCATCTAAGACTGATTGCTACAATTTTCTTTGGACTTTTTTTCACAGTCTTCACCCTCACACTGCTATTCAGTGTATATATCTAATTTGTAGATATATTTCACATTTATCACTACTAAGATTTTTTTGCTATTGAAGAGTTTTAGTGGTTCACCTTTCATAGGGCACTTAAAATATTTTGTTATTTTCCTCCATTTTAGCACTTTATTTCTTTAAGATGATCACATTCGTCACTTTTTATTGATTCACTTTATTTAAATGAAGAGTTGGATGGGTTCACTCTTCATAGGGCACTTCACTTTATAATATTGTTTTCTTCTTTCTTCTGCTGAATGTTGGATCAGTACCCTTTATTATTGATTCTTTCACAGCATTCACTTTGCACAGGATACTTATTCAAGCGCTATTGATTCAGCATATTGAGGATCTCACTTTTTTATCATATTTATGCACTTTCACTTTGGCACTCAAGCACCTTTGTCATTTTTATCTGAAGGTTGATGTATTGATTTTATACTATTGATTTTGAATTATTGATTAATTTTAAAGATCTACTTTTAGATATCTATGGTTCACCGGTTTTAGAATATCTGCGCTGATTTTTACTCTTTATTTTATGTTGTTGTATGTGGCGACACTACAAAATTAGCTGCAGATTTCTGGTGCTCCATTGTTCTATATTGGTACCTCCTCTTTTTCCCGTTCCCTTCTCTTCATTTGGTAGTGCATAGATTTATCTTTATATACACTCTGTGGACCTGACAGTCACTGGTAGGCCAGGCAACTGCAATTATAAAAAAATATATATATTTTTAATTTGCAAGCTGCTGTGCCACCGTATATATCAGTGGTGGGCACTGCAGTGGGCACAGTACACTCTGTGGACCTGACAGTCACTGGCAGGCCAGGCAACTGCAATTATAAAAAATATATATTTTTTTCAATTTGCAACAAGCTGCTGTGCCACCGTATATATATCAGTGGTGGGCACTGCAGTGGGCACAGTACACTCTGTGGACCTGACACTCACTGCAATTATGACAGAGGAAAAAAAAAAATATTTTTTAAACTGCAAGGTACTGTGCCTGTGCCACCCGAAATGAGTGTGGTGTGCACACAGTACAGTCTGTGGTGGGTCTGTGGCCTCTCACACACGGCGGGCAGGCAACTGCACACAATATATATATATATATATATAAATTACTCAAATACCAGCCCTCAAAAGGGCTTTTTGGGGACAATAGATATGTGGGTCTGTGGCCTCTCACACACGGCGGGCAGGCAACTGCACACAATAGATATATATATATACATATATATATATATCTAAAAAAAATTACTCAAATACCAGCCCTCAAAAGGGCTTTTTGGGGTGCTGTCAGGATGCTGTCCTTACACAGCAGGAGTGGACCGAGAACACTGACTAACAAGACCGAGAACACTAACTAACAACTGTCCCTATTAACAGCAGCAGCAGCAGCAGCAGCAGCAACACTCTCCCTGCTCTCACTAACACACTGCTTCAGAATGATCTAAGATGGATGCTGCCCTTGCTTTTTTATAGGAGGTGGGAGGGTGTGGGAGGGAGGGTATGCTGATTGGCTGGAATGTGTCTGCTGACTGTGAGGTACAGGGTCAAAGTTTGCCTCAATGATGAAGTATAGGGGGCGGACCGAACATTGCATATGTTCGCCCGCAGAGGCGAACGCGAACAAGCGATGTTCGCCGGGAACTGTCCGCCGGCGAACAACTCGGGACATCTCTAATCCAGAGATGCAGGTATCTAACATTATAAGCAAATCTTTTATTTTCCTGTTTGTAGTCAAACTCATCACCACAAGCTCCACTAGTTGTTGCCAAAAGAATGGATAACTGTACTGACCAATAGCGAAGCTCAGGTGGTTTTCTTTTCTTTGAAGTGTTTACTTTCCTTAAACTTTTTATACAGGACATGTGTATTGTCCTGCATGCATTGCAGGTCCTAGTTTTGCTGTTGCAACTATAGTGGAATGCAGTGGCGGCTGGTTCTCCATGGGTCGGGGTGGCGGCAGACAGACCTGACCACAGACCACACCAGCTCCAGTCCTCTCACCGCACACCATACCCCCCCCCCCCGGTCACCGGCTCACTCACCCTGTGCTGCCCCTCTGGACTGACATGTGGAGGCGGCAGCGGCTTCCCCTCAGTCTCCTCTGTGTCCCCCTTTGTTGGTCGGGCTTCCGCTGCGTCTCCTCCCTCCTCCTCCTTCGCCAATAGGATGGCTTCTCCTTTCGGCCAATCAGGAAACGGGTCTCAGGACCCACTTTCGGATTGGCCAGGAGGAGAATCCGTGTGACAATAGTGAATATTCATTTGCTATTGTCACACAACTAAGTGGGCTCAGGGCGCAGTGCCCTGCTCCCCGAGCCTACCCTTTTTTGAAGCCTATTAGAGCCTCCGGCTCTAATCACATGCTTCAAAAAAAAAAAAAAAATCCCCCATTGGAATCCAAGCATCCGGCGCCCTGCATGTAGATTAGGGTGCCACACGCATGGATGGAGGGGGCGGCACCCCTGCGCCCCTAATGGACGGGCCGCCACTGGTGGAATGTGCCAGAACACTGTGTGTTGGAAAATCTGCTTGTAGTCCAACTTAGGTATGCAAAGTTAAATATGACAATACTGCAACTGAAGTAAAACCCTTATGAAAAGGAAATGACTGTGGATACACCTTACTGGTGTGATTTACCTAAAAAATGCAATGCACTATTTGACATTCCATTAATATGTAAAACATTTTTGAATTGTTTGGGTTTAGGTACACTTAAAAAAGTTCTTAATAGTGAATATTTCTGTAGTGCTGTTTGCTGTGCTTCTGGCCACGATTTTGCTGCCAATATACCACAATTTTGCTGCGATTTTACCGCAAATTGTGTTTTGCGTTTTGTATGCTTTTTTTTTTGGGGGGGAGGGGGGGGATTTGTTATTGGGCAGATTTAAAAATGCAAATTGCAGCAAAATCGGTGTAAAATTGCAGTTAAAAACACACTACGTGCTTTTCTGCAGCTTCTCCACTGAACTCTATTTAAGCCGAAAAAAGCTTTTTTTTTGCATTTAAAAAAGTCCCTGACCCTTTCCAAAAATACACAGGCACACAAATGCACTGATGTATACATGTCCTATGGGAACCCATGTTAAAAAAATATCCTGAATTTCTGCAAAAAGCATGAAAAAAGCATTGGTGTGAATGGAGCCTTAATGTTTTTGTACAACTTTTGATTCCCAACTTTCGGTTCACACCTATTCAGTTTGCTTTCCTGACGCCAACATGGCAGCATATACATGATATAGCTCCACCCCTATATCCACCCACAGGACCTGTTTAAATCTATAAAAGTGTGACTGAGAGCAACCTCCCCATTCTCCTTTTTGTCCTCAAAAGATCAACACCTACAGACCATCATATTCAAGACAAAAGCTCTTACCTACCGACTATGTCACAGTTCCGTCTGGGTTCAGCCTCTCCCAGGTCGAAGTCCTGCTTCTTAGGCATGCCAATGGCGCCAACAAGGTGAGGAACCCCTTCTGGTGGTCTTCTGGGGTGAGGAGTTCTCTTGGTAGAGATAGTGTCCCTCTCGTGGCTTCCATGTTGTGGGATCTGTTTATGGCAGCAGGGGCAGCATATCTCATGGTTCTTTCCTTCCTTTCCTTGATGTTTCTCTGTTAGGGGGGGGGGGGCAGGGGTTCCCTGGTGATCAAGTAGCTGGTGTGTGCAAAAACTCTGTTTTGTATTCTTGCTGCTAGTTGTATAGTTGGAAAAAGTCATTGTATGTTGAAAAGGTCATTTATCTCATCCAAATTAATTTTATTATAAAAAGCTGGGAGGGGGGAGGGTCATGGCTATTTCAACAGCCTAATTAAACCCCCTCCAGCCAACAAGGAAAAACATGTCCATTGGAACAGGACGTCAAGAAAGCAGCACGCCACAGACAGTCTACTAAAACAGGTAAGTGTCTTATGGGGGGACGTTAGAGGGGGGGGGGGGAATAGGAAATAGAGAGAAGGCAGTTTTTTGTATTTTATGACTATTTAAAAAAAAAAAGGGGGTTTTGTGTGTGTGTGTGTGTGTGTATGTATGTATGTATGTATGCATATATATATATATATATATATATATGTATGTGTACATTAAAAGAAAAAAGTTTTTTTTTCCTTTTCTAGGGGTTTTTACGACGGGGCGGCAGGGGGGGATAGTGATAAAAATATATAAAGGTTCAGTGTGTTGGCATAGATTTAAATAAACATAGGTGTTCATTTCATGTCACAAGGTATCTTTGCATGTATATAGATAAGAAAATTTATTAGAAATCTTTCCTCTTCCTTTCCTTTCCTCTCTATGACTATGCAGCCCCCCCTGCACCTTTCGGTATCCCATTTCAACATGAGCTTACCGCCACACACACAAGACCACCACCATATCAGGTAAAGAGCCAACATTGGGTAAGTAAGAAGAAGCGGGAAAAAAGATTGCCCTATGCCCTGACGAGCGTGCCTTTTTATCTATTCAAGCCCCAGCCGCTCGCATTCCCGCTACACGAGGTCCAGAGCCTCTCTGGATCACCAAAGTGTCTCCAAAAAAAAAAAAAGGGCAGGAAGTGACTCCTCGAGTCCTGGCAGGCCTCAAGCACGAGGATGCAAATGCCTTTAAAAAAGAAAAAACACAGCATCGCCACAGCGGGCGCAGCCCTCGAGAGGCAAATGCTGGTCATACGGAGAGGACCCAATGGAGGGCAAATTAATGTGCAGTCCCTGCTTCAGACAGCTAGCTAGAGACCAGGAGCTTGAAAGCCAGCAAGTCTCAACCCTGCTGAAAAGGGTAGTTCAAGACTCACTGGCGGAATTTTCGGGGCACCTGACGCAACCAATGGCAGGTGGGCAAGTCACGGCCCCCATAATGGCTCATGAGCCTACCATCCAGGCCTCCTCGGAAGAGGACTCCAGATTCAAATTTTCATGGTTTCCCCATTTATAAAAGCCGTATAGGCGGCACTGGAATGGGAGGACCTGGAACCCCCCCAAAAGATGGGGAAGACTTACTACCCCAGGCTGCAAAAGCAGGTCGATACCTTCCCTTTTAAGGCAGAAATAAGAGGTCTGTTTCAGGAAGAAGGGGAGAAGGGAGAAAGAAGATCCGCTTCTTCCAGTAGACTCCAGAAGCTATACCCCCTCACAGAAGAAGACGGGCGTCATTATCCAATCCGCCTGTGGTGGAAGCGGCAGTCACCAGACTGGCCAAAAATGTAACCCTCCCAATGGAGGATTCCTCCTCCTTCAGGTATGTTCCAGACAGGCGTATCGACACTGACTTAAAAGGAGCCTACCTTGCAGCAAGTAGCACCTGTAAACCAGCATTAACATCTGTGGCAAGCACCATAAGAGTATGGACGCAGAATTTGGAATGCGCCATCAATAGCCAACTGCCGAAAGACCAGATCATTAAAGCTCTGGATGAAATTAAACTTGCCGCAGACTTCAAGGGGGAAGCGGCAATAGACATTATTAGGTGGTCTGCCAGATCAATGCTCAGCTCGGTAACAGCCAGGAGGGCCCTATGGCTAAAACCCTGGGCGGCAGACCCTTCCTCGAAGCAAAATTGCTGCAAGCTTCCCTTCGACGGGAAAGCCTTATTTGGCCAAAATTGGAGACGGCCATCTCCAGAGTCACGGGCGGAAAGTCGGGTCTTCTTCCCCAAGACAGAAAAACCAGGAGACAGAGGGGACGACCCTCCAGAGTGATACCGAATAATTTCCGGGAATATGGGAACTCTCGGTACAACAGAGACTCCGGAAGGAACTGGAGAGGCACTCACTCCACCTTCTTGAGAAATCAAAGAAACAAGGCCCCTACACAGTGGCGTCACTAGGGTTGGTGTCACCTGGTGCGGTAAAACATGGTGTCACCCCCCCCCTATATTTGGGCCGGGCAGCAGCTCAGCGTTGGAGTTTTTTGAAGCAGGTTGCGACGGTCAATAAGGCCTACAGGATAGCAGGTTAGGCACTTCCTAATGGCTCAGTCCCTAGGAGCAGTAACGGATAATGGCTGACAGGCCATCCTGCCAGACCCAGCAAAATTGCAGCAGTGATCCCTCCGGTTATACGTTCGCTCCCTCTGGGTTAACCAGGCTGACTTTGGTCAGTAGTGTAGCCCGTCTGTACCCTGGCAGTGACACAGTCTTTCTCTCTCTCTGGTGGTGCTGGGAAGTGTGGCCCTCTCTCTGGTGGTGCTGGGCAGTGTGGCTCTCTCTATGGTGTAGCACTCACTCCCTCAGCTTTTTCCCAGGTTCCCAGTCCTCAATCTCTCCCCCTAGCAGAGTGCATTCTGGGGGCTGTGGTCTGCTCCCTGTGGACAACAAATGGGGCCACCAATCTTCCGGGACTACATGTCCCATGATGCCCCCTAGTCTCTTCTGATTGGCCCTCCGTGGTGGCCAGCGGGAAGGGAAACAGACCGGGCAGTAAGCTGGGCGGCAATCAGATGAGAGCAAGTGTCATCCGTGTCCGTAAAAAAAAAAAAAAAGCTGAAGCGGATCAAAATACGGTCCGCCCCGTGTGAAAGGACCCTTATGCACAAGGTGTAGGGTTCAAGAGAGCGGTAGGTATAAAGTCTATTCATATCTCACTATTGCACCTCTTGTTAGCTATAACCTCTACACACACACACACACACACACACACACACACGTACAAACACACACATGTACAAACACACACGCACAACACACACATGCACAAACACACAAACACGTACAAACACACACACACACCACATGTACAAAACACACACACGTACAAACACACACAAACCACATGCACAGACACACACGCACAAACACACACAAACCACATGAACAGACACACACATGTACAAACACACACACAGCAATACATACACACACACACACACACACACACACACACACACACATATACGTACAACACACATGTACAAACACACACATGTACAAACACACACATGTACAAACACACACACATACGTACAAACACACACCACATGTACAAAACACACACACATGTACAAACACACACAAACCACATGCACAGACACACACATGTACAAACACACACAGCAATACATACACACACATACATGCAAACACACACACACACACACATGTACAAACACACATGCACAACACACATGTACAAACACACACACACACACACGTACAAACACACACACATGCACACACACACACCACGTGCACAAACCACATGCACAGACACACACACACATGTACAAACACACACAAACCACATGCACAGACACACACATGTACAAACACACACACACACACACACAGCAATACATACACACACATACATGCAAACACACACACACACATGTACAAACACACATGCACAACACACATGTACAAACACACACACATGCACAACACACATGTACAAACACACTCCTCTGCTCCCCCACCCCCCCCCCCCAAAACTCTATCATCTTCCACATTGTTACCTTTGTAAAAGCACATTTCTGTAGCTGGCTGTCACAGCTTCGTTTTCCTTCTCAATGCACTCTCACCTCATTTTCAGTTCCCAAACTCCCGGAGCAGGAAGGAGATAAGGATTGCAGTGCAGCTCACCCCTCTCTTGCTCTTGGACAGGCTTCACTCGGTCAGACCAGCAGCACTTATCCTGGTTCTAAGTGCAGAGCAGAACGTGGCAGAAATCTTACTTTCACTTTTAACTGCCGAAGCCAGGCTGTGAGTTCAGGGCTAGTACTACAAGGCTGGGAAACCTCTGGGTACAGTATTTGAGTGAATGGATTCTGAACCTTGGCATCTTTTCCCGCCAGCAATGTTTAATTGCCGGCTGTTTCCCCATACGCTGTTTACTTGACAAAGGGGCGGGCCTGGGTAGAAGTCCCGCCCATCCCGACATCACAGCTTGAATTTGACAGCTGTACGCTCTGCAGCCTCACAGAGCACACCCAGGGGGTTTATCTGCCAGTCTCTGGTTCTGCTCCATGTTCACACTTGCACTGGAAGTTACTATTTAAATTAACAAATGTAGTGATGCGGGACAATGCCCTTGTACAGCGGGACTGCGGGACAGACGCTGCGGGCATTTCAGGAAGGTTGGGAGGAGGTTTAGGCTTAGGGGGTGTCACCCCTCTGGCGGGTGTCACCCGGTGCGGACCGCACTTACCGCACCTGCCTAGTGACGCTACTGCCCCTACAAATCCCCCTGCCTCCCAGAAACCCTTTTGACGCCAAACCAGTCCAGAGGGAAACGGTCGGGGCGCGATTGCGCAGATTTGCCCAAATCTGGCAGGATCATTGTCAGGACCGGCGGTTGCAGTCCACAGTTCGGCAGGGCCACTATTGGCCATTCAAGCAGCACCCCCCGATTATTCCTTTACCCGCACCAAGACATCAGTCTCCCTCGAAAATGTCAGCACTTCAGGACTATATCAATATCCTGCTGGATCAGTTGGCGATCGTAGCAGTTCCTGCCTATCAGAGGTTTACAGGGTTCTACTCGCCTCTGTTCCTGGTCCAGACAAAAAAAAAAAAACAGGAGGTTTCAGGCCAGAAATAGACCTCAAGAGGTTGAACCAGTTCATCAGGTTGGAGAGGTTCAAAATGGAGTCCCTCAACACAATAATTTTAAATAATCCAGCCAAGGGACTGGATGATCTCAGTGGGTCTACAGGACGCATATCTGCACGTCCCAATACACAAAACATATCAAAAGTTCCTCAGGTTTGCGTTAGGGGAAGACCACTTTCAATTTGTCTGCCTCCCCTTTGGGCTGTCAACGTCCCCGCAAATCTTTACCAATGTACTAATTGCAGTCTTGGCCCCCCTCAGAGAGAAGGGGCTCAGGGTCCACCATTTTTTGGACAATATTATTCTTATAGCCCAAAATTTAGACCTCTTACTACAGCAAAGAGACTTACTTTGGACACCCTAAGGACATCCGGCTGGTTAGTAAACCTACAGAAAAGCCAGCTGGAGCCTATGCGGAATATGGTCTACCTGGGAGCCCAATTTAATACCCAAGAGGCCACAGTCTTTTTACCTTTACAAAAATTCCCCAAGATAAGGGAAAAAGATACAGCAGACCCTAACAATATCAGTGATGTCAGCAGCCCAATGTATGAGCCTGTTAGGGACCAGGGCGTCCTGTATTCCGATGCTTCCATGGGCACATCAGAGACTCAGAATCTTCCAGCTGGGCTTCCTAGCACAGTGGAGAAAACTGCGACTAGCTCAACCCATCAGGGTCAGCTTCCAAATTAGCCAAAGTCTTTGGTGGTGGACACGCCAAGACACTTTATTGGGACACCCACCGTTGGGTCCACAAGATTGGATCACGGTCACTACGGATGCAAGCGCAGCAGGGTGGGGAGCTACCTGTGAAACACACAAGACTCAGAGCAGATGGGAATTCCCGACACAGGGCCTAGTTTCCAACGTCCTGGAGCTCCGGCAGCCCTTATGGCTCTAACCACCCTATTACCCTACATACGTGGGCGTCCAGTCCTAATACTAATGGACAATACAGCAGCAGTGGCATATGTACAAAGGCAAGGAGGAACACACGGTCGTTCTCTCCTAGCAGAGGTAGAACCAATAATGACATTGGCACACCAACACCTGGCAGATCTAAGGGCAAGATATCTGCCAGGCAAGCAAAACATGGAAGCGGACATTCTCTCGAGGAAGTTCAGGAACCTCAAAGAATGGGCTCTTGACCCGGAAGTGTTCGGCAGGTCGTCCTTCAGTGAGGGCTCCCGCAAGTGGATCTCTTTGCTTCCTCAAACAACTACAAGGTAACCCGCTTCCTCTCGCGCTACCCTCACCCAATGGCGGAGGGGACCGAAGTCTTGACACATGTGTGGAGGGCACAACTGGCCTACGCCTTTCCTCCAGTCTCACTAATACAGAGGTTTCTGAGGAGGCTACTGGCAGAGAATCTGGAAGTCATTGCGATACTTCCATACTGGCCACGCAGACCATGGTTTTCCCTGGCAATGGATCTGAGCACGTATCCTCCGGTCATGCTGCCAGAAACCCCACTTCTCCTGGTGCAAGGAGACATCCTACACCCAAATCCATCTCGGCTGACCCTAGCGGCCTGGAGGTTGAAAGGCAAGGGTTACAAGACCTAGGATGTTCACCAGAGGTCATACGTACATTGCAAAACTCCAGGAAAAGCCCCACGAATACCATATACACCAGAATATGGGAGAAGTTCGCAAGCTTTGCGACCAACCGGCAGTTCGAACCAAGTAACCCCAATCTTTCGCAGATCCTTTCTTTCTGCAAACGGGGCTAGATCTAGGGTTAAGCCTAAGCTCTATGAAGGTTCAAATTTCGGCCATCTCGGCCTTTATGCAGAAAAAATGGTCAGCAAATCCGCTAGTGGAACGGTTCATGAGAGCAGTTCTTAGGCTTTGTCCTCCGAAGAGGAATAGGTTTCCCCAATGGGACCTGGTGGTAGTCCTAAATTTCCTGACACAACCCCCGTTTGCTCCAACGTAGGACTGTTCATTAGGGAATATCACCCTGAAAACCGCCTTCCTAATTGCTTCAGGCGGGAGAGTGTCAGAGCTCCAGACCCTGGGTGCTACTGTCCCGTATACAACTTTCTTTCCGGATAGAGTGGTACTAAGACCACTGGATCACTTTGTGCCTAAAGTGGCTTTGATATTTCATCTTAATAGTGAATGGGTACTCCTGGGATTTCCAGAGGGGTCAGAGGCTAATCCTTCAGGAACTGGACATCCCCAAGATCCTAAAGGCCTATCTACAGGCAACGGCTGCCTTCAGACAATCTGAGAGGCTTTTCATCATTCCTTCCGGGAAAATAAAGGGGAAGGATGCCTTAGCCAGAACAATATCAGCATGGATAGTCAAAACCATTCAAAATGCATATAGAGCGATTGGGAAGGATTCCCTGGAGTTGGAAGGGCTCACTCGACCAGAGCAGTGTCATCATCCTGGGCAGCACCTGCAGGGGTGGCTCTGGAGACAGTGTGCAGAGCACCCAGCTGGTCTTCCCGCCATACGTTTCTGAAAACATCACAGAGTGGATTTAGCAGCTCTCACTACGGTGGAGTTCGGGAGAAGAACTATTCAGGCATCTTTGTCTATATGTTAAAATAAAGACTGAGTTTGCAACATTAAAACCCTTCCTCTCAGAAGCTCATTAGTAATCATGTGTATGCTGCCATGTTGGTGTCAGGAAAATGGAAAATTGTATCAAATACTTACCGTAATTTTCCTTTCCTGACGCCAATACATGGCAGCATACGGACCCTCCCTCTTGATCTTTATGCTTTTTACGAAGAATGGGGAGGTTGCTCTCAGTCACACTTTTATAGATTTAAACAGGTCCTGTGGGTGGATATAGGGGTGGAGCTATATCATGTGTATGCTGCCATGTATTGGCGTCAGGAAAGGAAAATTACGGTATTTGATACAATTTTCCATTTTTGATCCATTTCTGCAGTGCTTTTTGCTGTATGTTTAGCATTTTTGCACACACGATTTTACCGCACTTTGTGTTTTTATGCTTTTTTTGGCCAATTTGTTGTTGGGCAGATAAAAAAACACAAATCGCATTTGCGAAAATGACCCAAAAAGGCAAGAAAAGCCTTGTTTTGGCCTGGTTCACACTTATGCATGTGCAAAAAGCACTGCAGAAACAAAAAGCAAACTGCATTGGTGTGAACCGAGCCTCTGCGTTTAAAAAACGTTCCTGACCTTTTCTAGAAAAGCAGCACCTGAAAAAAGCATAGATGTGAACATGTCCTATAGGAAACCATGTTAAATGAACTGTAGTGCGTTCCTGCAACAAGAAAAAGCACCGAAAAACACAAAGGTGTGTACCAAGCCGAAAAGATGCAGAAGTGTATATTTTTTCACAGTGATGAAATTAGCATGGGATGCAATTTTGTTCTTTGTGTAGAAACAACACTAATAGAAATAAAATGCATGTTGTAAACGCCACCTATTTCATATAGTATAGTATTCTGGAGTTTGTGTAGGACGAGCTTTCAGAAAAAAATGATAATGCAGTAATGTACAGTAATATAGGAAGTATCTGTATTTCTTGTCTAGCATCAACAGTAAAGTCATACCTAATTAATCTAAATTAAATCTTAATCTGTATAGGAAAATAGTACTGTACAAAATCACAGGTGTTGTTTCTTGCCCCGAAAACAAATGAGTTTTTCGTTTATTAGTAGTATGCAAATATGAATAGGCGAGTGTACAGTATATTTAAATTGGACTAAAATACTGCAAGAGGCATTTTTTCCCAGTTGCAAGACACGTGGAAAATCCATTTAATAAAAATAGCATTTTCTGGCCAAAAGTAATAAATCAAAACTAACCATATGATCCTCGAGATCACTTCTGATTATCCATCTGTGACCCAAAGCTACTAAAAAGTATTATCCAATTCAATCAATTATGTTGCTTTACCACTGATCTGGTCTGGTCAAGTAGGCTTCAAGTTTGATAAAGTCACTTGATATCAATATTTATCAGAGTATGCAAGATAATATGAATGTGTGATCCTGTGGACATTTGGGATTAGCAGCAATTTACATAATCAGATGAAAAGAGAGATCACTCAGTTGCTCAGATACATACCATTATTGCTGCTTTTAATCTGAAGTTGGAATACCAGATGCATATGTAATCTTAGTCAAAGCCATTTTGGGGACCACCCTAGAACAGCAACTTAGGTCATTTTTTGGGGTGTTTTTTAATGCATATTTCACATGACACACATACAGTACATCAGCCCATTGTTTAAAGGGGTGCCCTATGAGCTAAAAATGTGGCCAAGTAGCTTTGCCGCGCTTTGGTTTACCTCGTGGTTTGTCACATTTATTGAATATTTTTTCACGCAGAAAAACACACATTTATAAACGAGTCCTAAATGAAGTGAAAAGGCTGAACGATATTATATCTGCTGCCCCAGAGTTTTTAAAATTGTAAAACTGATAAAATAGTGTATAAATGACAGGTGTAAGGGCACTGATATAAATAGTAAAATAGATGTATAAATTGCTGAAAACACTTGAAATAGCTATTCATATAAAAATACAACTATATATAAAGGTGATAAAGTCCATGTGCTGAAATGTGCTACATATATGCATGAATCGGATAAATAAATATATATACCACAAAATTAATTCATGTGCAATATGTGAAAATGACGCAGCAAATTATAAAAATAGTAATAAAATTAATAATATAAAAAATATGAAACTAATAAAGGTGCAATTGTGTAACACTAGTAGTCAAAAACTGTGACTCAATAGTGACAAAACGTGAATCACTCAAATGTGATATTTTAAAGTGCAAAATGTGCTCTTATGAACAATAGTAGAGTCCATATAGTGATTGTAGAGGTGGACAAGAAGTATCTTGTAGGTGAACTAAGATCATCCAATGTACTCAATCCGTGATCCAGTGATCCAGTGATCCTGTGATAGTATACCCCATTTATCTCTCAGCAATAATACTCCAGAAACCAATGTGGGATCTCTAAACAGAAGTCTCAATGGAGGGATACAGGAGACAGGAAACCAGGCATAGTGTAATACCTTTTTTAATGAATTAAAAGCAAATAATAAAATGGGTGCTTACATTATAAGGTGCTTTCCTAGCACCAAAAAGAAGGCTCTTGGTAGATCTGAAACACCACTGGTCCTGTCTTCCGGCAGGTTAAACTTCAGGGCAATACAGGAGTAGATGGCGGTGATGGCGTGCGCTCCACCGCCAGGAAATGACGTATACAGGTCAATAGTTCAGGCTTAGACCACAATGCATTTCGCAATATGTGCATCTTCAGGAAGTCCTGCCGGAAGACAGGACCAGCGGCATCTCAGATCTACCAAGAGCCTTCTTTTTGGTGCTAGGAAAGCATAATGTAAGCACCCATTTTATTATTTGCTTTTAATTCATTAAAACGGTATTACACTATCCCCTGCTTCCTGTCTCCTGTATCCCTCTATTGAGACTTCTGTTTAGAGATCCCACATTGGTTTCTGGAGTATTATTGCTGAGAGATAAGTGGGGTATACTATCCCCTGAAGCCTTGTGAATTCCATACCGTACTACCCATTGAAAGTGATTGATGGAGGAGGATTATGAGTGATTTACCCATTATCTAATGCCTGCAGGGTCTGTGAGACCCACTTCTTTCTGGTGAGCGCATATATATTATCCACTTTCTGCTCACTTGATCACTGGATCAACGGATCACGGATTACACTGGATGATCTTAGTTCACCTACAAGATACTTCTTGTCCACCTCTGCAATCACTATATGGACTCTACTATTGTTCATAAGAGCACATTTTGCACTTTAAAGCGGAGTTCCGGGCACAAAATCGGTATTTTTTTTTTGTGCCCCTCCGCTAGCTACACATAACCTGAAAAGGAATTGGATAGTTATTTTTTTTTTTTTTTTTGTACACTCACCTTGTAATCGAAGATCGTAAATACTCACCTCAGGGTACTTCCTCCTCCAGCGCCGCGGCTCACCCCGTCACTTCCTGCCTCGCGATGATTCCTGGGAGCTGAACGTCATCGCTCCCAGGAATCAATGCGACGGCACCGGCCCTGCACGTCACTTCCGGGCGACGCCGCATTCCCCTGCTAAACAGCTTCTGGGCATGCCCAGAAGCTGTTTAGGAATGCGGCGCCGCACCGGAAGTGACGAGAGGGGCCGGTGCGGCGCATTCTGGGAGAAGAAGATGCGGAAGAAGACACCGAAGAGGACCGCGCCGGCTTCAGCTGCCCACAAGAGAGATGGAAACGCTGTGGAAGAAATTTTCAAAGTAAGTATTTCTTCTTGCAGGTAAGTGCGAACCGGGACAGATCAGAGGCTAGCCATTGTGGAATGTGCTAGCCCTGACTGTCCCGGGGGTATGTTCAGCAAAAAATGAGATCTGTGCCCGGAACTCCGCTTTAAAATATCACATTTGAGTGATTCACGTTTTGTCACTATTGAGTCACAATTTTTGACTACTAGTGTCACACAATTGCACCTTTATTAGTTTTATATTTTTTATATTATTAATTTTTTTACTATTTTTAAAATTTGCTGCGTCATTTTCACATATTGCACAATTGCACATGAATTAATTTTGTGGTATATATATTTGTTTCCCGATTCATGCATATATGTAGCACTGTTCAGCACATGCACTTAATCACCTTTATATATAGTTGTATTTTTATATGAATAGCTATTTCAAGTGTTTTCAGAAAAACACACATCTGTTTGCTGTATTTGGGGTGTCATTAATAATCAATGGCACTGCAAATGTGACATGTGTTTTTAGCGTGTTTTGTAAACATGCACAAAAATTGCGTGATTTTGCATGTATATAAAAAAATGCTCATTTGTGAACAAAAAATTTAAGGCACCATAGCATGCATCTATTTAGGAGAGAACCTATGCCACATTTATTTTTAATTTTCCAACCAAAATGACTCCAATTTCAATATAAAACAAGACAAAAAGGCTGCTTCCTTCAGCAAGTGTTAGGCCTCATGCACTGGACATTTTTAAGGCTGCTGTTGGGGGAGTTTGGCTTTTTTTCTGCTTCAAAATGCCCCTGTATTTTTTTAAAGGCAATTTTCTCTGTTTTTAGCTGATGATCTGGCCAGTCACACACCTTCTGTATTAGAGTGCCCCAACTCTGGAAGAAGGAGCACAGGGGGTACATTTGGACAGCAGTATAGTTAACATGGGGGCAGGGAAGTGTTAGATGTACGAGCATATTTAAATACACTAGCACATTGAAGCCAGACTCCTGCTTACACTTTATAACGCTCTTGTTTTTAGTCTATATGTTCATGCATACATAGGCCATTAGATGAGTTTTGAGGCAGAAAAAAACCCCACTGCCAGTGTGTTTATAAACAGCAGCATTTTGGCAGAAAAAATACTTGATGCATGTAACCGCAAGGCACGTTTTGCACTTCAGTGATAAATCACATCGATGTTCAGAATAAATTATTATTATGGCCAATTAAATGAATTAACAATGAAGGGCTTGCTGTGCCTAAATGCACCTAAACGAGTTTCACGTGTTTACAAGCGTCAATAATTTTTTTCAAATATTCATCTTACAGAGGGCTGCACACAGACACAGAATGAAATTCATCTGTTTCCTTCTGAACTGGCTGAATTTAAATTCATGAGTACTTGGCTTTACAACAAAAAAAATTATAAATTAAAATCTACTACCCTGTTTCCCTGAAAATAAGCCCTACCCTGAAAATAAGACCTAGCTTTAATTTTGGGGATGGCTGCTATATAAGCCCTACCCCGAAAATAAGCCCTAGCTAAAGTCATTGTAAAAACATGCAATCCGTTTTGTAAAAAGATTATATAATGTGCAGTGTGTCTCCTTTTGTAATTTTATTGTGGAATATACCTTATTTACAGTGGCACAGGGTGCTCACATGACCCGCCGTAGATCTTCTGCTCTCCTCCCGGTTGACGTCAGCGGCCCCTTAAGCCCCGTACACACGTACCGATCGTCGGCCGACAGAACGTCCTACAAATGTTCGCGGCTGGTGTGTTTGTTGTTTGTCTGTTGAAAAGTGCTCAAAACTTGCCCAGGACATTTGTCTTCCGACAGAAAATGACGTCACTACGTTCCACGCACGTTCGCCGCTACAAAAGAGGAAGTGAGTGTTTGGCTGTGACCCTTCTGGGCATCTCGCGCTGATTTCGGTAGCATTTGTTTGGTTGACGACATTTCGCTATTTTCCGAGACATCGTTCGAGAATTTATTATGGCGACCGTGAATTCGTCCGTTGCTGTCGTTAGTGTTGGAGTTTTGGCTCTGAGACGACGTACGAGCAATAGGAAGAAGAAGCGGACCTCCTGGACGAAAAATTGGTTGCTTAACCGTGATCAATTTTCTCATATGTCCTTGCTGAGGGAGCTCCAGGAAAATAATCCTGATGACTTCAGGAATTATTTGAGGATGACGGATCCCATCTTTTACCGTCTTCTTGCCCTGGTGTCCCCCTATATTCTGAAGCAGGATACTTGTATGCGGCTTGCAATTACTCCTGAGCAAAGGTTAATTGCGACGTTGAGGTATCTTGCAACAGGGAGAAGCCTGCAGGATCTGAAGTTCACCACAGGCATCTCCCCCCAAGCTCTTGGTATCATCATCCCTGAGACCTGCTCTGCCATCATCAAGGTCTTGCAGAAGGACTATATCAAGGTATGTTTGATTTTTTACATTACATGTATTACTAGTTTCACCCGAATTATGATGTTTTTGGATGTACAGCAATTGACACAGGCCATTATTTGTAAACTACCCTCTGTCCGCATGCACATAGTAGTAAAGATGTAGATTATCTTTAACCATTTGTAAAATTACCCACTAACCACCCCACCATTCTCTCCTATGTGTCCCTAAACGAATTGCCTGTTAACAGTATGTCGAATTTTTCAAATTTTATTGCTTTCCCTCAAACAATTATTCCTTGGCCAATGTTTTAGTACCTAGTTAATGATTTATCTAAAATACATCAGTCCATCCATTCCCACCTATGATTCTGTATGTTTATGTAATGATGTTAAAACCTTCACTGACCACAAGCCCTTATTGATGTATAAATGCCCAGTTTTACTTACCCATCCCCCACCCACATGCTAAATCTCAAAGTCAGCATATACCAAAGCTCAAGTTCAGAGGTCTTTAAACTATGGCCCTCCAGTTGTTCACGAACTTCAATTTCCATCATGCCTAGTCATGTCTGTGAATGTCAGAGAATTACAAGGCCTCATGGGATGTGTAGTTCTGCAACAGCTGGAGGGCCGTAGTTTGTAAATCTCAGCTCTAGCTGGTGAGTATAATGGGCCATACACACTAGAAGATTGTCAGAACAATTTATCCTTCCGATTTACCAAAACCAAATAATATGAGGTCCAACAAACACTTTCAAATCCTATGCAATCTGGTAGGCCCTTGCACTACATAGAAAAGGTAAATCTGCACGAAAAAGTCTTCAGAGAATCTTCTAGTGTGTATGGCCCTTTACAATATAAGAACAATAGGAGGTTGAAAATAAATGTATGTAGATGTTACATCCCCATATCCAAACCTTTGCCTTCCTGTTGTTTATTTTTTTAGCAAGTTGCATAAGCATTTAACAGACAACTGTGTGTGTAATTAATAATGTGATGTGCTCAAGCACTAATTTTTTTTTTTTTATTTTTTCCCCACAGTTTCCTTCAAACGCAGAGCAATGGCTGGAGATTTCTGATCAATTTCTGGAGAAGTGGAATTTTCCCAATTGTGGGGGTGCTATTGATGGGAAGCACGTCCGCATTGTCCCCCCTCCGAATTCCGGCACATTTTTTTATAATTATAAAGGTTTTTTTAGTATAGTCATGCTAGCCATAGTTAATGCAAACTATGAGTTTATTTTTTTGGATATTGGCAAAAATGGCCGCAATTCGGATGGGGGAGTTATTGATCAGACGGAGTTCGCTCGTCGTCTAAAGAACGGCACTCTGAACCTGCCATCCAGGGAGCAAACTGTTGAGGGTATGAGCTTTGTGTTTATCGCAGATGAGGCTTTTGCGCTTGGGGAGCATCTCATGAAGCCCTACCCTCAGAGGAACCTCACCCCAGACCAAAGGATTTACAACTACCGGTTGTCCAGAGCTCGCAGAGTTGTGGAGAATGCCTTCGGGATAATGGCCAACCGGTTCCGGATATTCCTGACGTCCATAAACCTGGCACTGTACAAAGTGGATAATGTGGTCTTGTGTTGCTGCATTTTGCACAACTTCCTACGCAGGAATGCACAAAATTATGTATTGCAGCAACTGGATACTGACCCTGCTATGCCAGGTACAAGTGGAGAGGCCCAACCTTCTAACCAAGTGGAGTCCATGACGTCAATGGAAGTTGGACGGTCAGCATTGGCATCACACAGGGCCCGTCAGATCCGCCAGGAATATCTGGACTATTTCGTGGGGAGAGGAGCTGTGTCCTGGCAGCAATCACTGTCACACACCCATTAATCTTGTTAAAGATTGGACACACAAGATAAATGTCATAGATATATTATTTTTCAACACATAAAAAAAAAATTGCAATGATTCAGTATTGTGGATTCTAATCATTTGGGCACATATGCCAAACACAATTATTTGGGTTAATCATGTGTTATATATGTGTGACTTTGGAAGGGTTAATACATTCATCAGTGTGTTTCTTTACTGTAGTCTCTCACCAGATGATCCAAAGTGATGATGGCCATGTGTTATTTTTGAGCCAGTGGTGTAAATACAAGGGCCTTCTGCACCCCACAAAATTTACACAAACCCTGTCACATTGAGAACTAGGTCACACCCATGGTTCATCTAATGTCACCTTACATTGGTGGTTCTTGTCCAGAAGTTGCCCATAGTATATATTTAATATAATACATTAGGGTATTAACAACGTACCTACACCTGTTATGTTGTGTTCATTTATGACATCCTTCTCACTGCCCACCAATGTTAGGATATGTCAGTGTTATGTGAAACTTGATCATTGTTCATCTCAAAGTGTTATATATATATAAGTAATGGAAAGTGAACTAGAGCAACGAACAAGCAATACACTATAGATTACACTGATCTCCCTACACTGCCAATATCAATGCCATATTGAATCCTAGGACTGCTAGTACCTTGAGTGTTGAGTCACACTTATGCAATGTGGGAAGTCTGCGACTTTGCATCCTTCCTGCATCGCATAAGGGTGACCCACCACTTACTTTTTCCACAGGATTGTATTACACAAGTCTGAAGAACTGTGCCATCCAATCCTGATACATCAGAAATAAAGGGTCATGTGCGACTTGTGTGCGTGTTCAGTGTGAATGTAGCCATACAAAGTGTATGTCTCAATTCGCACTACACTCGCACAAAAGTCGCTCATAATGATGCATTTATTCAGCTGCATCAGGATAGGATTGCACAGTCGTTCACACTTGTATGATCCAATCCTGTATGAAATGTCAGATCGCACTGTGATATGCGTATAAACGGTTGGGATCTTTAACATTTCATTGACACCTCCAGCAACTCGCATATGGCAGTGTCCAAAATGCTTTCATTAACATGTAAATGTGGGAATAGGACAGCCATCATACATGTAATGCTTCTTTACACAGCTTTAGATCTCGACCCCCCCAACGAAAGTCAAATAAAGAATGGAACACACATTGTTGAATGTACAAAATTTTTTTTTCCAAATATTCACAGGGTTAGGGTTAGGGTTAGGGTGTTTTCAAGTTTTTTTCCCAAACGTGGGTACACTCTTAACAACTGAGTGCCATCAAGATATCATAAAATATTAAAAAACTTTTGTAAGAAAAGGAACCAATAAAAACATAAAAAAAAACTTTTTAAAATTTGGCAATCATGTCGACAAAATCTCGCATTTTTGATTGCAATGCCGTTGCTGTTTCCTTGATTTGCTCGAGGTCTGAGCAACATTGGAGTGCCTCACGGGTTAGTTTTGCTAAAGTGCAAGTAGGTAAATCATGATCTGTAAAAAAATATACAACTGAGTCAATGTGAATCACCTACATGAGGTCATAATAGAGAAACATTTGGTGTCCAGGTTATTTTTAATTACTCTCGAGTTAATACCTACCCTGTTCTTATGCTCTTTTGCCCTAGGCTCTTCTTCTTCCTCCTGTCCTCCTCTGATCCTGTTGCTGATGATTCTGCCGGTCTCCTGAGCTTACTATATATTCATTAGGGGTGTGAACGCATGATGACGTCATTGTGAGGGCATGGTCGTAATGTATATATATTAAGCTGCAGAGACCAGAGACGGGCAGAATGCACGGCAACAGCATCAGATGAGGACAGGAGGAAGAAGCAGAACCTAAGGCAAAAGAGCAGACAACATAAGAGCAGAAGATTGCACAGCAGAAGAGTGGAGAGGAGAAGATCCAAAGAGCAGAGTGGAGAAGACCGGATGAAGATATTTAAGAACATTTCATAAACGTCTCCTGTCGTTATTCACATACACTTCCATTTATGTGGTTAATGTGTAGGGGTACTATGTACCCCATACCCATTCACACAGTGATTGGTGTCCGGGATCTGGGGGCCACCCTTTGTTGAAGGTTGCTTCCAAAGTCCTAGGAACCCCCTGGCCGCATGACCCCCCAAAACCACCAGACAGGGTTGTGGGGATGAGGCTCTTGTCCTCCTCTACATGGGAGTAAGGTGCTTTTGGGTGTGCGGTGCAGAGGCCCCCTGGCCCAAAGCAACAAAACCCCCCCATGTTGAGGGCATGTGTCCTGCTGTGGTCCAGGGGGTGTTTGTTCCGCTTGCTCGTTCTCTTTCCTGGCCTGACAAGCTGCATGCTTGTATAAGGGTCTGGTAGGGGTTTTGGGGGTAACCCACGCTGTCTTTTTGTTGTGGGCATACCCTCAAACTCAATACCACACACAAAAGGCCTGGTTGTGAACTTGGGGGGACACCCACGGTGGGTTCTTCAATTTTTTGGTGTAGTTCCCCCTCAAAAATCTTCACAACGCAAGTGGCCCCGCAAGTCAGAGCATCCTGATCCGACTTACGGTGCGACTTCCATTCAAATAAAGAGGCTCCCATAGGGAACTAGTGTTGTAAATTGGAGGCTAAAAATAACACTGATAAAAATCATTCTGAAAAAACCTACGTGGGCACACAATTGGCTCTTGGACACTTGGTCCTGGTTCCTCCACAGTTTCGGAAGTGGCTTCCACGCTGCTTGCCAAGTTGCCAGGAGATCGGGGTTCTGACATGGCTGGGGATGCCACATCCTGGCATGATGCAACATCTGCAATGTAAATTTGTAAGGGAATACAAGAATATAAGGTTAAACAATCATTGCAAATACACATATTTCTATGATCCCACTACACAAAAATCTGTGACTACCAACCTTCTTGTTGTTCTGGTGTCTGGTCACTTGTTGGCTCTACCAGAATCACCTCAGGCATAATGTCTTCATCTACATAATACAAAACATTGGCCATATCATAAAAGTCACAAGAGGTACATTTGTTAGGACATGGTGCCCTGCTTGATAGCTCTTTCAGTAACAAATATGAAGACATGTACATGGTTATCTACGAAAAATATGGTACATTAATGTTTGACAGTGCATAGGAACCAATTACCTTTAGTCGAATCTGTGCCACCATCTGGGCCCATGTCCTCCTCTTCTTCCACAACTGCCGATGGAGCTGCCAAACTTCTCCTCCTTTCCCATTGTTTGGCACGGAGTTTACGTTTTTCTCCTATTTAAAGGTTTGAATAATAATCTGTGATTAATAGGAATGTTTGCTGAGAAGATTCGTGCAGGAAAGAACGTTCGTTGCAACACAATACATATATTTTTAACTATGGCTTCCTGACTTTTAATGACATATACTAAAACATCAACAATAGATCGATCTAATCACGACATGACAACTAAAATGAGTAATCTAACTTTTTACATAGACATTATAATCTAGACATGTTAATACAACATACACAAAATTATAAAAAACATATTGCATGATTAAAAATAAAAAAAAAAATTAAAACTTACTTTTTTTCAAAATCCGATGGATTTGGGAAAGCTGATCCTGCTCACGGTGTTTCAGGTCGGACCACCGTTTCCGAATCTGATCTTTCGATCGCTCCACACCGAATTTTTTTACCAAACAGGCCACCACCTTATCCATGATGCCATCTTTCCTGGCATTGGGCCGATCGTAATTTGCCAACTTGCCATCATAGTCCATTTTTTCTAAAATGGAGACCATCTCCACCATTTCTGCCTTTGACATGGGTGTAGCCCTTGATTTTCTGGTGGCCCAATCACTTCGGCCCACACTAATTGAGCTCCCAGATTGTTGAGACATTATTCTTGATTACAAGATTTTTTAACTGCTTCAGGTGTGAGTGTCGCATGTAGGCCTGATCTTCGGCACGTACACACCCCTGCACAAGCCCGCCACTGGAGGAGGAGTTGACGCCTGCGCTGTATTTAAAGGACGCAAGTTCGTTCGGCCGACGATTCGCTAGCGGACATATCGAGGGTTGGAGCACGATCGAGCGGCGAATCACGACTTTTCCCCACAAACAAAGGTACGACTCTTTTAATAGAAAGTGTGTGTTTTGGGCCCTATACAGCTTTTATTAGGAATATCTTTATTATGTGCCAAAATACATGCTATTTTAATATGTTTTGTGTTGTGTTGTGTCTTGCAGGCATATACTGTCCTGCAAAATGGTGGACAATTACACCACCCACAACTTTCTCATCAGTTTCATTGATGAGTACAGGCAACTGCCGTGTTTGTGGCAAGTCAAGTCGGCAGAATATAAAAATAAGAAACTAAAAAAACAGGCCATGGAACATTTGGTGGCCTTCTACAAGCCCGTCTGTCCTGGGGCAAATTTTAATTATATACGCAAAAAAATAAACAGCATTCGCACTGCCTACAGGCGGGAGGTAAAGAAAATAGAAGAGTCCACCCAGTCTGGAGCAGGTGCACGGAATGTACATGTACCACGGCTGTGGTACTTTGATAACCTGCGGTTCCTGGCAGACACCTTGGAATCCAGGCCGTCAATTTCTACGCTGCCTTCGACTTCGGCAGAGGGCTCAGTGTCTGTAGATCCAAGCCAGGATGAGAATTTCCTGGAGGAGAGTTTTACTCAGGTATGGCATTTCACAATATATTGTCTGCTAAAATGTAATCATGTAACAAAATTATAAGCTAAACCATAATTGACCCTTTATGTAAACGGGCATAGCAAGGGGTTGGCATGACAGGCAACCGCCAGGGGCGCAGGCCAAGGGGGGTGGGTCACAAAAACATTGGCATTGTTTTAGTGTTTATTTTAACAATCCACTCAGCCTGCACACCCCAGAACCCCCAGTTTGCAGGCGGATTCATGCAGGTGTAAAACATTGAGAGCTGCTTCATGCAGGTGTAAAACATTGAGAGCAGCTGAGCCAAAAGACCAGGAGACTGAGACTGCCTCTCACTGCATCCCCAGCACACCTCCGGTCTTACAAACAGTGCTGCATCCCCAGCACACCTCTGGTCCTAACAAACACTGCTGTAGCCTCAGTATTCCTCTGGCTCAACCTTTTTTAATACAAAACTAACAGCTCCTGCAAATGATCCATCCATCCTTGCTTCCATGTCTCTGGTCTCTCACTCTGGGTCAGCAAGCCAGGTGGCTTCCTTATTCCTGTTTCCCTGCACTGCTTCACCCTCAATGCCCTACATCAAGCCCTCTGCAAGTTCAGGCCCCTCTCTCTCTGCAACCCCCTCCTCTCTCTCTCACACCCCCTCTTTCTCTCCCTCTCTCTAGCTCTCAACCCTCTCTTTCTTTTTCACACCTGAGACAATGATTGCCCACTAGAGAGCTCTACACTGGGCAAACAAGGGGCAAATTAGAAACTTTTAATGCCCTTTAATTTTTTTTTTGGGGGGTGGGTTACAGTTTTACATTGATGTTGGGGGGGGGGGTTGTTGCCAAATACAGCTCCTCAACAAGGGCACTGGAGACCCTAGATACGCCACTGTATGTAAAGTCTGCTATTTGTTCACAATAATATAACAAACATGACTTTTTATATACACTATAACATTCTAATCAATTGTTCATTTCATCAACAGGGAAGTGTCACTGAGGAGGAGCCAGGTTGCAGCCAGGAGCCTGGGGAGCCTGCGGAGCCTGAGGAGCCTGTGGAACTATTTCCACCACCACCTCCTCCTGCCAAACGGAGGCAAAAGAGGAAGCACGTGGATGATATCACAGACGAATTTATCCAGGAGGCCACCATAGCCCTACGTCGGAAACCGGAGGCCAATGAGTCCTTCGGCAACATGACGGCAAAAATTTTGGATAAGGTGGACCTCAGGCAGTGTCAGTATGCCAGAAAAATTATCCTCGATGTGCTGCAAAAGGCTGAAAACGGCATACTTACTGAGCACAGCCATGCATGCCAGGAGCACCCGTGCCCTCCACCTCCACCTCCACCTCCACAACACCCACCACCTCGCCAAATGCCACATGGCCAGTGGCAATATGGCCAGCAGGATCCAAACCTGCCCTCATGGCAACCTGATTTCAGTTACCAGCAACTTTAATTTTTGTAACCCCCTATTATTTATTTTACCCCTGTTTGCCAGTTTCTAGTTTAATTTTGTCCAAATGGACCTTTTTTATGTTTAGTTTATTATACGGAAAGTATTGATGTTTTCTTTGTTTTTTTTTGCTGAGATACAAAAAATAAAGAAAATGAAAATAAAAAATGGCCTATCTGAATTTGTTAACATGTTTAATATTGTGCATAACCTGAAAAATATGTTTTAGACATTAATTCATACAAGAATAAAGGGTCATATCAATAGTTAGATCTTTGCTGTTTACAAAATAATAATGGTGAAGAGTTCAAATTATTTAATTATAAAATTTGATAGAACAGATAGAATAGACAAACATTATCTTCATCATAACAGAACACATGCCTTTTGATTAGAAAAGTATGGCATTATGAGCAGCATCTTCCTTCTTCTCACATTTATCAAGATGAGCATGTGCTCCGCATTTCACCTATTTCTTGGACTGCCGCGAGCCGAAAGTTCTTTCTGAATAAAATGATGAGTTTACTAGAGAAAATTCTTCCGGGAACTCATTTGGTTTGATCATGCGTGTTGGGATTTGTAGCTGTGTGTCGGCCGAATTGTGTACTGACAGGCGAACAATCGTCCGTTCTGGTGTCCGCAGACAAAAATTTTCATGTTTGCAAGAAAGACTTTTGTCCGCGGATTGTGCGCAGACAGCTGTCGGAGGCACCATACTAACACGCGTACAATCGGCAGATCTTTCGTCCGCCGACGTTTGTATGACGACGATCGGTACGTGTGTACGGGCCTTTACTCTGCAGTGCTCAAAGCTGGGAAGAAGAGCTCTGGTGGGTCATGGGAGCACCCAATGGTGCTGTAAATAGGGTATTTTCCACTATAAACTTACAAAAGGAGACACACTGCACATTCTAAAATCTTTTTACAATACTAATTTTGACAAAGATTTATTTTTGGGATTACAGAATGTTCTAATGCTGACTCCTGAGCTGACAGGGGGAGAGAAGAAAGGGGACACAGGAAATTTAACAAAATGACTGTTATTGAATAAATGTAGATTATTGTACGTACCGTAAATAAATAAGACATCCCTTGAAAATAAGCCCTAGTGTGTTTTTTGTAGCCAAAATTAATATAAGACCCGGTCTTATTTTCGGGGAAACACGGTAGTGCACACAGCAAACCCATTATCCCCAGTTCATGATACACTGTGTTTTCTTTTTCCACACTAACAGCACAACTTCCTATAAGATTTTCAAGCTTTTTAATGATGGATTTGTGGGGCAGGCAGACCAAGCTGTGGTTCCACTCAAACTCCAAAACCTAAATCTTACAATTAGCCTCTAAAATGGAGACTGATCTTAAAGCGGAGCTCCACCCAAAGCGGGAAGCTCCACTTATCTGCCTGCTTTCCTTTGCTGCCACATTTTTCACCTTTTGGGGGGGGGGGAGCGGTACCTGGTTTTGACAGGTGCCGCTCCCACTTCTGGCTGAGTTCACCATGGCAAACTCAGATGGAAGGTTGGCCCCCCTCCTCCTATCCCCAAAACTGCCCATTTACAGAGCGCAGCGTGATTTGCACATGCTCTGCAGGGAACCCGCTGTGAAGCCACAAGGCTTCACTACTGCTTTCCCTTAGTGAAGATGGCAGTGGCAGCATCCGATAGCCAATTGAAAAATCAAGTGAAGAAACCACTGGATTCCTGGACAGGTAAGTGTCCTGACATTAAAAGTCAGCAGCTACAGTTTTTATAGCTGCTGAGTTTTTATTTTTTCTGCAGGAGCCTGGAGCTCCTCTTTATTTCCTTACCAGGTTTCCCTGAAACCCACAGCTGCCCAGCCTGTATTCTGGGTGATAAATACATCTCATTCAGCAGTCTGCACCTTGTATGTAATTTTCCCCCGGACTCTCCCACAATATACTGTATATACAGTATATACAGTATATGTATATATATATATATACATTTGTGCATCCCCCACAAAAAAAAAGTCTTCTTCTGTAATCACCAAACTGCTTTATTCTGAAAACCTACACCTTTTCATATTAGCAGTATCCCCTATAACATACTTTATATTTTTTTGAGCAATACTTTCTATGGCTCATTCATGCCTAAAAGGATTCACATAGTAGAGAAATGTTATCACAACACTGAGATTACACAGGTGATTATTATAAAGGGTCTGCAACAATTAATTTGTACATCTGAAAATTATGATGCAATATATCAAGTGTGGTAACTATTCTTCCAATGAATATGCTGCAATGATACTGGGGTTACTTACAAAATATGTCTCTTTTCTGTAATGAGGCATGGAAAATTTGTTGAAGTCAAAGGGAGACACAGGTCCATCCATAGTTTCCATTGCACTTATTTTTAATGAAATAGGACGAATCACTCCAGGCCTCGTCTTCTTGAAAGCATGCATGAAAAAAATAAAACACATACTTACATACATCATTATTATGATCATTCACCCGTCCTTTCAACTCATTTCAGAATAGGTGTTGCAACAATCACAGAAATAAACCTATGTTTCTGGGTGATTCAGCTCATCACTTTAAATTTCATTTAAAAAATTAT
This sequence comes from Pelophylax lessonae, assembly GCF_965119305.1. Classification (NCBI taxonomy): domain Eukaryota; kingdom Metazoa; phylum Chordata; class Amphibia; order Anura; family Ranidae; genus Pelophylax; species Pelophylax lessonae. The sequence goes on along the minus strand of NC_138770.1, from coordinate 331,052,795 downwards.
GAACTCTAAGCATCATAACATAATATATGTGCTGTATATATGACATCACAGTATCTCATAGGAAAACATTATAACGTCACACACAGGAAAATGTATATCTTGTTGCTTCTTGGCTCCCAAATGTAAATCTATGCTTGTATTGTGGTACTTGCATATGTTATTAATAATTTATTAAATTATACAACCACTTATATCCTGATACTTAATTGTGCAGATGTATAATCCTAAGTAAGACAATCTGAAGAAATGTAGAATATATGCATGTTGCTACTAACAAAGTTTCACTATTCATTTACTGAAAAAATTAAACAAGAACTCTAATTGGTTTGTATGCTTTTCCACTTGTTTTCAGATGCCTTTTACAAAAGTATTTTCTCTTCTACTAATGTCAATTAATTGCTTGCTATACACCATTTTGATTAAATTAATAGTGACATTCTAAATCCAAGTGTAGCACCCTCTAGTATGTGCTAGAAGTGAGAGTAGGAAGAAAATATAGTTTAACTCAGGACTAAGCCTGAGCTATGCAATCTGGGTCAGATTTTACTAAAGTTCAGGGCTGGGTGACTCATCCTGGCAGCCCTCTGGTGCCTCCACCTCGTCTAGAAAGTTTGAGAATCTTCCAGAATTAGTGGGTGAAGGTAAGGAGGAGCTGCCTTGAATATTCATGGAGCCTTAGCCAATCCCCAGTAGTGGGTCAGCAGGAGACCACTCCATAAGAAGACATGGGCCATGCCAGGTGGGGCAGTCAGGTGGAAAATAGAGATTGAGAAAATAGAGATGCGGTGTTGGGGAGGCTCTTGGTGGCTCTCAGGGGCACCCCCTAGTCTAAGGGGGGTGTCCTGCCTTAGACCCATGCTCGGGTGCTGGAAGGATCCTGCCATAACACACCAGAGGAAGCCTTTCTTGGAGGAATGGGAGCAAGAGAGGACAGAGTGAGTAGATCAATTCTGTGGTGACCTACAAAGAGGGAAGACTGCCTCATGTAGCCAGTCTCCCTTGAAGACAGTGGTGTGCTTAAGTCTTCAATCTTTCCCTAGAGGTCTCCTGAGAGTCAGCCGGGTGGGCTTGTGAGGAGTCAGTCAGGTGGGTTAGTGAGGAATGGAGTCAGTCTTGAGAACTGGTGTGGAGAGGTTGCCTGGAGAGCAAGTGAAAGGAGCAGCTGCATCCAGGTAGGCTGTCATTGCCTGAAGAGGTGGTGCTGGGATCAGTAGCCATGGAGGAGAAGTTACAAGCTATTTCACTACACTGTGCTGCACAAAAAAAGGCTGCGAGTTCCTGCCTGTAATGGGTTATTGCTAATCTGAATAGGAGCCTGTCAGATAAATCAAAGTAATTCAGCTGGAGCAAAAAAGTGCTGTGTAGGAGAAAAGTGAAGGAGACTTCAGTTCATCAGTAGTTCCTACGGGGGGTGTGTTACATTTGGGGGCTTATCCGGGATATTGCCCATGGTAGCCTGCATGGTCATTGGGTCAGCCATTGGGTTCCTGCAGTAGGGAAGTTGCCCAACCATGGCTGAAGCTAAAGACTGTCCTGAACCTGCTAAAAAACAGTGTGGCATGTGTTACAGCCTTTGCTGTTGCTCATGGCAACCACAATGAACGCTTACTGCTATCTGTCTTCAGTTGTTCGGGCACAGTCAGTACTGAGCAGCATGTCCTGAAAAGTTCTGAAAGTATCAGTATGTACATGACATCCAGCAGCACACTGCCAGTGCCTGCAAGTTTCAGTCCAGTCAAGAAGAAGTTACTGCAGAGCACGTGGGAACAGGCCTGCTTATCAGAGCTGTGGACACCAGCCAGTATGGAAGCTTGGGGGCAGAGCCACGCCCTGGAGGAGATCCAGAGTGCCTTGTTTGTGGAGAGAGAGAAGAGCAAGATGGTGGACAATGCACGTGTGTACCCAGTGTTAACTTGGTTGCCTAAAGTGCAGGAGACGGACACCGGTGTGCATCTACAGTATTGCGGGGGATTTGCCCCTCAAATTGATTGAGGAGATGGAGAGGCCATTTAAATCCTTTGCAAGGAACAGCCGTGGAAGTCCTGTAAGGTCGGAGGGGGCCTAGAAGTGACTGAGTCAGTCGGGTTGACTGATGACGAGTCAGTCTGGAGGATCGGTGTGGAGAGTTAGCCTGTAGGGCTAGTAAAAGGGACAGCTGCAGCCAGGTGGGTTGGCAGAGCCTGAAGAGGTGGTGCTGGGATCAGTAGCCATGAAGGAGAAGTTACAAGCTGTTTCACTACACTGTGCTACACAAAAAGGGGCTGCAAGTTTCTGCCTGTAATGGGCTATTGCTAATCTGACTAGGAGCCTGTAAGATAAATCAAAGTGATTTAGGTGGAGCAAACAAATGTTGTGCAGGAGGAAAGTGAAGGAGTTTATATACTGTATAGACTATATAGGAAGATGCCCCTGAAGTTTTGCTGAAGGTTTTGCTAAAGTCAGATGGGCATTCCATAACTTTCCATGCCTATTAAGTTATTAACCCTGAATAATTAACAAAAACAAAGTCACAAACTGTTTCTCTGACTCTGGGTGCTTGTGAAAATTCTATGTACCTGGCTGTGCAGAAGTGGGACATCTAAGTTCATCAGCAGTACCTACGGGGGTGTGCTACACAAGCACATAGCTATATAATTTCCCCCAAGTCTTTGATTGTAAAGCACACGGGATAAATGTCCAGAGGCATTTGGCCCATGTGTACGGCAGCCGTTCGGTCAGCATCTGTCGAAGGGTCATGACCAAAAAAGGTCTGCCAACTGGCAGCCTATGACTGAGAGCGTTGACCAGAGTGTTCTGGTTTGGGGGCCATCCCTCTGTCAGAACACTATAGCACAGCAGAGGAGATCACTGTACTAACATCAGCTTGTTAGTACAGCAGCTCCGACATGTGCTATCAGTTTTTCTTATTCAACCCGCTGGATTGATCAGGAAAAAAGCTATTAGTGTGTATGAGGCTTAAGTGTGAACCAAGATGTAAGTAGCTGTGGATCATATCAACAGTTTTTTAACATTGTCGACTGCAAAGAATCTCTTTTATGCTTGATAAGCTAGATTGTTGCTACTCTCATTTTAAAAAAAAAAGAAGCAGTGGCCTAATAAATAATCTTTCCATACCAACAGTCTCTTGATATCTCATGTTCACAAGGAAACTTCATCTCTATGTATAGACTACCCATTTGTAAGGAATGCCAGAGCTCTTCCAAAAGTTTTTGTGCTACCCCTTTAAATGCCAGAGCTTCTGCATCTTCACAGGAACACAAACTGGCATCCCCTAGCACACCAAGTGACACTGGAAATATTGCAAAACTTTTATTTGCAACTGGGTGCCCTAAACAGATTTCAAACCGAGTTTTTCCTGATTTACACTACTGTAGCCAGAGGCAACAGGGAAAAATCGATATCTTTCGGTCTTACAGTTCAACAGAGTAACTAAAGTTCTTTGTAAGATATTGAAGTAAGTTCCATACAAATTCTCTAGATATTAGCGTAATTCCAAAACCACATAAAGACCCTGCGGAAATATCAAATTATAGACCAATATCCCTAATTAACTGAGACCTTAAAATTCTTACAAAAGCTTCATCATTACGACTTAATTCTTTCTTGGAACATTACATTCATAAGGACCAATCAGGATTTAACAGATTTTGACAAACATAAGATGAAATCTATATATAATTATAAGTTGCGCTAAATAGTGAAAACATATATGATAATGTAAAAAAGTCCAGAAATAAAGTCTATATAAAGGCAAACAGCACGTCTGACGAAATTTTCTGTACAGGTACCGCTTACCAAAGGCTAATGATAAATAGGCCCAAAGATTCCAAGTGATCCACAGGAACCAGATCTCAGACGGACTCCGTATGTTGAATGGATCTCCTCAGTGTTGAGTGATCATGTGAAATTAAATAAAAAACGCCATAGCGTAAAACCACAAACAAATAAATGTAACACCCCAAGTGATGGGAATATCAGAAAGGTGCTGTAGTATTGATAGTAAAGAACATAGACACCTCCAATCCTGTGAATATACTCCTTACCAGAGTAATAGAAAAATATTGCAGAAACAAATAGTGTAGAGGACCTCCCCCAATAGGACTGCAGCTTACCAAAAGGAAAGTAAATAGAGCACATAAATCCCAATCGTGTCACCGAAGAGGGCTGACATACATATGCCCTTACCAGCTCCAAAATGATACAAGGCAGAAAAGGGTCCTAATTCGTCTAAGCACTTCCGCTGCGAGCAAAACTCCAAATGCTGGTGTCTAGATAGTCCAAACCAGGCGCCTCCAATGGGAACACTGATACTGTTACTGATACTATTTGTATCAGTGTTCCCATTGGAGGCGCCTGGTTTGGACTATCTAGACACCAGCATTTGGAGTTTTGCTCGCAGCGGAAGTGCTTAGACGAATTAGGACCCTTTTCTGCCTTGTATCATTTTGGAGCTGGTAAGGGCATATGTATGTCAGCCCTCTTCGGTGACACGATTGGGATTTATGTGCTCTATTTACTTTCCTTTTGGTAAGCTGCAGTCCTATTGGGGGAGGTCCTCTACACTATTTGTTTCTGCAATATTTTTCTATTACTCTGGTAAGGAGTATATTCACAGGATTGGAGGTGTCTATGTTCTTTACTATCACTACTACAGCACCTTTCTGATATTCCCATCACTTGGGGTGTTACATTTATTTGTTTGTGGTTTTACGCTATGGCGTTTTTTATTTCATTTCACATGATCACTCAACACTGAGGAGATCCATTCAACATACGGAGTCCGTCTGAGATCTGGTTCCTGTGGATCACTTGGAATCTTTGGGCCTATTTATCATTAGCCTTTGGTAAGCGGTACCTGTACAGAAAATTTCGTCAGACGTGCTGTTTGCCTTTATATAGACTTTATTTCTGGACTTTTTTACATTATCATATATGTTTTCACTATTTAGCGCAACTTATAATTATATATTGTTTTTGAGGTGATAGTCACACTTGAAGTTGCTGCTTACAATCTCTTTGGTTTAGCGCAGTTGTTCACTTTTTTCATTTTTTTTCGATAAGATGAAATCTGTTGATCATTAAACCTTATCACAGCGGTCAATTCACATTGGGACTCCCTATTTATTTGGCACTCTATTTTATTATTGTTAGACCTTTATAAGGCCTTTGATAGGTTGCCTTGGGATTATTTGTTCACGGTGTTAAAAACTATGAAAGTCGACCCTTCCTTTTTATGCATACTACATGCTATAACACACTTTCACTGCACTTCTTAAAGGTTATAAATAAGACTCCATAAATATACAACGTGGTACATGACAAGGTGGCCCCCTATCGCCCCTTGTAATTGTGATGACAATAGAACCACTTGTTATAGCTATACGTGCTCATCCAATTATTAAAGGCATTCATTGTGGACAATACGAACATAAATGGGCGTTTTTTGCAGATGATGTGTTAATGCACATTACTTCCCCTCATACAATACCTAACCTAATGAACCTTTTAACCTCCTTTTCGTGATTATTGGTACTGACGCTAAATAAAAATAAATCTATTGCCCTAAACCTCAATTTTTCTGAATCTTTACATTAGTTACATTACTTAAGCATCATTTTTTATTCCTATGGGCCATTCATTCTCTTTCTTATCTAGGAATTTAGTTGATCTCTTCCATGCTTTCTACTCAGCAAATTATCCTACTATGTTTAGCAGGCTTTCAGAAGATATGAATAAATGGTCAGGGCCGAATTTTTCAGTCAAGGTGAATTTATTACCAAGATTTTTATATCTCTTTCAAAAATGTATCAACCACTTCTGTTATCCCTTTTTGTACTACTAGAACTCCTATGAAAGGCTGTATCTCTATTATATATAGTATTTTAATTGAACCTGAACATAGGCTCCCATATATGGGAAAAAGATCCTAATTTTTCTTGGACACTCTCAGAATGGTATAAAATGATCAATAATCTCTCTAAAATATTGATCAATACATCTTTAGTGGAATCTAATTACAAAATCCATTAGTACATGGTTCCATTGATTAGCTAAATCAATCAATCAACAAGTCTCTTCTAAATGCTTTAGAAATTGTGGTCAAGAAGGTTCTATGGTACACATTTGGTGGTAATGTCCCAAAAAATGGAAATTTTGGATCTAAATATTTGACTTAATACACGAAATTACCAAAAAAATATTGTTAAATCCCCTGAGATTGCTCTTTTTCAAAAATGTTATATGAGATTACTTAAACACACCAAACGCTTGATTTTCTATATAATCCTAGCCTCTAGAATAACCATTGAACATTGTTAGAATCGATCTGGAACTTCCGGTTCCGGCGCCCATGTAACAGGCTGCGCGGAACAGCGGCTCCGGACTCACCCGCTCATAATCGGAACTCTTTTGCCCATCCGAGCCTAACGATCCTCGGGACGGACTCCCAGCACACTACGGAACCGGTAGGGATGGATAAATTTGTCCTACACGGCCCCCCCTCGTCTGCCCCCCCGAACAGGGGTCCCGCTCCGGAGCAGGCCTCAGGCGCCATGGAGGTTGCGGATGCGGCCTCGCCACCAGCACTTGCTGTACCACAGACTGCAGTGTCCCCTCTCCCTGATGCACAGGTGGCTTCACTAGCCCAAGCGGTGGCCGCCCTGCTGTCCCCGACTATTACAGCGGCGGTGGACAATGCGATTACCTCAGGGATGGCACAGCTCCGGCGGGAACTGGGAGAACACACCCATAGGCTGCAAGAGCTAGAGCACCGTGTCTCTGATATTGAGGAAGAAGTGCAAAGCTCCTTCACCCATGACCAACATGCTAGGCAAACACAGCGCTATATATTGGAGAAGCTGGATGATCTCGAGAACCGCTCTCGGCGTAATAATCTTCGCATAATTGGTTTGCCTGAATCATATCAACTAGACTTGCTGACTGACATATGCATGTCCCGTGTCCCTGCAGCCCTGGGAATAAACTCCCCCTGCTCAGTAGAAAGGGCACACAGGATCGGCCCCCCCTCAAATGAGAGGAAATCCCCTCGTCCTATAATAGTCAGATATCTCAACTATGCTGACAGGCAAAATATTCTCCGGTCTTTCAGAAACTCAAAGGGACTGCAATTGGATGGTCACAAACTCCTGATATTTGCTGATTATTCTCAGGAAGTTTCCAAGCGCAGGAAGGCGTTCCAGCCAATATGCCAAGTGCTTTACAACAAATCGATCAAATTCACGCTGGCATACCCGGCCACGCTTCGCATAACGGACGCCTCAGGGGATGTCAGATCTTTCTCCCATCCGGAGGAAGCCAGTCATTACCTACAGTCTGCCTTTCATATCACTTTGGATTCCCCCGCGGATCACCCCCCCCAACGTCCTTCAGGATCTCGGAACCAGAGAAGCCCCAGGAGGGGATCAGCTAAGAAACAACGGCTGCTGGGCCATAGATCCAGATCGCGCACCCGCTGAGAACTACTTGGATTTGGAACTTTGAAAGTTTTATTGTTCTTTCCAGCGATGGTCAGTGAGCCGGAGCGGATACCTTCGGTCACGGACTTCTGAGTTTCTCCTCTATATCCTTGGTTGGGTAATATTGTTGATGTTTTTCAATTGTTCTCTCCTGTTCTGAGTTAATTGTTCTATGAGTGATGACCGGGGATGCCCCTGGATGCTCTCTTGGAGTGCGGCCCGGGGGTCTCACCGGCTAATATCCTATGTGATAACAGCTTTACCGGGCATTGTTCTGTGGGAACCGAGTCCCCTCCTCCCTCCTCTCCTGAATACCGAGGATCGAGAGATAGCACTTATCCCAGCCTTGTCAGGGCACAGAACAGCGTCCCCGGTAACACTGTTCCCTACGATGGTTTCTGTTACATGCGGAAAAAAGAGAAGCACAGGCTTCCCACTATGCGTCCTTCTGGACTCTTGTTCTCTGGCCTAGTTAGGGCCTCCCTCACCCTCTCTCCTAGCCTACCCTATCATAACCTACCCCTTCATTATCTACCATGTTGTATGTTTTCCGGTGTATGGAGTCATTCAAATGTTGACAGGTTGTATTACAGGTATCTGAACCAGCTCCCTAGTCCTATCCAGTCTCGATTGCTCATATGACAGTGGTAACCTGGAATGTGAAGGGCCTCAGGTCCCCCCACAAGCGCATGGCTGTGCTTCGGCATCTCAGACGTCTGAAGGCAGACGTGGCGATCTTACAGGAATCTCATCTCCATGCTGATGATTTCCATCGCATGAAGAAGTTATGGGTGGGTCAGGTACTTGGTTCCCCTGCCATCAAGGGCAAAGGAGGAGTGGTGGTTCTGCTTCACAAACGGTTCTCCAGTGCCCTCCTCTCCTCACACTTTGACGACCAAGGCCGTATTGCGCTTCTACACCTTCAAACCGGGCATCAAAAATGGACCCTTGTGGGGATCTATGCTCCCACTCCCCCCCCTAAATCCTTTTTCCACTCCCTCGCACCCCTGCTAGCTCCCTACCTCCATCTACCTTTGATGGTGGTGGGGGATTTCAATCAATGCATGTCCCCCACAGAGGATAGGGCCGGGCCACTCACCCCAGCCCTCTCACATTCAACTCCCCAATCTACCTGCCTAGCCTCTTTTGCCTCCAGTCTTCTACTCACTGACACATGGAGACTGTCCCATCCACTCGATAGAGAATTTACATTCTTTTCGCATCCCCACAATTCCCTATCCCGCATAGATTATGTATTTGCTAATGACCCCATGCTCCCCTTTACATCACGCACTTCCATTCATGACATAGTGATCTCGGACCACGCCCCTGTAGCAGTAGACGTTTCTTTCAATCCCCGTACCCCGGGGGAGAAAACGTGGAGGTTCCCCTCTTATCTCTCCAAAGACAAAAACATCGGCCCTGTCCTCCACAACACGTGGAAGGACTTCCTGGCACACAACTCTTCCCCTGACTGCTCCCCGACCCTCCTCTGGGAGACAGGCAAAGCTGTTTTACGAGGGCGTGTCCTGTCCTATGCCTCGGCCTACAAAAAGCAAGTGAATGCTGCATACCAGACTGCTAGCAAAAGCCTTAGAGAGGCTCAAGCAACACTTAACCGCTCCAATACCCCTCAACACAGGGAGGACTGGAAATTGGCAAAACTGTGCTTTGACCAGTGGGCGGAGGCACAGGAGAATCTACATACCTCTTTTCGAAATTGGCAATTCTATAGATTTGGGAACAAACCGGGTAAACTTTTGGCCTCCCTTTGCAAGCCTCCCTTCACTCCTACTAATATAACTGCACTCAGAGACAAGCAGGGCTCTGTGGTGGAATCCCCCTCTGAAATAGTGGAGGTCCTTGAGCGATACTATAGCTCGCTCTATGGCCCAGACCCTATTGATGAGGCTAAGGCATTGGAACTAATAAGTACAGCACATCTACCTTCAGTAGCAGACGAACATCTCGCTTTTCTAAATGCCCCCATCACAGTAGATGAAATCCTTTCCACCATTAAACAACTCCCCCCTAATAAAGCCCCTGGACCGGATGGTTATACCTCCGATTTTTACAAACTTATGGCCCCTGACATAGCGCCCACCCTCTGTGAAGTCTTCAACTACATACTCCAGGGTCACCCCTATCTCCCCACGGGATTTCAAGCTCTCATCAAGCTTATACCGAAGAAGGGCAAGGACCCTCTGGATCCTGGCTCGTTTCGCCCCATTTCCCTTTTAAACCTGGACTCCAAACTGCTTTCCAAGATCATGGCCAATCGTTTGGCCTCCTTCCTCCCCACCATCATCCACCCAGCCCAAGCGGGCTTCACCCAGGGACGGTCAGCCACCTCAAACATTCGGAAGGTTCTCGTGGCGCTGGAAGCTGCCCGTAATGATCCCGCCAAGGACTGTGCCATAATCACCCTCGATGCTGAAAAGGCATTCGATAATGTCAGCTTCACATGGTTAGACATGGTCCTGAAGAGATTTGGCTTTTCTGGACCCTTTCTTCATTTGATCCAAGCCATGTATGCCTCCCCTTCAGCACAGGTCGTGGCGGCGGGTCATTCCTCGCGACCCTTTCGATTGTTCAAGGGCACTAGACAGGGCTGCCCACTATCCCCTCTCCTTTTTAATTTGGCTGTCGAACCCCTCTCCAGGACGCTCACTTCTCACCCCCAGTTGCGGGGGGTACGGGTGGGAGACGCGGAACTCCGAGCCGCACTTTTTGCGGACGATGTTCTGGTTTTCACCTCGGACCCCCCTCACGACCTCCCGATCATCCAATCAATATTTGAGTCTTTTCGCCTCTGCTCGGGCATGCGTATCAATTTTTCCAAAAGTGAGGTTCTCCCTCTCAATGCCCCGCGGACGCCCCATTGGGCCTCCTCATCCCCGCTACCGCTGGCCAAGACCCACATCACTTACCTGGGAATTAAAATTGGTCCCCACCCCTCGTCTATTTACCGTCTAAACTTTACCCCTGTCATTGATAAATTGGTGGCAGATCTCCAACATTGGAACTCTCTACCCATTTCCTTTTTTGGCCGCTGCCATCTCTTCCGGATGGCCGGTTTCCCCAAACTCCTATACCCGATGCAGACAATCCCTCTCCTATTGAAACATGCGGATATCCAGAGACTTCAAAAGGCCCTCGCCTCCTTCCTATGGAAGGGACGCCGGCCTCGTATAGCACTTCCCAAGCTGTTCCTTACCAAAAGGGAGGGGGGGATCGGCCTGCCCAATACCAGGATCTACAATCTCTCTTGCCTGATGAGGGGCTGCCTAGACTGGATACGACGGGAGTCCAAATACACAAATTACGAGCTGGAAACGAATATGGTGGCACCTTATGACCTGTCCGCTTTATTACACTGTTCACATAGAGATCTACCCGCACACCTCAAATCCAATCTTTTGGTTAGAGACACTGTTGCCACATGGAGAGCGGTCAGGAAACAACTGCAGGTCCCTGTGACCATCTCCAAGTTCCTTCCTATACGGGGTCACCCCTTGTTCCCACAGGCCCGTCAACATCACATCTGTTCCTCCTGGGCAGCAGGGGGTCTGACAACATTCTCTCAACTTTATAATGAAACATTGGGGACACCCCTATCACTGACGGATCTCTCCGAGCTATACGGGGTCACCTCCAACCAACACCTGTTTCTCCAGCAATGTCTCAGCTTTACAAATGCCGTATGCCCCTCCAAATCTCTTCGATTCAAGGCCTCACAAATAGACTCCTGGATCCATTCGCAAAAACATAGGATTTCGCATATCTATCGACCCCTCAACTCGGACAGTCTTACAAATGTTGCCCAGCAAATTGCCTTACCATGGAATAAAGTCTTGAATTCTCCCCTTGCGCAAACGTACGCCTTACAGGGTTATCGTTACACGTGCAAAAATGTACACGATGAATTCTGGAGGGAGCAACAATTTAAAATTCTGCACAGGGCTTACTTCCCACATCTTCGCTCATCCAAAGACCTTTGCCATCATTACTGTACGCTTTGCCACTCTCTGCATCCCACCCTACTCCATAAATTTTGGGAGTGTCCAATGATCTCAGCCTTCTGGGACAAAATACTCACTTTCATCTCTCGCCTGGTAGGCTACCCATTACCCAAGGATTTCTATGCTTTGGTGCTCGGCTTCCTAGACACACAACTGGACTCAGTACCTCCTCGAATGAGAGCTTCCTTGATACAATTCAAACCATGGCTTTCCTCCTGCTACATGATTGCCCGCAGGGCTATACTCAAGCACTGGATGGACACGTTTCCTCCCACTATCTCTGAAATCAGGGCTGATGTCACGGCATTATGGAAACTGGAACATATGGACCTTGCCAACCACCCCCACCAAAATCCATCCAAATTCAGGAAAAAATGGACAGGCCCCCTCTCTTTCTTTGGACTCCCCCCTGCTACGGGGGACCTGTGTTGATCACCCGATCTCATGGCTGTCACCGATCCGCCCGCTTCCATTCCGCCTAAATGATGATGACTCCTGACTGGTTACCTACTACTAATAATGGTATGATACCGTTTGAGGTTTAGCTTAACAGTATTAATCTCTTTACTCCTTGACTCCATACGACACACCGCAGTACTCTATACCGTTGGTTAAGTTGATGTATGCATTTATGTTCCTGTCACCCCCCCCCTCCCCCCACCTTACCCTTGTCTTCCCTCGCCTCCTTCCCCCCCCCCCCCGCCCTCATCCACTATAAGGCTAGTAGGTCCCTTCGGGGACGACCCAATGATACTCATAGCCTCCTGTATAACAAAGAAAACTTGAGGCTTGTCGCCTTCCCAGACTTAATGGTTGTGTGCTCATTTTATGCGTTTATTTGTTACATTGTATGCTTTGATTACTGCACTTTTATTTGCTGTACAAACTGACAAAGTCTCAATAAAAGTCTTGTTAAAAAAAAAAAGAATCGATCTGGAATAACATTTTATTATGTCATACAAAAGTTGAACTGGGTCATGATCAATGATAAATCGACTTGCGTTTTACATAACCGCCTAGCTATTTTTATTTAAAATACGTGGCGACCCTGGTTACAATATTTATCTATGAATATTGGAGATTCGTGAAAGAAAAACCTTAAAAGAAAAGTACAGGTTTTCCTTTTTTTCCCCATTTATGCTGCATCTGTACCCTCAGCGCCTCTACACTGAGAACTGAACATTCAAACACCGCCAATCGCTTTGTTCTGACAGTTCCCTAAGCAGAGAACTTCTGACAGCTCTCTGCTCTGCCCTCGTTGGAGCGCTGAGCAGTGGAGGGGCTGGGAGCATCCAGCTCAGGTTCTCAGCTGCTCGCTGAGAGGCTGAACCGGGTGTCGATACAAAAAAGGAGAAAGACTGGTGCTATGGACGTCGGCTAAAATATAGTTTATTTTAGCCTATGAACAACAGTCAAATAAAAATCCAATGCGTTTCGGCCATCAGGCCTTAATCATGGCTCACCAGACATTGCATTGGAGGTAGTAGCTCGGATGCACTGATATGAGCCTGGTGTCAGTCCAGGCACCTGGTGGATCCCGACTCTGTAGACGTGATGACGCGGTGCCTGGACAGACATCTGTGACATGAGCAGAGAGCAGACTTCAGACCGCTTTCTGCTAAGAAGGAACTGTACTCCTGCGATCCATAGGAGATATACAGCCAAACAAGCTTTGGCTGTACATCTCCTTTAACTGCCCACATCGTTCTTTCTTATCTTTCCTTTTTTTCTTTTCTTTTTTTTTTTTCTAGGATTTACAGTATTTAATTTTGGACAACTTTAAAAACACTATTATTATCAATGATACTTATTAGACTACATAAATACAACTTTAAATAATTATCCTTTTAATATCTTGTTTAAACAAGATATTAGCTTGATTCTTTGATTTTGTTAACATATCTGCTACAGCCCTACTTTTTTTAGGGATTCATTTCAATGTCAGTTAGATTTATATATTATTTCTTTACTTGTTTAAGACCTTAGATATGTTCTACCCTATGTTGGTAACAACGTGTTAATTATACTCTGTGAAGAAAAAACAATCAAATTTTAAATGCACATTCTCTAACTGGGAAAGAGTAATGGTGAAGAGTTTGGGGCAAAGAGGGGAAAATAGAAAGAATAACTCCTGTGTAAGATGAATATTTGCATTGCAATTAGCTGCTACTAAGAGGTGTAGCTAGCTACATTTTTTCTTTTTTGTTTACAGTTTGATGAGCATTGCTGTTACAGTGATCAGTGCAAAATGAACTGCCTATCACAGTGTTGCTACAGACTTAACCTCTAACGGTCAAACTGACACAGTATCCCAGCATTTACATCAGAAAACATGAGTTCAGTAGGGAAGGACAAGGGAAAAGTACATTGTTGGTCCCCAACTGTTTAATTGCATACTAAAATTTTACATACCTCTGTATTTATTCAAATCCATCTGCCAAAGGCAGACAATTGTACATTTAGGAGTATACATTGTTTATACATTCTCTACAGCTCTTTAGTGACTACGAACAGATAAAGCTCAAAGCCCTTGTTAGTTAAAGCCAAATAAAAATGCACCCCCCCCCCAACTTCTAAGTATCCAATAAAATATCACAGATTAACAGTATGCAAAGGAAAACATTTTGCTGAGCAAACACATAGCAATTTGAGGATGCCAATAGCCATGTAAATGCTAAATGTGGATTTACTAATGTTATTACTCTGCTGAGCTAACTAAAAAGAGCTGTGGTTGCAGTAATACATAAATTTCTGGAATCAGTAGATGACTTGAACTTGTTTTCAGGTCACAGCAGGCTACTTATTTTCATTGCATTATTATTCTGATGACTGCAACCTTAAATAACTTTCTCCAAGTTTATGGCTTAACCAGGTTAGAAATAGCATATTATCAGTCTGGGCTGCTTTGATAGCAATGTGAGGCTCAATAAACCATAAAATACAAACCTGCAGGTTATTTGTTCTTGTGTTTGCCAGTTGTTGAATCGAGGCCTGTGGACATGAAAAAATGTATGATAAAAATAAATGAAATCAATAAACAAAGAAACCACATGACAAAAATAACAGAAGAGGAACGTATATTATTACATATACATGCATTCTTATCTATCTTTTATAGTAATATAATTTATAATATAATTTTTTATGTTATAGTAGACACCAACTGCTAAATAAAATATGTAATACCCCTTGGTGCAAGAATGTAACTTTTCTTTAAAATACTAGTGAACTCTGAATGGATATAAAAGTTAAAGGACAACATCACTTTAAAGCTAGATGATAATTTTCGATTTCGGCCATGGAGGATGTGGGCAGCTGAAGCCGACCTGACTTAATTTCCTAGATTTTGTGCAGCTGGCTACCCAGCATGCACCTAGCGATCTCACACTTTGTTCCGATCAGGAAATTTTGTGACTTCTGGGATCAATGACATAGATATCCCAGCAGTCAACAGGCTAGGCTGATGACATAGTTGCCTAGGCGGCCGCGAATGAAGTCTACAAAATTTGCTTTCATTTGTGAATGCAGCAATGCATTAAAACTTCTTTCTACTAAAAACGTAATGTTAGTCCTATTATAAATGACACAGTTCACAAAATAACATTTGAAACTCTAATAAGAAAAACAACTTTAGTTCATGGATGGAAGAACAAAATATGCTTATCATAATGCCATGCTGGTAATCTTAGAGCTAGAGGGCAGCAGCTGTCAGGCCTGCACCCCACACCCTGCATTGTGTTGCATGTGTGGATATGCTAATCCATCCATCTCAGCTCAGGTGTGTGTGTGTTTGTGTGTGTGTGGGGGGGGGGGAGGGGGGGTGTACACTGGCATCTTTGTTTTGGGTTTAGAAATGTCATGGCACTATCTAGATGGACATTTACCTTCAGCCTGAGCCCAGGTATCTTATAGCAGATATGGTTCAAGACAACTTTCTTCATTCTTCACATGTATGCTGTGGCCCCATTCATTTTCATGTGTAGCTATGATTATGGTTGTCTCCAGCAGTTGCTTGGAGTATGCTTTCCCCATAGGACTGAAAGGGGTGATAGTGTGTATATATAGAATTAAAAGGAACCAGCCAGGTCCATGTTGACAGTAAAATAACTGGATTGGGGTTGAAGGTAAATACAGTATAAGCCTAAGGTGCCTGTACTCAGAGGGGCTTTATTAAAGATAACTTTTCCAATGGTGATGCTGTCTTTTAATGAAGTAGAATATTCAGTGAAATAATTTTTCAGTATAACTAGTATAACCATCTGAATTTGCGTTAGCACTAGTTTTCTGTAGACCCCCATACAGCACATATGCTAACAAAAGGAAGAAGTAAAATAATGGAAGTGTTCTGCTGCTGGTTCATTGTCAAATACATAGGCTGGGGTTGTTTTGGGCCAATTTGTGATGCCTCTACACTAGCTATCCAGAATATTGGTATGCAGTCTGCTTGGGTGCCTGGATGTATTTGTATATCTTTGAGTTAAAACTGTAAAAAAAAAAAAAAAACTATTTCTGGTCATTACTAAAGGGTACTGTCGGGAAACGTCAGACCTGTTCTGTGTTGTGCTAAATTAGTAAGCCAACTTCCAAGAATTGGGTTTCCAGTGTACAGGGCAAAGTGGTTGTAGTATTATTGGTGCACTTGCAACAGTACAATTGAATATAGTCTGTGATATTTATTTTTATTTGCACTGACAGGTAATTTTGCAGGACAAGCTTTCAGTGGTCTACCCCCTTTTTTTAGGTTCAAGCAGCACCGATACCCAATGATTTAACAAATCATAACTTACCCACCTTTCTGCCCACCATCTAGGAATACAGTATGTTTTTAAAATGTAATCCCTTTTGAGAGCTACCAGCAGACACTTAGTAAATCTGGTGGCTCTCAATTCTAGCCATCACCAATAGCTGGTGTCCCCCTGATAACAAACCAATCAGCATTGCTATCGACCAATATGTCAGCTATGAAAGGGCTCAAATTTTAAAGTCCTGAGATACTAGCCAGGCCTTAAGAGTTACCCACCAGCAGTTGCCCCACCCGCCCATATTCTGCCCCGCCCCTAAACATGCACTCGTAAATTATCTCAATCACGCATCCCAGTCCACAGCTCATCAATGCATCCACGTTCACAGCTTACCTCTGCATCCCAGTCCACAACTCACCTCTGCATCACAGTACACAACTCACCTCTGCATCCCCGTCCACATCTCACTTCTGTACCTATTCGACATCTCAAGTCTGCCTTCTTCCACATCTCACTTCTGCACATGCTGTCTATAGCTCTCACCTTTCCACACCATTCTATCCACAGCTCTCAACTTGCACCCCTCCGCCATACACAGCTCTTTTAGTGCTGCACACTCCAAAATAAATCTCCCTTCTGGGGCTGACCACCCATCCTTCTTTCAGCAGTCAACAATAATCTATTAAGCAATGACCAGCACAGGCTCAGAACACAACACACTGTAATGTTCTGGTACCTCTGGTACCCTTATTCCACTTTCCATTCCGTGTATGCGTCCCACCATTCTCTTCTGGTAGGTGCGCATACACCTTTAAGACCGATGCTGTCATCACTGAGCGCCGCAGAGCGGCTATTTCAACCACCGGCGTTCTCACTCACATCTTCGTTCAACCTGCCTTGCATCTATGCTTACAAGCGTGTCTCGCTGTGGAACCTCGCTACAGATCCCTGTATCTCGCTACCAGGATCACTTCCTCAGACCCGAACCTCGCTACTGATCCCTGTATCTCGCTACTGGATCACTTCCTCATCACCGGACCCTTCTACTACTATACTATAGTGATAAACTAGGGGAAACCTCCATAACTTACACTACTACTATTGCATTAAGGACTGTTACTACCTATCCATACTATCCTATCATCTGCACTGTTACATAGATTGCTAGCTCTTGAGACTACTACCATCTATCATCTGCACTGCTGCATAGATTGCTAGCTCTCCTGTCTACTACCATCTATCATCTGCACTGCTGCATAGATTGCTAGCTCTCCTGTCTACTACTATCTATCCTTGCACTGGGTTAGTCTATCCTGTATTTGTCATCTGCTGTCCTCACCACCTGTTAGCATACTCGATACTAACCTATCTGCATAAAGAAAAAAGGGTTGGGACTTTGAATGAGAGACATGGCAGTGACAAGGCTTGCACAGTTGAAAAGTCATATTTGATAATGTAGCATAAAATACAGACATGATAAACATGATATTGCATGGTGCATGATGGCAAATGGCTAAATTGGCAAAAAAGGAAGAAATTCCTAGAACAGCTTCGGAACAAGCCAGCATGGCAGAATACACAGTAAAAAAGAGTAATAGATTAAATCGTATTGGGTTGGATCATAGCATCCATTGACTGACGCGTTTCGTGGACTTAATATGCCACTTCTTCAGAGTCGATGTATGATTCATATCTACAATGAAAAATGCGTATAAGAACATTGCATAAGCTGGTGATTGATGGAAGCTGATAAAGGAAGGAAAAGGGAGGATTAGCCCCACAGTTCCAAAAACTTACATGTTAGTCCTGGCACAAGCTGGCAATGGAGGTAGGGGCATGAGCCCAGGTGCCTCCCCCGGGAGCTGAGGACGCATGGGGTCAGCGGCATCGGCAAGAAACACCACACACAGAAGAGCATTGAGTGGAGGAGTAGTCTAGATGTTGATGGTAATGTATCTATGTCAAATAAGTAATAGTAGATTCTGTAATTTATATGTAAATGTATACAACAAAAGTAAATGAAATGACAATAGATAGTAGGTATGTAGATAGATCTACCAATGTATGACTAGTGTGCTATGGAGGAAAGGGAAAGTTGGATCTAAGAAATGGTAATGGGTGTAGAGTATCTATATCAGAAACAAAAAATATATGTGTGTCATCATAAGGAGGTATAGACTGGCTTGCATATTATGGATGGGTGTGAATGGATTGGTGTGTGAGGGTGACTGTGAAATAATAAAGAGAGAATAAAGAAAAAAAGGGGTGCAAAATGAGGTGAGGGACAAAGACATTGAAACCAAAATGTGGAAAATGTGTAGAAAGGTGGAGTGAGACCACAGAATGCCAGTGAAAGTGAAGTTAACATGTGAAACCAATGGAAGAGAGGAGGGAGTAAGATGTGGTACTCCAATAGGGGATTAGGTCCAAAAAGGAACAGGAGTGAATAAGATAGAAAGGGGACTGAGTAGTAGCCCAAAAGAGGAATGAAGGTAAAAGAAAATAAAGAAGGGAAAAGTACCAGCTGGAGTATCCTAGAGAGTGTGCAGTGTGTCTGCCAAGTACCGTCGGTCATGTAGCGTCCAGCGTCACGTGCAGTGCAAACAAGGGGAGCCGCGGGAGCGGCCGGAGAGGCCAACCCGTCCAGCCGGCTCCCTTAAGAGCACTGAAGATGGAAATCAGCTGTCGGCGTGTAGGCGTCACAAGACACCGCACGACGGCGCAAGATGTGACGCCGATGTGCGGTGGCTCCGCCCACCCGATCCCCCGCTCGGAGAGGGGGAGAAAGGGCTAGGACATACAGCGCACATCGCAGCTCCCGGGAGGGACAAAGGGGGACATCCCCACCAACCAACCCGCAAAGCCAGGATATCCATGTAGAATGATCAGAGTATGATTGCTAATAAGCACAGTACGACATATAAACATACAGACAATGTATCAAACATGTATTTAGTGGTAATCCAAATACTATATCTCAACTTGTGCATATAACTAGAGTATACAGAGCCTCCAACTGATCCGGAGGGAGTCTGTTATTGACACAGTGTGTGAGGCTAAGGAGAAGGAGCCCTTGCTACTGGTCAATGTAATATAGTAAATAGTAAAAAAGACCTGTCACGGCAATCATGTCTCTCCATCCCTAATTCGGTTACAAAGTGGGGGGGAGGGCGGGACTTTAAATGAGGCGCACGGTGGGATTGGCCGCGCGTCTCCATCCCTAACTTCAATTGCATAAAGAAAAAAGGGTTGGGACTTTGAATGAGAGACATGGCAGTGACAAGGCTTGCACAGTTGAAAAGTCATATTTGATAATGTAGCATAAAATACAGACATGATAAACATGATATTGCATGGTGCATGATGGCAAATGGCTAAATTGGCAAAAAAGGAAGAAATTCCTAGAACAGCTTCGGAACAAGCCAGCATGGCAGAATACACAGTAAAAAAGAGTAATAGATTAAATCGTATTGGGTTGGATCATAGCATCCATTGACTGACGCGTTTCGTGGACTTAATATGCCACTTCTTCAGAGTCGATGTATGATTCATATCTACAATGAAAAATGCGTATAAGAACATTGCATAAGCTGGTGATTGATGGAAGCTGATAAAGGAAGGAAAAGGGAGGATTAGCCCCACAGTTCCAAAAACTTACATGTTAGTCCTGGCACAAGCTGGCAATGGAGGTAGGGGCATGAGCCCAGGTGCCTCCCCCGGGAGCTGAGGACGCATGGGGTCAGCGGCATCGGCAAGAAACACCACACACAGAAGAGCATTGAGTGGAGGAGTAGTCTAGATGTTGATGGTAATGTATCTATGTCAAATAAGTAATAGTAGATTCTGTAATTTATATGTAAATGTATACAACAAAAGTAAATGAAATGACAATAGATAGTAGGTATGTAGATAGATCTACCAATGTATGACTAGTGTGCTATGGAGGAAAGGGAAAGTTGGATCTAAGAAATGGTAATGGGTGTAGAGTATCTATATCAGAAACAAAAAATATATGTGTGTCATCATAAGGAGGTATAGACTGGCTTGCATATTATGGATGGGTGTGAATGGATTGGTGTGTGAGGGTGACTGTGAAATAATAAAGAGAGAATAAAGAAAAAAAGGGGTGCAAAATGAGGTGAGGGACAAAGACATTGAAACCAAAATGTGGAAAATGTGTAGAAAGGTGGAGTGAGACCACAGAATGCCAGTGAAAGTGAAGTTAACATGTGAAACCAATGGAAGAGAGGAGGGAGTAAGATGTGGTACTCCAATAGGGGATTAGGTCCAAAAAGGAACAGGAGTGAATAAGATAGAAAGGGGACTGAGTAGTAGCCCAAAAGAGGAATGAAGGTAAAAGAAAATAAAGAAGGGAAAAGTACCAGCTGGAGTATCCTAGAGAGTGTGCAGTGTGTCTGCCAAGTACCGTCGGTCATGTAGCGTCCAGCGTCACGTGCAGTGCAAACAAGGGGAGCCGCGGGAGCGGCCGGAGAGGCCAACCCGTCCAGCCGGCTCCCTTAAGAGCACTGAAGATGGAAATCAGCTGTCGGCGTGTAGGCGTCACAAGACACCGCACGACGGCGCAAGATGTGACGCCGATGTGCGGTGGCTCCGCCCACCCGATCCCCCGCTCGGAGAGGGGGAGAAAGGGCTAGGACATACAGCGCACATCGCAGCTCCCGGGAGGGACAAAGGGGGACATCCCCACCAACCAACCCGCAAAGCCAGGATATCCATGTAGAATGATCAGAGTATGATTGCTAATAAGCACAGTACGACATATAAACATACAGACAATGTATCAAACATGTATTTAGTGGTAATCCAAATACTATATCTCAACTTGTGCATATAACTAGAGTATACAGAGCCTCCAACTGATCCGGAGGGAGTCTGTTATTGACACAGTGTGTGAGGCTAAGGAGAAGGAGCCCTTGCTACTGGTCAATGTAATATAGTAAATAGTAAAAAAGACCTGTCACGGCAATCATGTCTCTCCATCCCTAATTCGGTTACAAAGTGGGGGGGAGGGCGGGACTTTAAATGAGGCGCACGGTGGGATTGGCCGCGCGTCTCCATCCCTAACTTCAATTGCATAAAGAAAAAAGGGTTGGGACTTTGAATGAGAGACATGGCAGTGACAAGGCTTGCACAGTTGAAAAGTCATATTTGATAATGTAGCATAAAATACAGACATGATAAACATGATATTGCATGGTGCATGATGGCAAATGGCTAAATTGGCAAAAAAGGAAGAAATTCCTAGAACAGCTTCGGAACAAGCCAGCATGGCAGAATACACAGTAAAAAAGAGTAATAGATTAAATCGTATTGGGTTGGATCATAGCATCCATTGACTGACGCGTTTCGTGGACTTAATATGCCACTTCTTCAGAGTCGATGTATGATTCATATCTACAATGAAAAATGCGTATAAGAACATTGCATAAGCTGGTGATTGATGGAAGCTGATAAAGGAAGGAAAAGGGAGGATTAGCCCCACAGTTCCAAAAACTTACATGTTAGTCCTGGCACAAGCTGGCAATGGAGGTAGGGGCATGAGCCTAACCTATCTGCATTCCTAAATACCATCTTGAACTCTCCTGTACAAACCTATCAAGTGCTTACCATCCTTGTCACTGTTCACACCTGTCCCTTCAGCACATCACCTTCATACTATCATATACATCCTATCACTCCAGGAACATCTCATTGAGTGTGTATATATCTGTATGTTGAAGCTGACAGGCCCAAGGTGATGAGTCCTGGAGAGTTGGATCTGGTATTCAACACATCTCTACATGACTACTGAGTGGAGATTTTGCAGCTGTAAATCCAGCCTATAACAAAAACGCAGGAGCGTTACACACACTGGCTGATCTGCCTCTCTCACACAGCAGCAAAGTGAAAAGCAACCTGGCTAGCCAGCGACAGTGGCTCCCAGGGCATCAGTCTAGCACCTGTCCAGTGTGCTGGAATTTGCAGCTCCTCTGCCCCCATGTCTTAGGAGAGCTCTGCAGTGAGATTATCATCAGGATGTATCCATGAACACACCACCCCCACCACCAAGTCAGCCCACTCCTGCTCACCTCATTCCTTTCTGTATGAACCAATAGGAGTGAGTGTTCAGGACAGCAGGCTCCCTCTCATGGGGCCCCTGGGCAGTACCCAAGTGCCCATATTGTCAGTCTGCCTCTGCTCCACAGTCACACTCAGCTTATTTCTACTCACCCAATGCAAGCAGGTGAGTGGAAAATTTGAGGGCTGAGCAATGCTACAGGGGCCATATGCAGGCTGAAGGTTTTATTGAAAAAAAAAAACAAGATTTCAGCTTGAAGATCAACACATATATAATCAGGCTGAAGTGTTCATCTGCAGTGCTATATGTTTATAGCCCAACTTCAGACTCATCTGTTTATTCATTTAATGTGGTTGTAAAGCCACATCTATTATATTCTTTTATCTTCTCTGTTTTAGGAACATATTAAATACAGTGTGTGTGTTTTTTTTTTTTAAATCATAAAGCTAAATACCTTCTTTGCCCAGCTCTGCTGCATGGTCACATGTCCTCCCTCTACTCTCCTTTTCGATCTATGGAGTACAGTGGAGTGCCTGAGATTCCCCTCTGATGTATGCAAGCTAGCAGAGGGAGGACATTTATAATAAAAAAAAAAAAAAAACACACAATGTCCATATGTTCCTAAAACAGAGAGGATAAAAGCATATAAAATATGTTACTTTACACTTTACCAAAAGAGAGGAGCAGCTGCAGCAAAATACTTAATGAAGTCAGGAGGAGAGGGAAGGGGCGGGGAGGAGATTGGAATCACAGTTCACACATAGACTATAGGAATGACAGGGAGAGGGGGGGATGAAGAGATGCCAAATACACAGCAGGATGACAGAGGCATGTATTCTGACCATGCTATCAGGGATAAGCAGCCATGATAAGCATGGTCAGTACACACAGGCGAAGACAGGAATGGGCAGGATCAACCAGGTATTGTAGCAAAAAGAAAAGGACAATTGGTGGAAAGTGGAAAAAGCACTGTGCTATATCTCATGACTTAAAGGGACAGGAGCATGATGGAGTTTTTTTCTAGGCTTACAAACACTTTATCTATCACCGAAAATGATTATAATTGCTTTAAATTATTATTTTTTTTAATTTCATATTTCCTTGAAACCTTTTAAAAAATGTGTGAGTTAATGTTTTCAGATCTAGGTGATATCTCTACACTAGATATTATTTTTTTCTAATATATTGAGGTAAGTAATAAAATGGAGAATCTATCTCCAGTCTATCTTTACTGCCTTTATAGAATTAATAGCAAGTCTATTGCTCTTCCAGCTAAAGGAAAGCACTTCAGAGTAATTGGAAGCTTGTCTGTTTTAGAGCATTTTTTTTTTCTATTAATATATTTATAACCCCACCAGCTTTTGTCAGCTATATTACAGTGAGATTTCATGTAATGTTCTGAAAAACTACATGTTTTTTTTTTTTGTTTATATTAGTGCAAATGCTTTTTTTAAAGCAATTGCAGTGCTTCACCCTCCTCTCTCATCATCTCCATTTTTTATTCAAGTAACATAAAGGTTATTTGTTAGAAGCAAAAGGTTGTTTTTTTTATTGGTATAACAATAATTGGTATAAACATATTTTCTTTGGAAAACAAACATTTTAATAATAATTGTTGTCTGTCATTTTCTACAAGATGAACTAGAATCATCTTCAGATCTATGAATCCAACTGGGCACCAGCATTTTAATGCCATTAGATGTGTTATTACCTCCTGACATTATAGTTGTCGGAGAAAAGGGGACTTGTCCTGTCATGTAACTGGACTTTGTGCTTCTACATCCCCTTGGCAGGAACCCGACTGGGGTCCCAGAAAATGGACTTTGTGCTTGTGATGCACTGGTTCTAACAAACCAAGGTATGGACCTATTCACAAGGCAGGGGCATTAGGGGGCACCAGGAGCAATGGTGAAGTCATGTTATGCTGTACATGCAAAGAGTAATTTTAGTAAAGGAATTCAAATGATAAAGAGCTTTGCCTGATCTGAGTTTATGCAGGGCCAGTAGGTGTTGTAAGTACAATTTATTCAGAAGGATTTTCTGGGGAGAGCAGTCACACAATATTTCAGGGTTCGGGAAGGAGAAGTCTATATAAATGTGTAGAGCTAAGTTAGCTCATAAGGATGGTCATACAACTTATAGCTTTTATGGGATGGAGACTTAAAAATATAGCAGCCAGCCGACCAGAGATGAGTGATTTGGCAGAAGTGATGAAGGTGCATGATACTGAAGAGTCAGTGTGCTGGATTCCTTCCCTAGTGGTCAGTATCCCAACTTGGATCTAGCTGCAGTACAGGGCATTCTAGGGACCTGGCATGAAATTTACATAAGTGGGAGGCCTCAAGGAAAGTAAGTATAACACCTTTTCTGAACACAAGACAGGAGTTTGTAGAGACAGCAGAGTCACAAAAGAGAGTGACAGGTTCCAAGCTGGTGGATCCCGCAGCCTGTTCCACAGCCCCAAATCAGAAATGCTAAAAGAGCTAAAGTTGGGTGTGGAAGGGGATGTTCTCCCATGGTGAAACAGAGAGAGAACTGTGTGAAAGAATTGAGTAAAGTGCTGCCTTAACACCACCTCACTCATTTGCCTGCAGTCACTCTGTTAGCCCTTAAGGACACATCTGTACTACTTCCCTCATGAACCTGCCCTCAACTTTACTGCGTACACCTAAAGCTGGGATATGTGACCTAGTGGAAAATGATGTCAGTGAAAGTGCTGCACTGTGATTGGTTTTGTTAACATTAAAGGGTGGATAAATGGTGCCCTGGAGCAAATGTGCCCTGCCCTACAAGTCTTGCTGTTGAACGGCACCATCTCTCATCAAGCTTTTCTTTGAAATACGTGATGCCTAACTGAGAGACTGAATCACCTGTGCTGAATAAAGGCCTGAAGTTTTAGCCAACTATGGGACTCACTTATTGCTGCATCGAGGACTGTGATGTGCTACATTTCATCTAATGGCTAACTTCTCCCCTGGGGCTCAATGTCTGAGCTAGTAGCCTACCTGGCAGCCTACCTGAGGAAGGGCATGAACGAATATATCCCCAAAACTGTTTTAATGGAACACTTTGCTGCTTGAATATTTGTATATATTTTTTTCAAAAAATGTTAAGTGCAGGAAACCAGATTTATTATTCTATATGTGGCCTTTCGGAGCGCCTGATTGCATGCACCAAGAAGATTTATGAGTGCTGTTCACCGCACCTGTAGGTGTGTGTGTGTGTATATATATATATATATATATATATATACACGATATACAGTGAAGAATCAACAACAAGTGGGACACAATCATGAAGTGGAACAAATTTATTGGATATTTCAAACTATTTTAACAAATAAAAAACTGAAAAATTGGGCGTGCAAAATTATTCAGCCCCACCGCACCTGTAGGTATGTGTGTGTGTGTGTATATATATATATATATATATATATATATATATATATATGTATATATATATATATACACGATATACAGTGAAGAATTAACAACAAGTGGGACAGAATCATGAAGTGGAACAAAATTTATTGGATATTTCAAACTATTTTAACAAATAAAAAACATCACACCTGTAGGTGTGTGTGTGTGTGTGTGTGTGTGTGCGTATATATATATATATATATATATATATATATATGTGTATATATATATATACACGATATACAGTGAAGAATCAACAACAAGTGGGACACAATCATGAAGTGGAACGAAATTTATTGGATATTTCAAACTATTTTAACAAATAAAAAACTGAAAAATTGGGCGTGCAAAATTATTCAGCCCCCTTAAGTTAATACTTTGTAGTGCCACCTTTTGCTGCAATTACAGCTGTAAGTCGCTTGGGGTATGTCTCTATCAGTTTTGCACATCGAGAGACTGAAATTTTTGCCCATTCCTCCTTGCAAAACAGTTCGAGCTCAGTGAGGTTGGATGGAGAGCATTTGTGAACAGCAGTTTTCAGTTCTTTCCACAGATTCTCGATTGGATTCAGGTCTGGACTTTGACTTGACCATTCTAACACCTGGATATGTTTATTTGTGAACCATTCCATTGTAGATTTTGCTTTATGTTTTGGACCATTGTCTTGTTGGAAGATAAATCTCCGTCCCAGTCTCAGGTCTTTTGCAGACTCCATCAGGTTTTCTTCCAGAATGGTCCTGTATTTGGCTCCATCCATCTTCCCATCAATTTTAACCATCTTCCCTGTCCCTGCTGAAGAATAGGGACGATCGAACTTTTGAAAAGTTCGGTTCGCCAGAACATCCGAACTTCCCGAAAGTTCGGCCCGGATTTCAGAACCCCATTGAAATCAATGGGACCCGAACTTCGGTAATCAAAAAACACAATTTTTAAGCCCTAAAACCCAATAAATGCCCCCTAAAAAGTCCCTAGGGTTCTGGGTCATGCCCCATTAACTATTAATCACACAAAAAAAAGTTCTTAAAAATTGTCATTTTTGATAAAAAAGCCAATTATTAAAAAAAAAAAATAAGAGAGATTTTTTGATTTTGACTTTGGATTTAGTATCTGGGGGGTCTAAAAGTGTACATGTGAAGTTTCAGCTCTGTAGCATGTCCAGAACTATGAAAAAAAAAGATAATTTTTCAGTAGAACAGGGATGTGGGACCCTCCTTTTACACCTATATGATCTTTTTTTCTGGTTCTGGACATGCTAAAAAAGATCGTTTGTATTAGAACACTTTCAGCTCAGGGGGTTGGCTTCTCTTCTCGGTTTTCACACCTTGCCGGTTTAATAGCAGGCATTTTTTTGGGTTCTTTGCAGTCAGGAAAAACATCTGAACTTGTGTATAGTGGTACTGTGCACAAGTTCAGATGTTTTGCCTGCCTCCAAAAACCCCCAAAAAATGCCAGCAAAAACACACCTGGGCATTTTTTTTTTGACGCTAGCGTTTTTTTGGCATTTTTTGGGGTTCTTTTGAGGCAGGCAAAACATCTGAACTTGTGTATAGTGGTATATATACACACATAATTATATGTATATAGACACCTAGCCATATATAGGTGTGATAGTAGCAGAAATATATTACTGTAAATGATTTCATTAGCGCAAGCATATATTTCTGCTACTATCACACCTATATATGTCTAGGTGTGTATATAAATATATGTATGTGTGTATATACACCACTATACACAAGTTCAGATGTTTTGCCTGCCTCCAAAACCCCCCAAAAAATGCCAGCAAAAACACACCTGGGCATTTTTTTTTTTGACGCTAGCGTTTTTTTGGCATTTTTTTTGGGGTTCTTTTGAGGCAGGCAAAACATCTGAACTTGTGTATAGTGGTATATATACACACATAATTATATGTATATAGACACCTAGCCATATATAGGTGTGATAGTAGCAGAAATATATTACTGTAAATGATTTAATTAGCGCAAGCATATATTTCTGCTACTATCACACCTATATATGTCTAGGGGTATATATACAGACATATATGTGTATATATACCCCCTATACACATGTTCAGATGTCATGTCTGACATCAAACATGTCCTCAAAAAAGCACTGGCAGTGGCAACCCCTGCAGCATGAAAAATGCTTGCTGGTGAGAAGCCATATTCCTGTCCCGAAGCAACTCAGAGAAATGATCATTTCTCTATAGCGCTCACCCTGCTATGGAAGGGTTTTGTCACCCTTCCATAGCAGTCACTGTCAGTTAACCCTACACTACACTACGGTCCCCTTACACTTAACACTTTCCCTACAGAAACTAAATTTTTGAAGCTAACTTAAGTGTAAAGGAGCACTCTAACTACACTAGATATCCCTTTCCTCACACTAATAAATGCTAAATGACACTTTTAAAGTAAAATTAACAGAACTGCTTCCACTCTCTTCCATGTCCAGTATAACAATGCTAGGAATATGGCGGGGGCTATCTTATATACTGGGGGGCGTATTCACTAATGATTGGTCTAGGGACCCCCTAGTCACTCCAATCACATTCCTAGCATTCTCCTACCCCCTCAATTGGCTTTTGCTAATGGTTCTGGTCCAATCACGAGCTTTTAAAGCCCATTTCCTGAAGCATTGCATTTAGGTCGGTTTTGGTTGCCGAATACCGAACTTTTTGGGCAAAAAGTTCTAAATTCGGCCGAACCTCGAACACTCAATGTTCGGGCCGAACCGATGGTGGACCCGAACCGTTCGATCATCCCTACTGAAGAAAAGCAGGCCCAAACCATGATGCTGCCACCACAATGTTTGACAGTGGGGATGGTGTGTTCTGGGTGATGAGCTGTGTTGCTTTTACGCCAAACATAACGTTTTGCATTGTTGCCAAAAAGTTTGATTTTGGTTTCATCTGACCAGAGCACCTTCTTCCACATGTTTGGTGTGTCTCCCAGGTGTCTTGCGGCAAACTTTAAACGGCACTTTTTATGGATATCTTTAAGAAATGGCTTTCTTCTTGCCACTCTTCCATAAAGGCCAGATTTGTGCAGTATACGACTGATTGTTGTCCTATGGACAGAGTCTCCCACCTCAGCTGTAGATCTCTGCAGTTCATTCAGAGTGATCATGGGCCTCTTGGCTGCATCTCTGATCAGTCTTCTCCTTGTATGAGCTGAAAGTTTAGAGGGACAGCCAGGTCTTCGTAGATTTGCAGTGGTCTGATAATCCTTCCATTTCAATATTATCACTTGCACAGTGCTCTTTGGGATGTTTAAAGCTTGGGAAATCTTTTTGTATCTAAATCTGGCTTTAAACTTCTCCACAACAGTATCTCGGACCTGCCTGGTGTGTTCCTTGTTCTTCATGATGCTCTCTGCGCTTTAAACGGACCTCTGAGACTATCACAGTGCAGGTGCATTTATACGGAGACTTGATTACACACATTATACGGAGACTTGATTACACACACTTGATTACACACAGACTTGATTACTGGATTCTATTTTTCATCATTAGTCATTTAGGTTAACATTGGATCATTCAGAGATCCTCACTGAACTTCTGGAGAGTTTTCTGCACTGAAAGTAAAGGGGCTAAATAATTTTGCACGCACAATTTTTCAGTTTTTTATTTGTTAACAAAGTTTGAAATATCCAATAAATTTCGTTCCACTTCATGATTATGTCCCACTTGTGGTTGATTCTTCACAAAAACAGTTTTATATCTTTATGTTTGAAGCCTGAAATGTGGCAAAAGGTCGCAAAGTTCAAGGGGGCCGAATACTTTTGCAAGGCACTGTATAAAATGACACTCACAATATACTACATTGTGTTCTGTAGGTGCGTAGGGGTCAGCAGGAGGAACCACAGCACACAGCAGAGTGCCAGAAAATCATCACTGCTCACAGTGTTACATCCTACAGGATCTCTGAGTGTTTGACTGCTTTACTGCAGAGATCAGCAATGTGGGCAACATGAGAGGTTGCATTTCTTTTTGCAAAGAACAGTTTTTTGGAAGACTTATTTTAATGTTAGGGTTGCTTTAATAATAAAAGTTACATTTGTTTAATGATATTGTTAATGTAAATTGTGACATGCCAAGAATTTAATCATGATGACTTGAATTACCCTAGAGGTTTGCTTCAATTTATAAGTCAAACTTAAAAAGTTGATGCACAAACTCCATGGTTGATGTTTTTCGTTATGTCAGATTGTCCGATAATAAACATGGGGTAATGTACACCAATCAATCATAACATTATGATCACTGACATGTAAAGTGAATAGCATTAATTATCTTGTTACAATGGAATCTGAAAGTAGGTGGGATATATTGGGCAGCAAGTGAACATGTCGTTCCTGAAAAAATGGGCAAGACTAAGGATTTAAGCAAAATTGACAGGGGCCAAATTGTAATGGCTAAATTACTGGGTCAGAGCATCTCCAAAACTGTAGCTCTTGTGGAATGTTTCTGGTCTGCAGTATTCAGGACCTACCAAAAGTGGTCCTAAGAAGGAAAATGGGTGAACTGCGACAGGGTAATGGGCAGCCAAGCCTCACTGATGCACATAGGGAGAGAAGGCTGGCCCATGTAGTCAGATCCAATAGGAGATCTACTGTAGCTCAAATTGCTGAAAACATAACAGCTGGTTCCAACAGAGAGGTGTCAAAAGACACAGTATGTTACAGTTTGTTGCATATGGGACTGCATAGCTGCAGACTGGTCAGGTTGCCCATGCTGACCTGTGTCCACAGCCAAATACACCTACAATGAGCACATAAGCATCATACCTGGATTACAGAGCAATGAAGGAATGTGGCCTGTTCTGATGAATTCAAGAATTGTTTGAGGTGTGTTGACTTGGCCTCCAAATTCTCCAGATCTCAATCCAAATAAGCATCAGTGAGTACTCCATTCCATGGAGGCCCCACCTCACAACTTACAGCTCTTAAAGGATCTGCTATTGACAGCTTGTATGCCACAGCATACCTTTGTAATGGATGTAATAAGGGTTAATAATGGTTATAGTGAAATGCCTATTTCACATTATGATGCATACCTTATGTATATATATATATATATATATATATATATATATATATATATATATATATATATATATACATATATATATATATATATATATATATATATATATATATATATATTGTGACAGGAAGTCAGGTAAATCTGGGAATGTAGTCACAGAGAGGAGACAGATTCCCACCTTGTTTGGAAAGTTCACTAATTACTATAGGGTGTCGGCTGCCAAAGGCAGCAGGAAGGTGTAAAGAAGTTGAAAGGCCTTCAGCTGTTCGGAATGAGGAAATGAAGGCCTCTATAATTGTCCAAAGAAAGTCTAATGGATTGCTGCCTCCTGTCGCCGTGTGGGCTGGGAGAGGAAGGCAGACAGATGTGTGCCCCCTGAACGCTGTGTGAGCATGGGGAAGACCTCCTGAAGCGATGTGCGCTCAGGAGGGTAACAAGCGGGATGTGAAAGGAAACCAATGGACATTTTCTGAGTGAAGACTTCTCAAGGTGAGAAAACAAATTATCTCAAATGTGAAGAGTAAAGGGACATGTTCCATATGAAGAGGAAAAGGGACATGTTGAATGGACATTTGTTATGGAAAGGATAAAAATGGACTATTGAGTGTCTGCTGTGGGACCAGCAAAGTTTGCTCCAACAGTAGGTTGGAGACAGACTCTTAGGTAGGTTCCAGTTTGTGTGAAGGTAGCCGCCCACAGAGGCAAGGATTTATTTTCTATTTTATTTTGGATGTTTTTGCTGCCTGCAGTTGGTTCGAAAGGAGTGCATGAAAAAACCAATCTGTTGTTTACAACCATCTCCCGGCTATCTATTTGTGTAAACGCACCCCCAAAGGGGTCACCCATACGCTTACCACGGAGCTAATCCCTCACATATGGTGGAGGTATGCAGTGGGCAGAAGCAGAGATCCCTGCAAAGAAGTGCATATGTTTGATGAACTTTATCTGGTGCACGAGATTGCACAATCTATGTGTGCAGGAGAGAAGATCCTGAAAAAAAAAAAAAAAACATGTTTTAAAGAGACAGGGGTCTCAAAATTTTTGATGAACTTTGTTGTGTCTGGTGCAAGGGACTGCACAAACTGTGTGCGCAGTAAAAGAGATCTTGCAAGAGAGAGAAAAACGACATGTGTTAAAGAGACAGTGGTCTGAAAATTTTTTGCTGGACTGTGAAAAATTTGTTTGTGGAGTTATTGAAGATGTTATCAAAACGCCTGAAAAAATGCAAGGATCGCGGAAATGAGAGACCGGATTCTATGGATGGAGGGGATGCTACCATCTGAACCAGCCCCATCCATGCCTAAAGACAGTCTACTAAAGAGGAAGGTTGTTGTCCCTAGCAACACTGGGACAAATGAAACTGCTATGGAGACGTTCTCAGATGAAAAGTAAACTCAAAATGGGGGAGATGCTGAAACAGCAGAGCTTTGCAGCTCAACAAAAGGCTCACCAAAAGAGCATGGCAGGCTGGAAACAGAGACGCCAGCAGCAAATGGAGGTCATCGGTTTGGAGGAAACCGAGTATGTGTGCAGGGCTGAGTTGGATGCCTTGAAATGGAAAATGGAAGAAAAGGAATGAGCCCTGGAGTTGCTTAGGATAGAGCATAGAAACGTGCAGGCTCAGGTGTTCCAGTGGGAAGAATCCACTGCTCTTCTTTTTTCCGAGTTGCACAAACGCAGAGAGACTATAATGGAAAAAGATACCATCCTCATGGAAAAGGAAAGTGAAATTCAGACTTTGCAGAAGCAAAGTATGTGTGAAATGTTGGAGTTGCGTAATCAGCTGGAAAAAAGTCTTCAGTGTTTGGAAGTTACAAAAATAGACATGCAGGAGTCGCAGGAACAGAATGTCGCTCTGAAAACGACATTGTCTCTCAGCGACAACGAGAAAAGTGAAAGAGAGGCTAAATTACTGAGTACTGTGTATGAGCTCACCACTTTGAGCAATGTGGTAGATGAATTACGTGCAGACTGTGAAAGTTGGAAAGATGAAGCCCAACGTTTCCAGCAGCAGCTAAAGGAGAAAGAAGCCTGTGTGGCAGAATTACATTCTCATTCCCAGAAGCTAGCCAATGAGGTGAAAGCTCTTATGCAGGGAAAAGGAGATTGTGAACATAAGAGGAAAAAAGTAGAGGCACAGCTTCTGGAATCGCAAGTCAAGGTGTCAGAAGGTGACCGAGTGTGTGCTAAGCTGTCAGAGAAGGCAAACCGATTGCAGGTTGAGCTGGACAATGTTACAAATCAGTTTTCTCAAGCAGACAGCAAATCTAGAGAAATTGCGGAAGATTTTTCTATCTTGGAATCGCAGCTGCAAGACACGCAGGAACTCTTACAGGAAGAGAGGTGTCAAAGGCTGAGTTTTAGTACAAAGCTCAAACAAATGGAAGATGAGAAAAATGGCTTCCTGGAACAATTAAAAGAGGAGGAGGAAGCAAAGAAAAACCTATCAGAGCAAGTCGCAACATTGCAAGCTCAGATAGCGGATATGAAAAAACGCATGGAAGAAAGCGTTGGTTCATTAGAGTGTGTTGAAGATGTGAAAAAGAAGTTTGATCAGATGCTTGGTGAGGAGAAGACGGTGTCTGCAAAATATGCAGAAGAACGCGACCGTGTAAAAACGGAGGTGCGTGATAACGAGAGCAAAGCCCTGTTCTTGGCTCACTCCTTGGAGGAAGCTTTAGAGTGTAAGGTTGAACTAGAAAGAGTTAACCAACAGCTGCATACAGAAATGGAAGAATTGGTCAGCTCCAAGGATGATGTTGTGAAAAGCGTTCAGGAGCTAGAAGAGTCTAAGCGAGTCTTAGAACAGCAAGTAGAAGAGATGAAGATTCCGTTGCAGGAACTGGAAGAGGAATTACAGGCAACAGAGGATCTGTCCCAAAGAGGGGATAGTGTGCCTGATACAGTTTTTAAAAGGATCAGAGTTTTGGGGTCTGTCCTGAGTGAGCCTCAGAAATGTGATGACATGTGGCTTGAATCACCCCTTTGGAGTAAACCGTTCCTTCAAAAACTTCAAGCATTGGAAAATGTATCATTAGAACTTCAGCAAACAAAGGAGCTGTGTAAGAAATGTGATGATTTCTCAGTTCAGGCTGAAAACCTAGTGGAGAAAACTAAAGCGGAGAAAACTAAAGCAAGTGATATAAATCTGGGAGAAAAAAGCAAACGCCACCTAGTGGAGAAAACTAAGGCTGTTGGTGAAAACGTGAAGCAAAGGAATTTCAAGTGCCTTTCAGGGAATATTTCTAAAATGGAACTGGTGAAAGACAGGTGGCAGAAGTTTGATCGTGATCTTGAGATGCATTCCATGTGGAATTCAGATAGAGAAAAGGAACTAGGTGACCTTGAGTGGTCAAATAGTTCAGCAGAAAGTGCATTGAAGAAACCTGTAAAAGAATGTGTTGCAGTTCCATGCTTCTTCACTGATGCAGAGAGGAGGTCTATAATGGATACCACCCAGATCGCTGGGTTCAAATGTGTTGCCTTTGACCCCTATGTTGGTGGAAGGAAATTTGATGATGTTCTGGTTGGCTACTTCTGTGAAGAGTTTGGCGAGAAATATAAACTGAATATCAAATCAAATAGTAGGCCTTTACTGCGACTCGCTCAGGAGGGCGAACAGTTTAAGAAGTTGATGAGTGCAAATGCTTCAGATCTGCCTATGAATATGAAATGTTTGGTGAATGATATTGATGTCTCTGGGAAAAGGAACAGGGGTCACTTTGAAGAAATGTGTGACAGCCTGTTGTCTCAATTGGAAAGCCCTCTGCACAGCATCTTAGAGCAAGCTAAGCTCAAGAAACAAAGAGTCAATGATTGTGTACAGCTGTATGGAGAGGCAACTCAAGTCACAGAGGGATGTCAAGAGTCCCTACTTGGAACAAAGCCAAGTGAAGCAGAGGTTCTCAAAGTGTTGTGGAAATCATTTGTTGATTGCAGAGAGAGGCGGCTCAAGAATGTTGAAGACATTAAGACTAGCCCAATTGAGTTGCCTATGGATCACGGTCCTCCATAGTGGATTGGACAGACGGTTATGAGGGACAAGCTGTCTGACATTTATGAGAAATCTGTCAATGAAGATGACAGAAACAAGAAGGAGAAAAATGATGCCAAAAATGCAGTTGAGGAATGTGTATATGAGATGAGAGACAAACTGTGTGACGTTTATGAGAAATCTGTCAATGAAGATGACAGAAACAGTTTCATTCGGAAGCTTGAGGATAATAGGAGGCTTATCAGTGAGAGTCAGCAGTGCTTGACACATGCGTGCCTGGAAATCTGTGTCCCAACCCTAGGGTTGAAACAAGAGGGGGGGGTATGTGACAGGAAGTCAGGTAAATCTGGGAATGTAGTCACAGAGAGGAGACAGATTCCCACCTTGTTTGGAAAGTTCACTAATTACTATAGGGTGTCGGCTGCCAAAGGCAGCAGGAAGGTGTAAAGAAGTTGAAAGGCCTTCAGCTGTTCAGAATGAGGAAATGAAGGCCTCTATAATTGTCCAAAGAAAGTCTAATGGATTGCTGCCTCCTGTCGCCGTGTGGGCTGGGAGAGGAAGGCAGACAGACGTGTGCCCCCTGAACGCTGTGTGAGCATGGGGTAGACCTCCTGAAGCGATGTGCGCTCAGGAGGGTAACAAGCGGGATGTGAAAGGAAACCAATGGACATTTTCTGAGTGAAGACTTCTCAAGACTTCTCAAGGTGAGAAAACAAATTATCTCAATGTGAAGAGTAAAGGGACATGTTCCATATGAAGAGGAAAAGGGACATGTTGAATGGACATTTGTTATGGAAAGGATAAAAATGGACTATTGAGTGTCTGCTGTGGGACCAGCAAAGTTTGCTCCAACAGTAGGTTGGAGACAGACTCTTAGGTAGGTTCCAGTGTGTGTGAAGGTAGCCGCCCACAGAGGCAAGGATTTATTTTCTGTTTTATTTTATTTTGGATGTTTTTGCTGCCTGCAGTTGTTTGCAACCATCTCCCGGCTATCTATTTGTGTAAACGCACCCCCAAAGGGGTCACCCATACGCTTACCACCGAGCTAATCCCTCACAATATATATATATATATATATATATAATATATATGGTATTGCTGCATTTACTACCTTACTAAAAATGCAGCTAGATCACCCCTCCCTTCATGGAATCCAAGATGGCGACCCAGACAGAGAGACTACACCCAAAATAAGACCTCGTCATGTCCTAGAAGAAAAGCCTAGACACATAGATACTCCAATCATCCAATGACCCCCTTATACGTATTATATATGACTATTTCCTGGAATTAATTTCTTGAGACTTTACAAAGACAAAAGAGAAACAAATAAAGACAGAAACAAACTATTCTGAAATTAGGCCAGGGGCAGATATAATCCCGGATTGTTTTATCAAATCAAATCAAATCCAAAACATTTGGCACCCCAGATGGGACCTTGGGTTCTGTCCAACGGTAGCCGATAAAGAGAAAGCTGAGAGAAATCAACACAGATGAGGGGCAGAGACTGATCACCTCTGAATATACGGTAAGACATATTTTAAAATCTTACCTGTACACCCTGTCTCTGTGATTGGTTATCTCTGTGGTGTCAGCATCGGCTACCTGCGGTCAGCAAAGACAGGTAACGTAACTTGCCCAAGTTCTATTAACAAGGAACCTGTATAATTTATATCTGCTGCCTGTTTTGTTATATGTGTTCTAGCTTGTGGTAGGGTGACGAGACGGTCAGAAGGGAAATACTGTCACAGATGAGAACTCCCCTTGGAGTCATTTGTTAGTGCATGCTTGCACGAATGCTCGGGGGAGGAACCCCTCTCGCATAGGCCACATTAGTGCAGGCAGGTGTTGCTGCATGAGGAGCCCCCCCCCCCCCCGGGAGGAGGGAAAACGCGTTTGACGCTGGGACCCTGCGACAGGGTTCATTCTGATGGTTTAAGCCTCCCATAATGAGTCAGTAATGTCATGTGTGTCATGTCTTGAGTTCCTATGTGTTCTGTTATTTAAAGGCCCTTAATTAGGTTTGCTGCGTGCAAAAGTTAAGTGCGATTGAGACATGTACATGGCATTTTGCCATTTATTGATATTGAGCGTAGTAATAGTGGATAAGAACACTGTTTTATCAGGAAAAACATTTGCCCGTAGTTTCCTATGCATAGGGGAGACTCTGTGCAGAATTGGCTACTTGCCAGGGGGGGGGGGGGTTTAAATGTAAATATCTTTGTTCCTATAACAGTTATAGAATTAATTTTTGGACATCAAGGGTTACAGCAATTAACGTGACAATTGAACCATATTGGCACTGAGCCAAAAGATTTAAAGTAGATTAACTTTTTATCTGATTACGACATTTAAGTGGTATTTTAGGGGCACCCTCCATAACCGAAGGGGAACCTCTGGTAAGGTTTTTGTAAAATTGGCACAAAGCCAAAAGTTTCAAATTAAGTTAACCCTTTATCTAACCATAGCATTCAAGTGATATTTTAAGGGCATCCTCCATTGAAGAAGGGGAACCTCTGGTCAGAGTTTTGGAATCAACGAGTGCCCCCCTCCTAAACCATACCAGGCCACTTTCCCTCAACATGGGGAGGGTGCTTTGGGGTTCCCCACAACCCTGGGCTGTGGTTATGGGGGTCTGCATGTCGGGGGCTTATTGAAATATGGAAATGTTTTGCATTGCATTGATACATGTCCCTCAGGGCAGTACCCAGGTCCCCATACACTTTTTATGACAATAACTTGCATATAAGCCTTTAAGATGAGGACTTTTGATTTTTCATGTTCATGTCCTATAGACTTTAATAGAGTTTGCATGTTCGCTAGAACTATTTCCCTGTTTGAGATGTTCTGGTGCAAACCGAACAGGGGGGTGTTTGGCCCATCACTAGCATATATACACATCTATATACTCCTATTTTCCCATGTCCTCTTCCTCTACAATTACTGTAAGTTACACTAAGGAGCGAATATTAAGAGAAGCTGGTAGTAGTGTCTAAATTTGTGCTTAGCCCATTGGAGAGGAGTGTGCAGCTTCCTGTTTACATGAGCAGGCTTCAAAGGGGAGTGATATATCCTGGAGTTGCCTGCACTTGCAGCTGAATGACTTAATGGTGGTCCTGGTGGAGTGGTGACTTTAAATAAGCAAGCGTTGTTTGTTTGCTAAAGACCACCTAGATTTTAGACAAAACTGCTGCATACAACAGACACACACAAAAAAAAAAAAAAAAAAATATATATATATATATATATATATATCCAAATTGTAAGGCATGATAAAGGGAGTAAAACAATATACTGTAGGTCTGCTTTACTACTCTATGTTATAGGTTGTGTAATACAGCATGAAAATGATTCAGTAATTGTTTTAGTTTTAAGATTCCTCTAAAATGTAGTGGTATTATCTGTTGCTTAATTAAGCATAATATCCAAAAAATATACATTCATTTATTATGCAGGAATGGTCTAAAATACCCCTTTTTTTCTATTATGTTCCATGTTTATTTTGTAAGAGAAAATAAGTCTGTAATCTTTTTTTAATGTAAGATAACTCTGATGGAACTTTCACTACACCCAGGCAGTGAACCACTCACATAAAGATAAGCTCACCTCTTCATTTGCAGTGATGTGCATGTGCCTTCACGTGCTGCATAGAGTTGAGATAAATGATGGGTGCATGCTGTCCGTCAGAGTATAAGAGAAGGGATGGGTGCTGAATGAACTGGGATTTCACCAAAGGAGTGATTGTGCACCATTAGTGAAAAGTGCAGTTTTTTAAAATGTGACTTTTTAAAAAAATTTTATAGCACAAATAGTTTTTAACAAGATTACACTATATCCAATATCACATGTCGTATGATTTTAGGTTGAGATGGTTGTAATATATAGAGATAGGATCACATTTTGAGAGAATTTATGCTGAAAACTAAAAACCTTCTATGGTTTCACACAAACTTTTTTTGTTTTAATGGAGGCAAACAACTTACGTATTTTGTCTCTCGTCCAGTTGATTTTTGTGGAGACCTCAGTATCTGAGCAAATAAACAAAGCAAAATACAAAATGTTAAAAACAAATAGGGGTATATGAAAAGATACGCATAGACAGCACAGTGTCTTTAAAAAAAAAACATTAATCAGACTTCTTTTCTAAAGGAGAACTGAAGTGAACATTTGCTATATTCTAGTGAATATTAAGAAATGTTATTTGTATCTAAGCAGTACCCTGAAAAATGTATACTTTGTCTTGAATTCCTCTTGAAAAATAACAGTGCACTCCTTGTATGTGAGTGTGTCTAGACACCTCTGCGTCCATAGATTTTTTGCTGTATATCTGCAATGTGAGATCTAAGGCACTGCTTTCTGTGACTTGTTGGGCTCCACTTTTCAAGGGAAGTTGCGCTGTGGAAGGTAATTTTCCCCAGAGCTAAGTGAATGTAGTGAAATTCCACTTTGCAAAGAATACCCAATCATGTGCAAGGAAAATGAAAAAAAAAAAACATGTTTGCTTACACATGATTGGATAATGGACATTAACAGAGCTTTACCTCCTTCACTAAGCTTTGGGAAAATTCCCTTGCAAAGTACAACTTCCTTTGGTAAATCAAAACCTCTAGTCGCAGATGACTTAGAGTGAGATCTGATGATGATGTCACTACTGTGATGTTAATTTTTATTCTTACTGAATGCTCTGATATGAGGAAGCAAAGCCGTGCCTCAACCAAGACGGCTGCCTCAATATAGAGACACAGTGCAAAACAGAGCATGCAAAGTTAGTGATGGGTAAAAAATCAGCTGCACAGAGAATACAGGCAATACTGGTGACTGGTCATTTGCCTTCTTCTTGCCTGTTTGTGCTCAGCTTACAGATTTTAGGTTCTCTTTAAAAACAATATGAAAAGCATATTAATGCAATCTTCAGGAAATGTAACTCATATCCATTGTTATAGTATACATATTAATATAGCAATTTTACCTAATTACCAATGTAGGGGTCAGTTTGTTCAGAATTAGACATCTGTACTAGGCTGTTGCAACAGATCGGCCAAGAGCTGAGTGATTGATTGTCCACGGTGAGAAACAACCCAGATTGGTGCAGGGCTTGTATCGACCCATATTTCCGGTGTACACTATTTTTGCCTTTCAAGCACATTAATAGACACTAGTAATGAGCCAAATGCCCAGGGATTTGGATTTAGGGTAAAGTTCACAAACTTAAGGAAAGTTCAGGTGCCAAACCTGAACCTCAATGAAATCTATGGAAGCTGAATGATAAAAAACAGTATTGGCCTTGTTCTAGGCTAATAGGCAAGGGATTGTCAAACAAATGTATTGATGGTGTGGACACAACTTTTACAAAAAAAATATTTGCAGTATGTGATTGAATTAGTGCTTAACATTAAAAATGCAAAATTCCTTTAAATAACATAAACCTGCCTGTGAAGTGATGCATCTAAATGATGTATACAACCTACTAAAACAAAACTGACATTTTACAAAGAAATAAATGCTGTGTAAATTGTGGATCAGAGTCTGAAAAAAAAGTGCCCCCCCCCCCACCTCCCTGCTCTGAACCATAGTAGACCACATGCCCTCAAAATAGGGAGGGTACATTGTCAAATGGAGCCCCCATTTGGCAAAGCATTTTGTACCCATGTTAATGAGTATAAGGATATCTTTCCCACAAGCCTGGTCCAATGGAATGTAAGCAAGGGCCTTGTGGCCATATTTGGGCAATAATGTCAGCTTCTATCTGTGCACCTTTGTTCCATGACTAGGGATTCCTAAGCAGCAAACTATTTGAGTTTGGTAACATCAAATGCTTCCTTATCAACATTCGACAGAGGAAGAAGAAAGCTGTCATATATAGCTGCAGTAGAAAAAACACTAATATATATATGACATCCAGCTCTCACTTAACAGGCTAAAAGTTCAGCATTCAAACGCCCAAACAAAGTTTGTTTTGAACTGTGGTTGAAACAGAACT
This sequence comes from Pelophylax lessonae, assembly GCF_965119305.1. Taxonomy (NCBI): domain Eukaryota; kingdom Metazoa; phylum Chordata; class Amphibia; order Anura; family Ranidae; genus Pelophylax; species Pelophylax lessonae. Next base: position 331,012,029 of record NC_138770.1, on the reverse strand, counting down.
ATCAGCTTCTCCCTAATTGAAACCATTATATCAACAAGAATGCAACATGCTCTTAAGTTCAACTTGTGTTAGGGTGTTACTTGAGTATTCAGTGAAAATATGGAATTTAAAGATTTATTTTTTTTCCAGGGTGATAAAATGATCCTTAACACCGTAAGAAATTATCATGATGGCTATATATACCTGAACTCCTCTACATTCACTTTTTTCCTGTTGAAGGATTCTGTCACTTCTCATGTATGCTATATACTTGAAAGCTCTAAGAGTACACTAACTAGAAGTAGTAATAACTTACAATTGTAAATAAAAAAAATAAACAGATAAGGTATTTGAAAAAAAAAAATCTATTGAACTAAAAACTGAGGGTTTTATTTTATCCCATTATAAGATATATAACCACATTAAAATGTAATATTTTATTTTTGACCAGTGCTGATAAGTAATAAATAATTTTCTTCAAAAAGCAATTATCTTTAAATTACATTTTCTAAGGTGATTCAAAATAATATAATTTTATTTGACTAGTTTTTAGGAGTAGTGCAGGATATGAAAAAAAACGGAAAATTTATATCAAATACTTACCGTAATTTTCCTTTCCTGATGGACTCCATGGCAGCATACGTTTGGGTAGGCCCCGCCTCCTCTCCTAACTCATAGGACCCCACTCCCATAAATCTTTGCTCCCTTTCAGCATCAGTGTTCTGTAACTAGCCTACTCAGGAATTGGGAGGGGACTCCTGCTGCCATGGAGTCCATCAGGAAAGGAAAATTACGGTAAGTATTTGATATCAATTTTCCGTTTTCCTGACAGACTCCATGGCAGCATACGTTTGGGAAATAACTTGCTATACACTCCCGGGTGGGAAGATGCTGAACAAAGAAACTTTAATTGGCACTGTCAACTGACAAGACTTGAACGCCAAAATTAACGGAAGATAAAGCAGCAGGTTCAAAACAATAATGGGAAAGAAAAGTATTAACAGATGACCAAGATGCTGCCTTGCAGATCACGTCAGGTGCGACGTGCTTGGAAGCTGCCCAAGACGTAGCGACGCTTCTTGTAGAGTGAGCTGTAATCGCCTCTGGAGGAGCCAAGCCCTTTGCTCTATACGCCCACTGGATAGCCTGAACGATCCACGCAGCCACTGCTCTGGAAGATGCACGCATTCCTTTCTTTTTGCCATGTAGCAGAACAAAAAGGAAATCCGATTGGCGGAAGGAGGATGTGGCCTCCAAATATTGACTTAGAGTGTTGCCCACGTCTAAAGGATGGATTGAAGAATTCTCATCAGTTCTGAAGGTGGGAAGAACTATCTCAGCATTTTCGTGGAAGACAGAGGTCACTTTTGGATTTGACCCTAGCATAGGGATAAGGACAACCCTGTCTTGAAAAAAGGTCAAAAAAGGTTCTTTGTGACCCAGATTGTGTATCTCGGAGACCCTCTTAGCAGAGGAAATGGCCACCAAAAATGCTGTCTTCAACGTAAGTTCCTTGACAGACATGGAAGCAACATCCTTTGAAGAAAAAAAGTCCAAAACTAAAGGAAGATCCCATTTTGGGAATCTTGGCCTTCTCTGAGGCCTAAGCCTGACTGCTCCCTTAAAAAATTGCTGAATCAGATGATGACTTGCCCACTGAATTCCGGTAAAGGCTGAAATGGCGGATACTTGCACCCGGAGAGAACTAACCGAGAGGGACAGATCCAGACCAGACTGCAAGAAACTTAAAATCTGCTCAACAGTAGGTGTACCTACTGGACCTGACCCCTGGGCCTGATGACTCATGAACCTGGCCCATATCCTTTCATATACCCTGTTGGTGCTGGGCCTTCTTGAACTCATGAGAGTCGGAATCACCTCCTCTGGACATCCGAGAGCTTCCAACCTCCCCCTCTCAAAAACTAAGCCCTGAGTTGCAGCTGTGCAGGGCATGGGTGCAGAGTAGGACCCTGAGACAGAAGGTCCGACCTGAGAGGTAGAGGGATTGGATCCCTGAAGCTCAGAAGGGACAGCAGGGGAAACCATGGCCTGTTGGGCCAGAAGGGGATTATTGCCACGATCTCTACTTCCTCCATCTTCAGTCTCCGCAGGAATTGGAGTACTATTGGCACTGGTGGAAAGGCATAAGCAGACTGGAAGTTCCACCTGTCCGTGAGGGCATCCACTCCGAAAGCTTGAGGATCTCTGAATCTCGTGTAGTACTTCCGAAGCTTCCTGTTGCGTGGACTCGCAAACAGATCCACTAAGGGGGAAATCCCCAGGGACAGCACCCAGTTGAACACCTCTTGGTGGAGGGACCACTCGTTGTTGTCTAGTTGGAAACGAGATAGGAAGTCTGCCTCCACATTCAACACTCCCGGGACAAAGACCGCTGAAAGATTGGCCAGATGATGCTGAGCCCATGTCATGATCGGTTCTGTTTCTTGGAGGAGAGACATACTGTGTGTTCCTCCCTGCCTCTTGACATAAGCCACTGCCGTTGTGTTGTCCATCCTTAACAGCACTGAAGCCCCCTGTGTTAGATGGTGAAAAGCCTGGAGTGCTTTGAGGGCGGCTCGAAGTTCTAGAACGTTGGACACTACTCCGTGACCTGGGAAGTTCCATCTGCCTTGTGCCACTTCGGTCAGACAGTGGGCTCCCCAACCGGTATTGCTGGCATCGGAGGTTATCGTTATCCAGGAAATCGGAGCGATTGAGTGGCAGTTGGTCAGATTTGTATGGCGTAACCACCAGGGAAGGCATCCCTTCATGAATGGAGTCAGGTGAATAACCTGTGACAAATTCTCCGTCGTCCACTGTTGGAGAAACCCCTTCTGGAAGGGTCTCAGCTTCCACATAGCCCACTTCACCATAGGCGAGGTGGCTACAAGCGTCCCTACTACCTTTAGACACTGACGAGCAGTGAGACGAGAGGCAGCGAGAGCGTGAGACACCCTGCTCTGGACTACAGGAATTTTCTCTTCTGGCAGGGAAATGGTGCACTTCTCCGTGTTGAACAGTGCCCCGAGAAACACCAGCGACTGCGTAGGCACCAGATGGCTCTTTTCTAGATTCAGAATCCAACCGAATTCCTGAAGCGTAGATGTCACTTGCTCCAGATGTAAGAGTAACTGATGCTTGTCCTAGGACAGAAGGAGGAGATCGTCCAGATAATGATGCAATCTGATGCCTCTGGTCCTGATGAGAGCAACAACTGCCAGCAAAGTTTTCGAGAACGTGCGAGGCGAAGTTGAGAGCCCGAAGGGAAGACACGTAAATTGCATGTGAGCATGACCTACAGCAAACCGGAGGAACTGATGGTACTCTTTTGCCACAGGAACGTGGAAGTACGCGTCTTTTAGGTCGATCGATGCCAACCAATCTCCTGGGAGAATCAAATGTTGTATGGTGACTAGGGACTCCATTTTGAACCTTTCTTGATGGATCGACCTGTTGAGATAAGTGAGGTCTATTACCGGACGCCAGGTGCCGTTCTTCTTCTGGAAGAGAAACAGAGGTGAATAGACTCCCAAACCTCGTTCTGCCTCGGGAACTGGCACAACAGCTCGCTGAACCAGTAAGGAGTCCACGTAGGCAAGAAGAATCTTCTTTTTCTCTGCCGAAGGAGGAAGTGAGGTTGCAACAAACCTGGGTTTGGGAGCGTTGTCGAACGCCCACGAATGTCCCTGGGACACAATGTTTAACACCCAGGGATCCTGAATCGAGGCCGCCCAAACATCCCGAAATTGGAGCAACCTGGCCCCTACCGGGAAGGCCTGGACGGGCCCAACCTCAAAAGGATTTGGTGGCCTCCCGGTCACCGGACGAAGAGCCTTTAGAGCCTTTCTGGAAGGTGGATTGCCTTGACTTCCAACCTCTTCCGAAGGACTTGCCTGGCTTGTAGCTGCGTGCTTCCCTGGCACGATTGGCAGTTTGTCTTCTCGGGAAAGAGTGCTTCTGAGCGCCTGGGCGTTTATCCTGAGGGAGGAAACCAGATTTTCCACCCGTGGCCCGAGTTATGGCTGCATCCAACTTGTTCCCAAAGAGGGAAGAACCCTCAAAGGGAATTCGGCACCATGCCTGTTTGGAAGCAGCATCAGCAACCCAAGGCCTAAGCCAAAGGGCGCGTTTAGCCGTAACCGAAGCCAGCATAACTCGAGCCAAAAGGCGAATGGTGTCTAGAGACGCCTCCCCCAGAAAACCCGCAGCCATCTTGAGCTCCTGGATTGGGGAGCTCTGGAGCACTTCCTCCGAAACTCCTCCAAGGGTGCCCTCGAGGGCATTAATCCAGACTTCCATGGCCTTTGAAATCGTAGCCAAAGCCAAAGCTGGCTTACAGGCCATGCCGGCCGAAAGATATGCTCGTTTAAGATCAGCGTCGATCCTCCTATCCAACGGATCCCTAAAAGAGGCTGTATCCTCCATTGGAAGGGTGACATGCTTGACCAAACACATCACAGCTGCATCCACACTTGGGGAAGATTCCAGGTACTTCACCTTATCTTGTTTAAATGGATACAGCTTCGCCATTTTTGTGGTCAGAGAATTTTTCCTTTCCACTTTGCTCCACTCTTCTGTAAATATATCTCCCAGTTCCCCTAGAAATGGGAAGTCCAATCGCTCTTTGCATAGCTGCTTGAAATATTTTCGCTGTTTTGGGGAGGAGACAGCTGGGTCCTCCCATTCAAGAGCTTCTCTCACCGCCTTCACAAGAGGGGAGACCTGGCTGAACTCAAATCCTGAACCGGAGTCATCTGAATCAGATTCGGACTCTGACGGAAGGATAGAAGGATGGCTGGGTTGAGAGGACTCAAAAGGATCCTGAACCAGAAGATCTCTTTCCGGAGAGCGGGATGGCCCTGCAGAAGTACTCGGCCTCTGTAACTCAGCTAGAGAGTCTTTGAGGACTCTGCGCACCACTTCCTCAATATGATGGTCCGACTTCTCCCTTTCACCCGTGGCTTGGGCATAACAGGGTTTACACAGAGAGGAACCATCCGTTACTATGGTACCACATCCCCAGCATTTCTTCCCGTGCGGGTGCTCAGAACGGCCATGATGTGTTGAACCAGAAGTTTTGCCATCACGTCCCCTATTATGGGGGGGAGTTACGCCTGGACCTAGATGAGGAGTGTCGGTAATGCGACTTTGAACGTCTGTCATCGCTGCGTGCGCTAGGCTGCTGATCAGACCTAGAAGAGCTGGAGAGAGACATATGTAGCGATATATAAGAGAAAACAGAGAGACCTTCTCCCCCCCCCCTTAAATGCCCAGCACATACCTGGTATGAGCGGGCTGGCCACAAGGGGGCGGAGAGGCGTCCATGATCAGTATAACAGAAGGCGAAAGGAAAATTCTTCCACAGCTAGATATAAAGGAACACACATTGTACCAAGTCTTTCAAAATGGAGCAAAAACCGCCAATAAATCCTTTTAAAATAAGGTTCTTACCTTGTAAACGCCAGTCAGAGTCTGGGGGAGGCTGTATGTATGTGCCGACCTTCCCACCAGCTCTGACATACAACAGGCTTTAAATATGCCGCCTCGCGGCCGCCGATCGCAACTGCGCATGCGCGAGTGATGTCACGCGTCATCCCCGCGCATGCACACCGAATCCTGTGACCGGCGGCTACCGCGCATGCGCAGAAGCGCCGCGCAACCCAGAAGCGGCGGCCGCGGCGAGACCGGGAGTCGCCGGACACCAATAGCAGAGGAACAAAGCGGACTGCAAGAGATATAAAACCCAGCTAAAAACCGCACTCAACAAGACACAGTGAGTAAACATACTAAAGAAACCCTGACACATAGGAATAAACAATAAAGGAAAAAATGAAGTAAAAAAGAGGTCCCATAACAGGGCTTACCACCCTGCCCCGAGCAGAGAAGGGTCCCAGAGGCGCACCACCGATCTGCATCTTCAGGCAAAATTAGGCCACCCGCGGCAGCAGGGCTCTCTCGGCCAGACCCCCAAGCTCCTGCAAGGGGTCTCTTCTATTGCCCCCTCCATACCCTGCTAATAGCCAGGGCTTAGCGGAGACTCCACGACCCCTCCTGCTTCAGAGTATAGGACTGAAATAGTAGGAACATAACACCGTATGTATGAGGAGGACGAAAAAAGAACACTGATGCTGAAAGGGAGCAAAGATTTATGGGAGTGGGGTCCTATGAGGTAGGAGAGGAGGCGGGGCCTACCCAAACGTATGCTGCCATGGAGTCTGTCAGGAAACAAACATTCACACTCACCAAGGTGGATGCTGCATCAATCCGATGCTTCAACTGCTTCTAAGCTCCCAGCAGTGTGCTTAGAGGCTGAGCCAGCTACTAATCAGTAAGAATGATCGAACTTTTGAAAAGTTCGGTTCGGCCAGAACATCCGAACTTCCCGAAAGTTCGGCCCGGATTTCAGAACCCCATTGAAATCGATAGGACCCGAACTTCAGTAATCAAAAAACACCATTTTTAAGCCCTAAAACCCAATAAATGCCCCTAAAAAGTGCCTAGGGTTCTGGGTCATGCCCCATTAACTATTAATCACACAAAAAAAGTTCTTAAAAATTGTCATTTTTGATAAAAAAGCCAATTATTGAAAAAATTTAAAAAAAAAGAGAGATTTTTTTATTTTTACTTTGTATTTATTATCTGGGGGGTCTAAAATGTGTGCATGTGAACTTTCAGCTCTGTAGTATGTCCAGAACCATGAAAAAAAAAAAGATAATTTTTCAGTAGAACAGGGATGTGGGACCCTCCTTTAACTTTAACACCTATATGATCTTTTTTTCTGGTTCTGGACATGCTACAGAGCTGAAACTTCACAGGTACACCTTTTAGACCCCCCAGACACAAAATCACACAAAAAAAGTTCTTAAAAATTGTCATTTTTGATAAAAAAGCCAATTATTGAAAAATTAAAAAAAAAAAAGAGATTTTTTGATTTTTACTTTGGATTTAGTATCTGGGGGGTCTAAAAAGCGTACATGTGAAGTTTCAGCTCTGTAGCATGTCCAGAACCATAAAAAAAAAGATTGTTTGTATAAGAAAACTTTCAGCACAGGAGGTTGGCTTCGCTGCTGTAACACCTTGCCGGTTTAATAGCAGGCATTTTTTTGGATTCTTTGCAGTCAGGAAAAACATCTGAACTTGTGTATAGTGGTACTGTGCACAAGTTCTGATGTTTTGCCTGCCTCCAAAAACCCCCAAAAAATGCCAGAAAAAACACACCTGGGCATTTTTTTTGATGCTAGCGTTTTTTTTGGCATTTTTTGGGGTTCTTTTGAGGCAGGCAAAACATCTGAACTTGTGTATAGTGGTGTATATACACACATCCATATATTTATATACACACCTAGACATATATAGGTGTGATAGTAGCAGAAATATATGCTTGCGCTAATGAAATCATTTACACTAATATATTATATATATATATATATACCACTATACACAAGTTCAGATGTTTTGCCTGCCTCAAAAGAACCCCAAAAAATGCCAAAAAAAACGCTAGCGTCAAAAAAAAAATGCCCAGGTGTGTTTTTGCTGGCATTTTTGGGGGGTTTTTGGAGGCAGGCAAAACATCAGAACTTGTGCACAGTACCACTGTACACAAGTTCAGATGTTTTTACTGACTGCAAAGAACCCAAAAAAATGCCTTCTATTAAACCGGCAAGGTGTTACAGCAGCGAAGCCAACCTCCTGAGCTGAAAGTTTTCTAATACAAACAATCTTTTTTTTTTCTTGTTCTGGACATGCTACAGAGCTGAAACTTCACATTTACACTTTTTAGACCCCCCAGATTTGAAATCCAAAGTAAAAATCAAAAAATCTCTTTTTTTTTTTTACTTTTTCAATAATTGGCTTTTTTATCAAAAATGACAATTTTTAAGAACTTCTTTTGTGTGATTTTGTGTCTAGGGGGTCTAAAAGGTGTACCTGTGAAGTTTCAGCTCTGTAGCATGTCCAGAACCATAAAAAAAAGGATTGTTTGTATTAGAAAACTTTCAGCACAGGAATATGGCTTCTCTGCTGTAACACCTTGCCAGTTTCAAAGCAGGCATTTTTTTGGGTTCTTTGCAGTCAGGAAAAACATCTGAACTTGTGTATAGTGGTACTGTGCACAAGTTCAGATGTTTTGCCTGCCTCCAAAACCCCCCAAAAAATGCCAGCAAAAACACACCTGGGCATTTTTTTTTTTGACGCTAGCGTTTTTTTGGGCATTTTTTGGGTTCTTTTGAGGCAGGCAAAACATCTGAACTTGTGTATAGTGGTATATATACACACATAATTATATGTATATAGACACCTAGCCATATATAGGTGTGATAGTAGCAGAAATATATTACTGTAAATGATTTCATTAGCGCAAGCATATATTTCTGCTACTATCACACCTATATATGTCTAGGTGTGTATATAAATATATGGATGTGTGTATCTACACTACTATACAGAAGTTCAGATGTTTTGCCTGCCTCCAAAACCCCCCAAAAAATGCCAGCAAAAACACACCTGGGCATTTTTTTTTTTTTGACGCTAGCGTTTTTTTGGCATTTTTTTGGGTTCTTTTGAGGCAGGCAAAACATCTGAACTTGTGTATAGTGGTATATATACTGTATTTTCTGGCGTATAAGACTACTTTTGAACCTCAAAAAAATCCCCCAAAAATGGGGGGTCATCTTATACGCCGAGTATAATATCTTCAAGGTAACCTAAGTATAAGTATTACCAGTAGATGTAATCTCTCAAGACGCTGGCTGTGTGGGAATCCTGTACCGGTATACCGTAGCTTCGGCTGCATACAGTGTACCACGCTGAGCCAATCAGGGAGAGCGATGTATTCCATTATTGAATGCAAAGCCTGCTCGGATTGACGGAGTAACATCAGCCCGCCTCTCTGACTCTGCCAATCCGAGCAGGCTTTGCATTTAATAATAGAATACATCGCTCACTGTGATTGGCTCAGCACGGTATACTGTATGTAGCCGAAGCTACGGTACATACGGTATACCGGTACAGGATTCCTGCACAGCCAGCGCCTTGAGATTACATCTACTGGTAATACTTATACTTAGGGTACCTTGGAGATATTATGAGAGATTACAAGTATTACAGTACTTGGGGTACCTTGGAGATCTATGAGAAATCTGTTTTTCAATGGTGTTGCCTTGCTTCGGAAGGGGGGTAGTCTTATATGGCGAGTATAGCCCAAAACCTATGTTTTAACTTGAAAATTAGGGGGGTCGTCTTATACGCCCAGTCGTCTTATACGCCGGAAAATACGGTACACACATAATTATATTTATATAGACACCTAGCCATATATAGGTGTGATAGTAGCAGAAATATATTACTGTAAATGATTTCATTAGCGCAAGCATTTATTTCTGCTACTATCACACCTATATATGTCTAGGGGTATATATACAGACATATATGTCTATATATACCCCCTATACACATGTTCAAATGTCATGTCTGACATCAAACATGTCCTCAAAAAAGCACTGGCAGTGGCAGCCCCTGCAGCATTAAAAATGCTTGGCTGGTGAGAAGCCATATGGGTGTGCCGAAGCAATTCAGAGAAATGATCATTTCTCTATAGCGGTTACCCTGATATGGAAGGGTTTTGTCACCCTTCCATAGCAGTCACTGTCAGTTAACCCTACACTACACTACGGTCCCCTGACACTTAACACTTTCCCTACAGAAACTAAATTTTTGAAGCTAACTAAAGTGTAAAGGAGCACTCTAACTACACTAGATATCCCTTTCCTCACACTAATAAATAGCTAAATGACACTTTTAAAGTAAAATTATCAGAACTGCTTCCACTCTCTTCCATGTCCAGTATAACAATGCTAGGAATATGGCGGGGGCGATCTTATATACTGGGGGGCGTATTCACTAATGATTGGTCTAGGGACCCCCTAGTCACTCCAATCACATTCCTAGCATTCTCCTGCCCCCTCAATTGGCTTTTGCTAATGGTTCTGGTCCAATCACGGGCTTTTAAAGCCCATTTCCTGAAGCATTGCATTTTGGTCGGTTCTGGTTGCCGAATTCCGAACTTTTTGGGCAAAAAGTTCTAAATTCGGCCGAACCTCGAACACCCAATGTTCGGGCCGAACCGATGGTGGACCCGAACCGTTCGATCATCCCTACTAATCAGTCATCTGGGTGGACTGACATTAAATTTGAGATCTCTCAAGAGCCTGGATTGGCTGAGTGACCTCAGATGACAGCAGACTTTTGCCCGCTGTCAGCAGAATCTGGGTCATGAAGAGTGCAGAAGGAAGTGCACTCCTGTAAACCCCAGGAGAAGTAGGGCCAAAAGAGCTTTAGACCTTCTTCTCCTTTAAAAAAATAAACACTGAGAGGTACTTACCAAGAAAGTTGTTAACCGATTCATGTCCTTATCTAATGTAAATCAACATACTTCTCATATGGCAAATCAGTTGTCACAGATTTTTTACTGTGCCTTTTCAACTCCTGGGCCTGTATTCCTGGGCAGCTAACTGTAACAGTTTTACAACATATACAGTATAAAGTGTCTTCATAGAAAATATGGTTATCCTATTAAGCTTCACCACCTGACCTAAGCTAATTTCCACTCCCCCAACCCCCCACCCCAGATGTTTATTTACCTGAATTTTTGGACCGCATCCACATGAATTATTAGCACCTCCGCCCAAATGTTTTTTCACTCTTGCCAATATAGGAGCTGCCTGGGGCTGAAATATTCTTGCAGGCTGCAGTTGACTTAATCAAGAAATGGGATTAGGGGGCAATAGAATAACAGTCCTCAGCAGCTTCCCTTCATAGCACTTCTGTAACAGATATTCTCATTACAGCAGTTTTCGCCCTAAGCATGCTCTATTTATATATTCAGTCTAGCCACTCTCTGGAGAAAGCTGTAAGCTCCTTTAATCTGTGTCATGGGGTAGCTGAAATGAATGGATCATTTTAGAGGAAGAGGCCTGAATCCAAAATGAAAGCAGCTCCTTGAGCAAAATATCGAGGTTCAGGGTGATAACAGAACAAAATGTGTCAAGCAGTGGTGACAAGTACGCTGCTCTGAGCTGCATTTTGCTAGCTTAAATGAGCTCCTAAGCTGCTGCTCCTAGCAGGATCTCAGCAACACAATTGAGGTGCAGAATCTCAACACCTTTTGTTGAGACTAGGATGTACCAAATACCATATTGAGTCTGTATACCAAAACTGACCATGAATGTTGTTTATTTAAAATTATGTTTTTAGAAAGTTTATTTATTTTGTAATAAAGATTGTGGATTGATTTTTTACAAAAACATGATGACATGTTTGATTATTATTACTGGTGCGTAAAAAGCCTAAAAAATCTCATTCATATCCTTTGTAGTTAATATATGGTACTACTTTTAGCATCCCAGAACAATGCAAAATAAGAAATCCAAAAAAAAAATTAAACCTTTGGACAGCAGTTCTAAACACGTCAAGCCTTTATCTTCAATTTCCCACTAATGCACATGATACCAATAAACAGAGCAGGTGAGTATAACGTGCTCATTATTTTATTTAGCAAAAACGCCTTTAAAACAGCTTTAAGGCTTCATATAAACTACAGCTCCTAAACTTGAGTTTAGGAGCTTTTGGCATTTTTCTTTTTTTGCCAAAGCTCCCAAACTCAACTCCATAAAAGCCTACAGTATGTGTCAATGTACAATGGTTCAACCTCCCTCAACCTCCCTCTCCTGACTGTGGAAGAATCGCGTTCAGGATAGGAAAGTTTTGACCGCCAGCTGCAAAAAGCAGCAAATCGGGGAAAAATTGCGGCATAATTTTGCAGTGTTTTGCGTATTACCTTGGCCAGCAGTCATTATAGGCTATGTGTACATAAAGCCCTACCGAAGAAGCCAACGAAGCCGACACTCCGGCGTAACGCGTATAGGGAGGCGGAGCCTGCGTGCCTGACGCCGATCATCTCTCGGGTGGAACTCTCACACTGAATGCCATACTAGCAGGCATGGCTGAGTGCCTGAAAAATGTGAGTTACCCTTTTACTTTCAATAAAGCTCATTTACATTCAAGCAGAGAGCACTAGATTTTCTGCCTTATATCTTTATCACATGTCCCGGCGCCCTCCGGAGGTGGAAGGCTGGAGAGTCATCCTTGGAGTCTAATATCCCCATACAAGCTAATGCTGGCATGCTTGGGTCTTATATTAAGGTGAGAGGCCAATCTTACTGGTGAAGGGATTTGATACACCTGGTGTTTCTTTATCGACTCTCATGGGATCAAGGCTTTATCTATGATATTTGGACACTTGGATACTTTATTAATTGCTTCTAAGCACGCATCTTATTTGGACACTTTATTGTTTTCTACGGTCATTTATAAATTTTGTGCACATCTAGCACATCACGTTTTGATTTATATTATTTTGATTGTGATGTGTGGACACGATTAGTGTATGCTGCCGGGTACATTTATTTTGATGCACATTGATTTGTTGCACATTGATTTACTGCACTTGATGCACATTGACTCTTATGCACATTGATTTTACCACTTGGTTCTGCACTGATAGTTTATTTTTTTATGTGTACATAAAGCCTAACCCTTCCCCATTCTACTCAAAGCTAAAAAAAAACCTCAACATTTTAGTTTAATTTTATTGTTCTTGATACAAAAAACCTAAGGGTGGAGTGCCATTTTATTTTAATATTTTTTATTTTGTTCTGACATGTCACAAGTACGGCTTTGAAATTCAGGATTTTCAGTCTTCAAGGGTAGAAAGTTGTATATATTTTTTTAAGATTTTCTTACTCACAGGTATGCACCGCTGTCTTACTGCATATTAGTTACCAGGCTTATGGTAAGCAGCCTTTCTTTTACAAAGTATTGTTGTTGTTGTTCAGTCGTTTAGTCATGTCCGTCACTTGATGACCTCATGAACTATAGCGTGACAGGCTTTTCTGTCCTCCGCTGCCTCCTGGAGTTTGCTTAATTTCATGTTCATTGTTTTGATGATGCTGTCTATCCATCTCATTTTTTGTCGTCCTCTTCTCCTTTTTCCTTCCATGTTTCCCAGAATCAGGGTCTTTTCCAAAGAGTCCTCTCTTTCAATTAGGTGGCCAAATTATTTGAGTTTCAGCTTCAGGGGCTGTCCTTCCAGTGAATATTCAGGGTTGATTTCCTTCAGCATTGACTGGTTTGATCTTCTTGCTCTCCAAGGGACTTTCAAGGGTCTTCTTCAACACTATAGTTCAAAAGCATCAATTCTTCGGCATTCAGCCTTTTTTATGGTCCAACTTTCACAGCCATAGGTTATGACTGGGAATACCATAGCTTTGACTATACGCCACTTTGTCGGTAGGGTGATGCGTCTGCTTTTTATAATGTTGTCTAGGTTTTCCACGGCTTTTCTTTCAAGAAGCAAGCATTTTTTAATTTCATGGCTATAGTTACCATCTGCCATGATCTTGGAGCCTAGAAAGATAAAATCTGTCACTGTTTCCATTTCTTCTCCTTCTATTTGCCAAGGAGTGATGGGAGCGGTTGCCATGGTCTTAGCTTTCTTAATCTTCAGTTTCAGGCCAGCTTTTGCACTCCCCTCTTTAACCTTCATTAAGAGACTCTTTAGTTCTTCTTCACTGTCTGTCATTAGCGTGGTATTGTCTGCATATCTCAGGTTGTTGATATTTCTACCTGCGATCTTAATTCTGGCTTGTGGCATTTCACATGATGTACTCTGCATATAGGTTAAATAAGTAAATAGGGTGACAATATACATCCTTGCAGCTCTCTTTTCCCACATTTGAACCAGTCAGTTGTTCCATGTCCTGTTATAACTGTTGCTTCTTGACTTTCATACAGGTTTTTTAGAAGAGAGCTGAGGTGGTCTGGTATTGCCATTTCTTTCAGTATTTGCCCCATATTGTTGTGAGCCACACAATCGAAGGCTTTACTGTAGTCAATAAAGCAGAAGTAGACATTCTTTTAGAACCCCCTTGCTTTCTCCATGATCCAGCGAATGTTGGCAATTTGATCTCTAGTTCCTCTGCCTCTTCAAAATCTCAGGCCACATGCTGCTGAAGCCTAGCATGTATAATTTTCAGCATAATCTTTCTAGTGAGATGAGTGCGATCGTACGGTAGTTTAAACATTCATTGGCGCTGCCCTTCTTTGGTATCTTAATGTAAACAGACATCTTTCTGTCCTGTAGCCATTGTTGAGTTTTCCAAGACTGTTGGCCTAATGAGTGCAGCACTTTAACAGCATTGTCTTTTAGGATTTTAAATAACTCAGCTGGGATACCATCACTTCCACTAGCTTTGTTATTAGCAATGTTTTCTAAGGCCCACTTGACTTCACTCTCCAGGATAGCCAATTCAAGGTCAGTGATTGCATCATCGGGGTTATATGGGACATTTAAATCTTTCTGTTCTTTTGTGTATTCTTGCCATCTCTTCTTTATCTCTTCTGCGTCTTTCAGTTCCTTGCCATTTTTGTCTACTATCGTGCCCATCTTTGCACAAAACATTCCCTTGATATATCCAATTTTCTTGAAAAGCTCTCTAGTCTTTCCCATTCGGTTGTTTTCCTCTAATTCTTTGCACTGATTGCTTAAGAAGGTCTTTTTGTCTCTTCTTGCTATCCTCTGGAAGTCTGCATTCAGTTGAGTATTTTTCCCCTTTCTCCATTGCCTTCCTTGTTCAGCTATTTGTATGGCCTCATCAGATAGCATAGCTATCATAGTATACATATGATAACATATATTAAATATATATAATGTATACACACATATATATATATATATATATATATATATATATATATATATATATATATTTCATATATATACATACATTACATAGTATAACTGAGGGTAAAACTAGTCAGGTTATTGTTGTCTCTGTCCCTATTAAGGAGATTCGCTCTCTCTAATTGTCCTAATCACCAATGTCACCAAGAATGAAATTAAGATTGAATCCAAAAGTTAGAATTTTTAACATTTTCCAATAACATTTTTCCTATGTTAGAAGGGCTTTCTCTCAAATGGGAAAGATATCCTCTCACTTTCTGTTGAGTCTACAGGACAGGAAGTAAAGAGAGGGAAATCTATCTAATAAGACACAGATGACATAAAAAATTAATCTGACAGCAGTTTTAGCCCCCCCCCCCACTTCATCCAAAATGTAAAAAAAAAAATGGTTTTATATGTATACAGTACTTGAAATTTAGAACCACATCTGTCTATTTTCATTTGCTATGCGGACCCAGAAGTCTATTTCCTGTAGTATTCTACAAGAAATTACATCATTTCAGTAATGTACTTAGTTGCTTAACAGATTCAAAGTCCTCACTTTCAGATCCAAAAACACAATTTGTACAGCTTTAAATTAGAAAGCACTGTACCCTGCATTTTCAAACTGTTGTATGTGTCTATCAGTGCTAGAAGCCTTATACATTCTGGACTTGCTGGGATAAAAATCTATAGATTATGTATACAGTACATACAGTACTCTTTATGGGAGCTCTGTGCCCCCAGAGTAGAATTTTGGGAAATCTCCACTGCAGGAGCTCTATGTCCCCTTTCTTGAAAAATACCAAGCCATCTGGCTGCTTAGTGAAATGTCCCAGGACAAGGGATTAGGTCACAGCTTGTTAGCACAGTCCCAGAAAAACTTGCTCAATATTACATTTGGCAACGTTAACCCTTTTTGGCCCTGGGAATGTACAGGTACTTAGACTGTCTCTAGAAATATTGCTGCCTCAGCAGAGATGACTGTTCAGCCTCTTGCTGTACAGATGCTTCTTCATAAACCAGAAAGTCTCACAACTGAGGCCGTGGGATAGTAGACATCCCTTTGTCCTTCTTCCCTTTTCTGCTCCAGCCTGGAGGCAGAGCCCCCCTCAAATCGGGGGCCCCTCCCAGGCCACACAACAGCTTCCTCACTCCATCATCCACCCAACTCATCTGCTGGCCAAGCTCTACTCTACCATCTTGGGTAAGGGAAACCAGTGAAGCCTTGTGGCTGGTTCCCTACTCTGCATGCGAAGTGTGCTGTGCTTTGTAAATGGCCTGGCGGCAGGGGACGAAGGAGGGGGACTGAAATTAAACTGTCAAAACCAGGTACATGATCCCCATAAAAGGTGGCAAATATGGCAATTTGGGAGGAGCTCAGCTTTAAAGGGCTGATCCCACCACCCTGCCAGGCCTTCTGCCTGGGGATTGGCCAGATTCCCTCAAGTATGCTGGTCAGGACCTCCTGGCCTCAACCCACTAGCTTCTTAAAACTTCTCCAAGCTTCTAGAAGCAGGAGGCTTGCCCTGTAGAGCCATCCAGCCTGATCTACAGTAACCCCAACCAATTAACCAGGCTCACAGGCTACTATGAGTCACAAAAAATAAATTACCCTACACTATTCTAGCACTAGAGGGTGCTACACACACACATTTAAAAAATCTTTTGTTTTTGTTTTGAAGATTAGTTTAAAACCCCAATATATATTTTCTGAAAGCAGACACACTGGAGAATAAAGCAGTGATAATTCAAATTTTTTTATGTAACACAAACTTTGCACAACAGATGTCAAGATCAAATGTTCATAAAAAATACACTAAAGTTAATTTTAGGAAACACAAACATTTTTAGACCCCTGATGTCTAACCTGCTTTCTCCTGAAGCTTCATTGGCTTCTTTCCTGGCCACAAAACCCAAGGAAAAATTACAACAGAAACCAGAAGTGGCATTATACATGGTTATTTTTTTAGCTAGGGGAGATCAGTGAACAGATATTAACTGGCCTCCCTCTTCTCCAATCAGCAATGTCTGTGATGTGTGTCCTGGGCCATAAATGGGACAGCACAGCCCGGGAAGCATAGTAGGAGGAGCACACTCTGGGGGTCACAGAAAGTAGCTGCTTGATTGCTTTCATTATAAAGCCAACAGTCGGATTGTGGAGTGGACACACTCTCCCACCTGCTGCAAAACCTCGCTGCCACCATAAGCCTTAAGGTGTTGCTAGTTAAAGGGTTAAATCAGCAATATAAATGCTACACTTTTTTCACAAAAATTTTGCCATGGTCTACCCAACTTAAATAAATGAAAAATGGCTGTTTATGCCATCCACCCTGTGTTCTACAAGTCCCAGCATTAAATACAGTTCAAACAAGTAACATTTACAGTATAAAATGGTGATTTGAGTATTAAAGGATATAATGTTTCTTTGTATTCAAAAAGTGTATCAAATTATATTGGCATTGTAATTAGGGAAATACATAAATAACAATGCTTGGGATTTTTTTACCTGTTAAGTTCTACGGTATATACTGTGTGCCAATCAATGATTATCACACAAGAAAAAAAAAAAACATGTATAGTGCACTCTTCAGTGTTTGGTCTCAAATGCAATCATTGACCTTTACTCACACTAAAGGGTCCATCCACCCAAAAGTGATATTTCATTTATAGATAGAAAAATGTATCCTTGTGTTTGTTTTTTGGGGTCTCCAGCAGAAAGAGTCCCCTATATTTTACATTTCCAGCATCTACCAAAAAATTAAATATCACTTTTGAGTAGAGTGACCTGTTGTTGATCTAGGGCAGGGTTTCTCAACCAGGGTTCCCTGGAACCCTCCAGTTCCCCCTGAGGCTGCTAGGGGTTTCTTGAGCAATGGGCAATTTCTGCCTCTCAGAAAGGTTTTCAATGACACCATTTTTCCTTTTAGCTATCTTAGCTATCTTGTCATCTTCCAAATGATGACAAGAGTATGGAGCATTCTTCCCACTGACTGTCAAACTAATGTGTCATGAGTTGTAGATTTTTAATTTTTAGCAGGGGTTCCCAGAGACCAGAAATTTATTTCAAGGGTCCCTCTCTGTTGAAAAGGTTGAGCAAGGCTGATCTAGGGCATCATCTATAAATCTGATTCTGTAGCTGGAACCTACCATTTTCATGTAGATGCAGTTATTTCATGGTTTCATCCAGATAGGCAGACCAGGAAGGAATTTTAATGTTGTGGTTATGTACATAAAACAACATTAAAAATCAGTAAGTTCTGACACAACGCTTTCACTCTGCAATCTTATTCATGTATGTTGTAGAATACTTACATTGACAGATTTAGAGTCTCTCTTCCTTATTGCAGGTTTTGATGCAGCTTTGCAATGCTCACAAGAAAAGAAAGAAATACAGAACATGAGTTATTTTTTTCTGAGCTGCTTGCAAACAATGAACATCAGTTATCTGTTTATTTTGCTAAAGGCAAATGCAGATAATCTTAAGTGCATCCATATTGTCCATGTTACAAATGCCATAAACAACAAGTACATTTTTTCAATGCAATTGTTTTTGCCACTGGACCCAGAATTTTCAGTGCTAGTGTTACCTGGAGATGGTTTTGTACTTGGTGTAGGAAAATATTAGTTCAAATCTGTAGGGGGAAACATAGTGCTAGCATTTAGGCGTTAAATTAAGGCTATTAATAGGGTAAGGGTGAGAGGTAAAGTAATAGTTAGGTTTGAATTAAAGTGACACTAACCAATATCCTTAGTCTCCAAGGTTAATTCATACACATCTACTACCTTATGACTCGTTGATCTATATTCCATGAAATTGTTTCTTGCTGTGATTTCATCTCTCTCTTTGTAATATTCTCTGTAAGCTCCCGAAGCCCTCCTTTTCCCCTTGCAATTACATTGGTTTGGAATAACCAATGCACATTAATTGCGGTCATATGCACTGCTCTATGCACACTACAAATCCAATAGTCCATAGTCCCTAGTCCATATTGGGAGTCACAAAGAGAAGGTGGCTACGTTCCTACATACAGTGGGATTATGAAGAATAAATGTAGGCAACCACTAACAGAAAAGCAGATCACAACAATAAAAAAAATAGATTTGGAGGAGGCTTAAAGCAATAGAAGGTACTTTTTTGGAGTTAAGAATCCATACTTGAATAGGATTTGTTTTTTTTTTTGTTTAGTTTAGTGTCACTTTAGGTGTTCAACTTAGGGCAGAGATTAGGTCTCAAAAATAACATGAGGTTTAGATTAAATAAGTAAACTTATATATATATATATATATATATATATATATATATACACATTACTGTCTAACTATGTTGTGTATATAAGTACCTTAAAGTGAAGTGAATAGCCTCAGATGATACACAGAGATTAAACAAATCCTCCTACGTGTTTTACTTGTTTATCTACAGTCTTCTCTTCTTTATATGCCTTCAAAGTGCTGAATTTGGATAAAATCTTTCTGCATTTGTCAGTAGCAGGGGACAGAGCTCTTGTACAGTGTGTGAGAGCTTATTGGAGGAAAGGGACACACCCCCTTCACACACGGCACAGGAACGAAGGAAATGTGAAAAGACAAGCTGTGTGCTGAGCTCTCCTACTCTGTCACCATTTTATCTCTGGTGTTGAGGCAACTTGTCAGAAATGACACATGCTGATAACAGAAGAACAAAGCATCAGAGAGAAATGGCACTTAGAGCTTTGGAGAGAGACAAGTAAACACTACAGATATGCTGAATGTGCTTTGTTCAGATTTCATGACTGAGGTTTACAATCACTTAAACTAATAAAATGTGCAAATCAAGTAAAATAAAACATGAAACTGGTGCAATACTACCACCTACTGAACTGGAAGTTACTGCATTAAAATTACCACATGTTAAAGGTAGGTCAAAAAGCACTTCATAATGTCTTCTTCATTTAATCAAATTTGCTTCCCTCTATGGTCCTAAACTCAGCTTATTTATCTCAGTAACAAATGAATATGTTCTTAAAACAATCTTAAGTAATATACAACAATCACATTGTTGCATGTGGACTCTTTACATGTTACTACTACACGATTAAGAACAATATACCACTAAATAACAATATTGTGCAGTTTACAGGCTGCATATATAACAGAATGGGGTTTTTAAAGGGTACAGGTGGTTTTCTCTTTCAATCAGCAACATTTCTATTAGTCAATTGAATTATAGAATTATTATATAATAGAAATCATAACATGTTATATAAGGTTTTTTTTTTTTTTTTTTTTTTTTTAATCTTATGAACACAAACCACATTTCAGAAAGCAATATCCAGAAATCTGGCAGGTACTGTACATTCCACACAAGTGTACTCAGGTTCCATAAATATGTTTTCTTTTTTATCAATTTCTTCACTGCCTACTTCCCAACTTGTTAGATTATGGTCAACAAGCTTTGCTTGAATGAGGAGAAACTGTCAGTGATTACATTCAGTGCAATTAATAATCCAATTAGGCTTCTCACGTTGATAATTACAAGCTTCACACACCCTGTACTATCTAATTTGGCTAAATGAGGAAAGATCATGTTAAACACAGTTTAATGCAACATGGTTGCGTGTAAAATACACTGGTTTGCATATATCATTAATTCCTCAGATATGCTTTGTCAGGACAAGGGCTGGCAAGCTCTCAAAGTATAACTAAACCTAACCTCCAAGGTTTAAAGGCTAAATTCACCTTTTTGTTTTCTAAATTCCAGCTCCCCTATGTACCAATATACCATTAATGTATCACTGTTGCAGAAAAATAAAAGCTTTCTTTGATTTTTAGAACAAGGCTTTACCATTAGGCTCCATGTACACGGGACGTTGTTAAAAGTCCCTTTGAATGCTGGAATTTTTAGGACGTTTGAAACGTCCGTTCGGTCGCGTTTGTACCCGCGTTTAGCGGCGTTTAGCGGCCTTTGCGGGCGTTTGCGTTTAGAAGCGTTCCTAGAGGTCAAAAAAATTATTCCCCTTTAAAATGGAAAAACGCGAACGCTAAACGTGGGTCATCGCGTTCAGACGCGTTTGGACGCGTTTAGACGCGTTTGTGCGTTTGAAACGCCGGGAAACACACGTTCGAACGCAAATAATTGCGTTCTAAAAAAAGTCCCTGAACGCAACTGCCTGCAAATGACTGTAAACGACCTGGTGTACATGGACAGATAAGATAAAATGTAGATGGATTCAGGGGCTTCTGAAAAAAACGCCCAACTGCTCCTAAACGGCCATTTCCAGCGTCCCGTGTACATGGACCCTTAGCCCTTATTATGGAATAGGATGACACACCTATCTATCCATTCACTCAGTATCCAATCAGGCAGGCAATTGCACTACATCAAGGATGTCCAACCCGCAGCCCCAGAGAGTTTAGCACACGGAATGGGCCTGTCTGAAGAGATGCTGGGGATGCTGTGCAAACAAAGCAGTTGTGGCAGCCTACATTGATAAGCCAAGCAAACGCATGCCTGAAGTGATGCCGGGGATGCTGTGCAAACATAGCTGATGGGTGCCAGGTGTGTGTGCTAATGAGGCCAGCTGATGAACTGCTTCCTGAGTCTTACTGGTTTTTACATTCTAAATCTACATATCAGGAAGTCATAAACTTTTCTATGGAACACCAGTGACTAAGGTAAGGCCTTGTTCTAAATATCAAAGGAAATTTTTATTTTTTTGCAACAGAGGTAGATTCACTGTATATTGGTGAATAGGGAAGCTGAAATTTAGAAAGAAAAAAAAATGAACTTAGTTTTTAAATATCTGAGGTTTAACCACTTAACCTTAGGTGGACGTCATATGACATCCTTAGGTTGAAATTAAGTCAGGCATCATTCAGATATCATTTTTTTTCAGCCGGTGATTCCCTGTAATGTAAAAGAAATGACCAGTGTGCAGTTATGTTAAACAGGAAGGGGCCATCCCTAAACTGTTGCCACACATTTGGGAGCATGAAAGTGTCCAAAATGTCTTGGTATGCTGACGCCTTAAGAGTTCCCTTCACTGGAACTAAGGGGCCAAGTCAGACCCCTGAAAAACAACCCCACACCATAATCCCCCCCCCCCTCCACCAAATGATTTGGACCAGTGCACAAAGCAAGGTCCATAAAGACATGGATAAGTAAGTTTGGGGTGAAGGATCTTTGCTGGCCTGCACAGACCTAAACCTGATAGAAAGCCTTTGGGATGAATCAGAGCAGAGACAGAAAGGCAGGCCTTCTCATCCACATCAGTGCCTGACCTCAAAAATGCGCTTCTGGAAGAATGGTCAAACATTCCCATAGACACACTGCTAAACCTTGTGAACAGCCTTCCCAGAAGGGTTTAGGCTGTTATAGCTGAAAAGGGTGGGCCAACTCAATATTGAATCCTACAGACTAAGACTGGGATGCCATTTAATTTTATGTGCGTTTAAATTCAAACGTCTTAAAACTTTTGACAATATAGTGTATTTTTTTCTGGTTCTACTTTAGGCTGCTTATATAGTTCTCTATCACGTCTTTGGTAACCCCAGAAACTGTCCCATAATAATGCTGAGGAGGAAACATTCATCATACAATTTAGAAAACATTCTTGAACACTTATACTGTAGATCCATTTTGCTTAATTCTCTATAGAGCAAATAAAAAGATCTACCAAGTCAAGCTTAACACTAATGTTGTTTTTTCCTGACAGCAATTAAAGCTGAACTCCAGGGAAATCACACTGGTGAAATACATTGTAGGGAAATGTTTTCCTTGCCTATGCATTGTCCTATGCTGATATGTACACAGCACCATACAGCCCTGTTTGACAGCAAATATCCTTCTGCACTCTCTTTCTATCAGCATGCCCTTTTTAGCACATCAACACTGCAGCACAACTGTTAGCTATTGCACAGCTTCTCCTTCTCCAGGTCTGATCTATGCAGAGAATGTAAGCTGCTGATACCAAGTAAAATTCCGGTAACTACTGTTTTGATTCAAAAAATACATTTAAATATGAGTAGAGCCGCAATAATAGCTGCCTGGATCTCAGCTTTAAATGTTACCTATACATCCCAATGACCTTTTAACCAGTTCTGGACCGGAAGGATTAGCCTCCTTAATGACCAGGCCATTTTTTGCGATTCAGCACTGCGTTACTTTAACTGCTTCCCATCCGCGCTACAGCCTATATACGGCTGCAGCACGGACTCTAATTTTCGGGAGGCCGTTTTTAAACGGCCTCCCAGTGACACGCCCCCCGCGCGCTCCCGCGAGCGCGCAGCGGGGAGAATCTGTGTCGGCCGTGTCCCTTGGACACAGCCGATCACAGATCGTGGTGAATGGCCAATCACAGCGGCCATTCACCACGTGATCGGGCCGTCCAATGAGCGATGATCTCATATGTAAACATATGAGATCATCTCTCATCGCCGGCGCTCCTTCCTCACACGGAGCCTGCAGTGTGAGGAAGGAGGGGGAGCCTCACAGCGCCGGGGACACAGAGACATGTAATCAGGGCACTGATCACCAGTGCCCTGATTACTAAAAGGTAAAAAAACATTCACAGTGCCCCCCCATCAGTGCCCACAGTGCCCGCCATCAGTGTCCCCCATCAATGCCCACAATCAGTGCCCATAGTGCTGCCAGTCAGTGCCCATCAGTGCCTGCTCATCTAGGCACTGATAAGCACTGACTGGCAGCACTATGGGCACTGAGTGTGGGCACTGATGGTGCTGCCCATCAGTGCCGCCCATCAGTGCTCATCAGTGCCACCCGTCAGTGTCCATCAGTGCCATCCGCCAGTGCCCATCAGTGCCGCCTCTCAGTGCCCATCAGTGCCGCCCGTCAGTGCCGCCTCTCAGTGCCCAGCAGTGTCACCTCTCAGTGCCCAGCAGTGCCACCTCTCAGTGCCCAGCAGTGCCGCCTATCAGTGCTCATCAGTGCCGCCTATCAGTGCTGCCTATCAGTGCCACCTATCAGTGCCGCCTATCAGTGCTCATCATTGCGGCATATTAGTACCTCCTCATCAGTGCCCATAAGTGCCACCTCATCAGTGCCCATCAGTGCAGCCTATCAGTGCCCATCAGTGCCGCCTCATCAGCTCACATCAGTGAAGGAGAAAAATTTATTTTCAAAATTTACTCGCAGAAAATAAGAAAAACGTTTTTTTTCCCAAATTTTCTGTCTTTATTCTTTTTTTTGTAAAAAAATAAAAAACCCAGAGATGATTACATACCACCAAAAGAAAGCTCTATTTGTGTGAAAAAAATGATAAAAATTTCAAATGGGTACAGTGTAGCATGACCGCGTAATTGTCAGTCAAAGTGTGACAGCACTGAAAGCTGAAAATTGGCCTGGATGGGAAGGGTGTTTAAGTGCACAGTAGGCAAGTGGTTAACAGATGATTGCGCGGTCGTGCGACGCTGTACCCAAATAAAATTGATGTCCTTTTTTTCCCACAAATAGAACTTTCTTTTGGTGATATTTGATCACCTGTGTTATTTTTATTTTTTGCACTATAAACAAAAACAGAAAGCGACAATTCTGAAAAAAAAAAACAATATCTTTCACATTCTGCCATGTAACATTCCCCCCCAAAAGTTCAAAAATCTAAATGTTTCATCCTTTTAGGCCAATTTGTATTCTGCTACATATTTTTGGTAAAAAAAAATAATCGCAATAAGCATATTTTGATTGGATTGCGCAAAAGTTATCGTGTTTACAAACTAGGGGAAAGATTTATGTAATTTTTATTTATTTTTATTTTTACTAGCAATGGCGGCGATCGCACTCTCTCCCAGAACCGCTCCCGCAAACCAATGTACCCATAGGTCGATTCACGCAGCAGAGCCAGCCTGCCGCAGTATATCTGCAGTGGGCGGTCAGCAAGCGGTAAAAGGGCGTCTGAACCCAGTCTATGGGCAATAATTCATTTACATAGAGTGCCTTGAAAAAGTATCACTGTTCCTTGAAAATTTTCACAGGTAAATATATTTTATTGGGATTTTATGTGATAGACCAACACAAAGTGGCACATAATTGTGAAGTGGAAGGAAAAAGATAAATGGTTTTCAAAAATTTTTAAAAATAAATATCTGAAAAGTGTGGCGTGCATTTGTATTCAGCCCCATTTGCTCTTTACCCCTAACTAAAATCTAGTGTAACCGATTGCCTTCAGAAGTTACCTAATTAGTAAATTGAGTCCACCTGTGTATCATTTAATCTAAGGAAAAATACAGCCATTCTGTGAAGCCCTCGGAGGTTTGTTAGAGAACCTTATTAAACAAACAGCATCTTGATGGCCAAAAAACACACCAGATAAGTCAGGGATAAAGTTGTGGAGAAGTTTAAAGTAGGGTTAGGTTATACAAAAATATCCCAAGCTTTGAACATCTCAAGGAGCACTGTTCAATCCATCATCTGAAAATGGAAAGAGTATGGCACAACTGCAAACCTACCAACACATGGCCGTCCACCTAAACTGATAGGCCGGGCAAGGAGAGCATTAATCAGAGAAGCAGCCAAGAGGCTCATGGTATTTCTGGAGGAGCTGAAGAGATCCACAGCTCAGGTGGGAGAATCTGTCCACAGGACAACTATTAGGCGTGCACTCCACAAATCTGTTTTCAGTTTGCAGGAAGCCATGTGGGGGACACAGCAAACATGTGGATAGATGAATAAAGGCATGTTTAAAATGCTTTTAATGCTTGCTTAGAATATGTAAACACTTTGGAGCACAAAGTCTGGCCAATTTTTGATTGTAAACTGACCTGTGTACCAATTACGCTGGCAATGAGCCAATCACCCTGTGCATTATCCAATCCTAAGCCCTACACCCTGTGTCTTATGCACTTAAGCTCTACCCCCTGTATGATACTCTCCTGAGCTCTGTACACTAGGTTACACACAATTCTGAGCTCTGCACTATATGCACTTTGTTTTATTTCATACTCCTGACCACTGCATTCTACACATTGGGCTGTATATGGCATACTCCTGACCACTGTACTACTTAGTGCCATATTTTACACTACATACATCTACAAAGTGTTTCTAGTCCTAACAGTTGCTGGTTGTTAAGTAGTCACTGATTATTTTAGGAAGTCCTTATTTAAGGTAGACTAAAAAGCATATCTCCATTTTTTAATAATCATGTCCCATAAGACCCTCTCACTGCAATTTTACCACACCCACTATTTTGAATGTATTTTTGGACAAAAAAAAAGTCCTGTTATTATTATGATATATGTTTTTATATAGGCAAACTCACAAGATATGTGTAATTTAAAATATAACTAAAGGAAAAACGTGTTTACTTTTTTCCATTTTAGATAACGTGGAGAGGGATTAGAACACTTCCAGGTTTTTATTGCTCTCTATGTCCCCGTTATGGAAGTAAAAGAAAATCCCAAAATTTGGGTTGTCTTTAAAAAAGTAATATATGGGAAATCTTCCAATGGGGACACTAGTTCTGTTGCCCGGAGGGGCCAAAGACAATTTGCAGGTATTTCCTCTCACTCCTGTTGTGGCAATGGGGATTATTTACTAAAGCTAGAGAGGGCAAAATCAGTCACACTTCTGCAGAGAAACCCATCAGCTTCCAGGTTTTATTGCCAAAGCTTAATTAAACAAGGTGAGGTTAGAAGCTGATTGGTTTCTCTGCAGAAGTGTAACTGATTTTGTCCTCTCTAGCTTTAGTAAATAAACCCAATGGTATAGGAAGTGAAGGTAAATCTCCCCAATGGGAAAAAGATGGCAAAAATAAACCTTAAAGAGGCTATAGCCCTCCCGTACTTTATCCAAAATGATAAAATAAGTTTTGCTTTAGTTCTACTCTAAGCCGTGCCAAATGTCAAAGCAGGCCTTGTTCAGCATTAGCAGCTTTTGTCTAAAAAAACTTCAAAAATGTGGGTATACACACAAGAATTTCTGTAACTAGAGTTGAGCGAACACCTGGATGTCCGGGTCCGGCAGGTTCGGCCAAACTTGAAATAAAAGTCCGGGTTCGTGACCTGGATTTAACCCGAACTTTACCCCGATCCCGAACCCCATTGCAGACAATGGAGACCCAAACTTTTGAGCACTAAAATGGCTCTAAAACAAACATGGAAAGGGCTAGAGGGCTTTAAATGGCAGCAAAATCATCTTAAGAGCATGGCAAGTGCTCTGAAAACAAATGTTAATAGGGTTATAACTTAACCACTTAAGCCCCGGAGGATTTGGCTGCTAAACGACCAGGGGGTATTTTGCGATTCGGCACTGCGTTATTTTAACGGACAATTGCGCGGTCGTGCGACGCTGTAGCTAAACAAATTTGACGTCATTTTTTTCCCACAAACAGAGCTTTCTTTTGGTGGTATTTGATCACCTGTGCGCTTTTTACTTTTTGCGCTATAAACAAAAAAAGAGCGTAAATTTTGCAAAAATAACAATATTTTTCAAATTTTTTTATATGAAATTCCCCCCAAAAAAATGTAAAAATCAAAAGTTTTTAACATTTTCGGCCAATTTGTTTTATGCTACATATGTTTGGTAAAAAAAAATCGCAAAAAGCGTATTTTTATTGGTTTGCGCAAAAGTTATCGCGTTTACTAACAAAGGGAAAGATTTTTGTCATTTTTGTTGTTTTTTTTTTAACGCGTAATGGCGGCGATCTGCGATTTTTTTTTGCGGTACTGCGACATTGGGGCGGACAGATCGGACCCTTGACTGACATTTTTTACACTTTTGGGGTTACCAGTGACATTTCTAGAGTAATCCTTGCTATAAATATGCACTGTTACTGTAAAAATACACTGGTAGTGAAGGGGTTAACTTTATTTGAGAGGGAGGGGCTGTGTATGTCCCTAGGGGCGTGATTCTTACTGTGATTGGCTGTGACTTGAGGTGTAAGGACACTGATCAACAGTTCTACATAGTAGAACTGTGTGATCAGTGTTTTTACACCAAGGAGAATGACAGGCAGCTTGTTTACACAAGCTGCCTGACTTTCTCCCTCTCCCCCGACGATCGCCGAGTGACCGGCGGACATCGGGTCCGCCGGTCACACGCGCGGGGGGGTAAGTGACCGCGCAGGAATGGGAGCGCGCCTCCGGCGGCGCGCGCTCGCTCCCCAGACCCTCCCAGGCTAGTGACGTTAATTAACGTCACTTTGCCTGTGAGGGGCTGACCGCAGCAGTAAATTTACTTACGGCGGTCGGCAAGCGGTTAAAATAACATAAAAAACAGAAAAATACAAAATAATCATCTTCAATGATGTAGGAGGAGGACAAGGCCCATATGGAGTGGGAGGTTGAGGTGACGGAGGATATGGCAGTGTAGGTGGAAGCGGCGGCGGTGGTGGAGGAGGAGGCCCATATGGAGTAGGAGGTTGAGGTGGCGGTGTAGGTGGAAGCGGCAGTGGAGGAGGACGAGGTAGCCAACACTGGTTTTTGTTTTTAATTGTATTTCTTTTTAAGTTAGGGTACACCCCAAAAAAGTGAGAAAGATCAAAAATACAACAATGGCTGGGTAAGGCCGGTATACATGTCTATTCTGCACAAGGTACGGACAAGCCCTGTGGGATCCATGCCTAGTTCATTTTATTGAACGTGAGCTTGTCCACGTTGGCTCTGGACAGGCGGCTGTGCTTGTCTGTGATAACGCCCCCAGCCATGCTAAATACACATTCAGGTAATACACTGGCTGCATGGCAGGCCAGCACCTCCAAGGCGTAAAGGGCAAGCTCAGGCCATGTGCCCAATTTGGAGACCCAGAAATTGAAGGGGGCAGACCCGTCATTCAGTACGTGTATACTACGTAAGGAACGGTAAGGAACTGTATATGGTATATGGTAAGGAACGGTGATGGCGGCGGGGGGGCTTTTTTCCCCCTTCTGGGTTGAGTCTGGCCTTGGAAAAGGTATGTGTCCCTGGTTGTGGGCCGGGCTTTCCCAAAGCTGTCTAAGTTATGAGGCCTTCTGGTAGGGACGGGGCTGCACTGGTCTTGCCAGGGACAGGGATTCAGAAAAGCCTGTGGTGTATGTGCCCCTGGAGTGGCAGTCCAGGGGTGCCATAATTCATGGTGGATGGCAACACTATGAGTATGGCACCAAGGACACTGCACTTCCTACACACGTTTTTCACACCTGCCTCTAGGGTCGGGCCTTTGGTCAGGAGTCAGGACTAGAGGAATTTTTTATTCCTGGCCGAAGGGCCTGCCATAGTATTGCAATGTGGCACTAACCTTGCACTTCTCCACTATCCCTTTCCCCACTTATGTGTTGTGTGTCTCACGTTTTGTGTTTTTTATTGTGGCGGTACACTTTATTTTGCACAGCATGATTAGTAGGGTGTAGGACCTTGGGCCTGTCCCTGAAAGTCTTGGGAGGGGGTGGATATGGCCTTCTGGCTTGGTTTGCCCTCTCTCATGGGGTCTCTCTTCGGGAGAGCCCCACCTAGTACTTGGGGTGGTCTGTTTCAGCAGACCTCCTAAAGAACGGGGCTGCCTGGTTTCGGCCAGGTTAGCCAGTGTAAGTACCCCAGTCCCTGTCAGGAGCCTTGCGCCCCGGGGGATCAGGGGGTCAAGGACCATGTGTACACCCTGTGCACTTTTTTGTGTTTCACTTTTTTGGTTTGCACTTTTTTTATGCACCCACCGGGTGATAGTCTGAGTGTGTTCACACACCACGGGCTTAAAAAAAAAAAAAAACAGCTGGTGGTCCTGGTTGTTGTGGCATGCTGACAAAGCTTTTCCACATTTCATACATGCTAACCCTGCCTTATGAGGTTCTGGCAGTGCCGTGGCTGCGTTGGTGACCTCCTCCTCTGCCTTCGCCTTGTGCTTCTGCTGTGCCCCCGCTGTCAGTTGGGAATGCCACCAGCATTGCTTCTCGACCTTTTGATTAAGATCAAGTGTAGTATCTGTTCTTATCAGTTATCTGGGTGCCACCCTGCTGTGAACATGGTTCCTCCTCCTCCATCTCCTCCTCATCCTCCACCTCGTCATCCTCCAGAACTGTGCCCTTGCTGGACAATTGTGTACCTGGCATTTGTGGGTGCAGGGACCCACCCTCGGAGCCACTTGTGAATGACTGCCCTGAAAGCCTTGGAAATGATCACTGCTCCGGATGCGGAGGCGGTAGAGGATGACAATGAGGAAGTGGAGTAGGAGGAGTTAGCAACAGGAGGCAAACTGAAGCGCCCTGCAATCCTTGGTGGTGGAAGGAGATGCGCCAAACAAATTTAAAGGGTGTATCTCACAGTAACATAATCAGCAAACTCTGCAAAATTATAAATTTTCCCCTAAATGAGTGTTTATTGAATAGCAGAATAGTACAACAGTATCCAAAGGGTGTATCTCACACCTACAGATACAGACAAAGCCGCAATTTAATATCTTTCTGTCCCCTAAATGGGTGTTTATTGAATAGCAGAATAGAACAACAGTATCCAAAGGGTGTATCTCACAGTAACATATGCAGACTAGGCCGCAATTTAATATTTTTTCCCTATATGGGTGTTTATTGAATAGCGGAATAGAACAACAGTATACAAAGGGTGTATCTCACACATACAGATACAGACTAAGCCGCAATTTAATATCTTTCTTTCCCCTACATGGGTATTTATTGAATAGAACAACAGTATCTAAAAGGGTGTATCTCACACGTACAGATACAGACTAGGCCGCAATTTAATATTTTTTCCCTAAAATTGTTTTCCTTACATTGGTGCTTTTTGAAGAGCAGGTTAGAAAAGCAGTGTATGTCTAAACAATGTATGTCAAAGTAAAATATGAAGGAAAAAAGTTTTTTCTTTTTTAAATGCAGATCAAGCAGACACATATGCACTCAGCTTGCATGAAATGGCCGCTACACACCGCACGCTTAACAGGTTGGATACTGTTGTTGTTCTATTCCGCTATTGAATAAAAAAAACCCATTTGAATGAAAAACTTAAACTTTTTTCCCTAAATACTGAAAAATAATTATTTTCCCCTTACATTAGTGCTTTTTGAAGAGCAGGTTAGAAAAGCAGTGTCTGTCTAATTACTGTATGTCAAAGTAAAATATGAAGGAAAAAAGTTTTTTTTATTTTTTAAATGCAGATTAAGCAGACACATATGCACTGAGCTTGCATTAAATGTGCAGCACCGCACGCCGCCCACCTAACAGACTGATAAAAGTACTGCACTGCACCCTCACACAATAAAATCAATGTAGATCGCTGTCTGATTAAAGAAGATTCTTCCTATTCTTTCCCTCAAAGCAATCTCCAGCCTGCCCCTACAATAATCTCCTATCTCTCCCTCCGGGCAAAAAGATTGTGCACTGCACCCCCACACAATCAAATCAATGTAGATCGCTGTCTGATTAAAGAAGATTCTTCCTATGCTTTCCCTCAAAGCAATCTCCAGACTGACCCTACAATAATCTCCCTATCTCTCCCTCAGCAGCATCAGGAACATCTCCCTAGTATAGTTTGAGCAGAGTGATACGCGTCGCTATGTGACTCCAGCTTATATAGACTCTGGGTCACATGCTGCACTGGCCAATCACAGCCATGCCATTATTAGGCATGGCTGTGATGGCTTCTAAGGGCACACTAGTTAAACGCTTGCTGATTGGCTGCCTTGCACCTGTTGAAACCGCGCCATTAAAACAGCCCCAAAACATCAAATAACATTATCGAACAACGGACAGTACCCGAACATACAGTGAAATGTTTGGGTCCGGGTACCTCATACCCAAAATTCCGGTACGATCCTAAACAATACAGTCCGGGTTCGCTCAACCCTATCTGTAACCTATTTTCTTTCTTCCAGCCTCCATCTGGCATTTCATGTATTAATTTATTTTTATTTGTTTTGTTTATCTCACAGTGGGCTCTATTCACAAAGCGGCATCTTACAGCTACTGAGTATGCTGTAAGATACCGCACAGCATTTTGAAAAAGTTTTTGGGCATTTACTAAAAAACACTACTAAAACACCGCATGAGTTATTTTATGAAGTCATGCAGTATTTTAGTAGTGAAAGCCTGCGATAATTTACCACTAGCGTCCTTAACCACTTGCTGACCGGGCCATAGCCGAATGACGGCTACAGCACGGTCGGCTAGTTCTGGAGGGCGTAGTATGATGTCCTTCCGAACTCGTTCTTTCCGTGCTCCCCCTGGTGCATGCACACGGAAGTGTCCATAATTGCCAAGTCTGAGTAAAGGGCCAATGACAGAGGCCCTTTACCTCGTGATTGATGGTCCAATGATGGAGCATTTACTATTCAACAAACTGGCACATGTCCAGTTCAGCTCCACTTTGCACCCAGCACTTTGGGGCAGGAGTCTCTATTTTTAAATTTTACTCTTGTTAGATATTTGGTTTTTATGTAACACATAGGCATTCGGAAATATTTTTGCACTTGTACTTTTTTTGCACAGTATACTTGGCACTCAGCAATTTTTCATATTGTTTACACAGTCCTTATTGTTATGTCCATGGGAATATAGATTCTAGTGTAGCAGGATTTCCAGGCATTGGGCCAGATGTGGGTCTGCCATGGTTACCAGTGACACCTTCAGCCCATTTAAGCTGAATACCCAAGTGTAAGATTTGAGTCAAGGACCAGTCCCGCATCTTTGGTTTGTTTTATTGGGGATGGGAGAAGGGATACTCCTCTGGCTAAACTAGGTACAAATAGGACACTTTGGAGAAAAATGCCTTTCAGCGCTGTCTTGACGCCGGCTGGATGCCGACCAATGCTTGCTGGTGCTTGAAAAACACTGACTTGCTGTACTGTACTTGAACTTGACTTCTGACACTCTGGTTAGCTCAAAAGTCCTGGACTGTACTGAGAACTGACTTCTGACGCTCTGGTTAGCTCAAAAGTCCCGAACACTGCTCCCTCCAGTCCTTCCTGACTGAGGTAGCATCTGTTTACTGCTTCTGCTGCTGCAACTCTCAACACTGTACACTGCACACTGTACAATTTAACACTTCAGGGCCCAACCGTTGGCCCCCCCTCTATACTTCAGGTTCTTCTCACTAGGCACCCCCTCTACCCTTCAGGGCCCTCTCACTAGGCACCCCCTCTATGCTTCAGGGTCTACACGCTGGCACCCCCTTTACTCTTCAGGGTCAACACTGGCACCCCCTTTACACTTGCTCCTGCACTGGCTAGCTAGCTCCTGGATCCCTCTGACCTTAACCGGAGTGGTCCCCTCTCACTAGGCAGACCCCCCGGGGCAGTTTGCAGTACTCACAAACTGGGAATGCTTTCCTGAAACTTGACCCCTCTCAGCTCTGCTGGTCCTCGGCACACCGGATACTCTTTGCAGCTCAGCTCAGCCCTCTGTACCCTCAATTAAGCCGCCTGGGACACCCCATTCCTATGACAGGAGGAGAGACAGCTGTACTCTCTCTCCTGGGACTCTGCTTCCTGCCAAATATGCTGCATCATGTGCTCCCCTCAAACTTATACCCACTCCCAGAATGCTGTGTGGCAGAATCTGCCTTTCTGGGGTAGATACAAGCCTGGGTGTGCCATTGGCTGGATTTCCTCCACTGCCCAATGAGGGCCCTCTCATTGAGCACAGTGGGGAGACTCCTCAGTCTCAACAGCCACACCTGGGAACCATGACAAGCTGACTGAAAATCATCGCCCTGGGGTTAAGCAGACAAGGCCCACTATACTTTACCTAGCACCTACTTTGTAGGGTGCTACACTTGTTTTTATACATTTTTTTGTACACCAGCATTTTTATACATGGAATATTGGATTTCGTCAATTAGAGAAGGACACAGACATGCGCTGATCATTCTAGCTTTCAATCAAAGTCAGTTAGCCAATCAGGAGATAGAGGCGGGTGGGGCCGAACCCCAGCTCCGTGTCTAAATGGTTACACGGAGCTGCAGCTCGGCTTGGGTGCCCCCATAGCAAGCTTCTTTCTGTGGGGGCACTCGACAGGAGGGAGGGGCCAGGAGCAATGCAGAGGGACCCAAGAAGAGGAGGATCTGGGCTGCTTTGTGCAAAAGCAACTGGACAAGGCAGGTAAGTATTACATGTTTTTCATTTTTTTTTTTAATGAGACTTTACAATCACTTCAATTAGCTTGTTGTAAAGCAGTGGGTGGCCTCCAGCGTCCCTAACAGCAGGTAACTGTCATGGTTGGAGTTATGTCCTTAACAACTCATAAGCCATCCGCTGAATGTAAAAAAGTAAATGCCAGCAATGCCAGCCTTCGGGTCTGGTGTAGAATTTGAGGGGACTCCCATTCCAAAATGTAAAAAAAACGGTGTGCCAAATTCCATACCAGACCTTTATCTGAGAATGCAGCCTGGCAGGTAAGGAAAGGGGGGACAATTGAGTGCCCCCCTCCTGAACCATACCAGGCCACTTGCCCAGTGCTGTATTTTGGCCTAGGCCGACAAGGCCCAGGCCTAGGGCTGCACTTTGCAGGGGGGCAGCAAAAAAGCCACCCTCCCTCCATTTGAGACTCTATTGGTCACTGGTTGCTAGAGCCACCTGTCTTTCTTTCACCTCCTCTCACACTCACCCCCTCTCTCTCTCTCTCACTCACCCCCCCTCTCACTCTCTCTCATCCGATCTCTCTCTCTCTCACCCCCTCCCTCTCTCTCTCTCCCCCCCTCTAACTCTCTCTCTCTCATCCCCCTCTCTCTCTCAACCCCTCCTCACTCATCCCCCCTCTCTCTCTCCCAACCTCTCTCTCTCACCCCCCTCTCTCCTCCTCTCATCCCCCCTCTCTATCTCCCTCCCTCCCTCACCCCCTCTCTCTCTCTGTCATCACCCCTCTCTCTCCCTCTCTCACCCACCTCCCCTCTCACCCACACCCCCTCTCGTGAGATCTCAGGGGTTCATGTTGGGACTTGAAATCCTTCAGTTTTGGAGGGAGTCACATCCGTTAAAAAAAGGAGTGGGCCAAATTTACATAGGAGGGGGGAAGGGCGGCGCCCAATTTTAGTCTTGCCTAGGACAGCACAAAACCAAAATACACCTCTGCACATGCCCTGAACATTAGTTGAGGTGATTTTGGGCAGGGGGGCCCTACCTGCAAAGCACCTTGTCCCCATATTGCTAGGGAAAATGGGCTCTTCCCCACAAACCTTGGCTGTGGTTGTGGGAGTCTGCAAATGGGGGGCTTATCTGAATCTGGAAGCCTCTTTTAACAAGGGGGCCCCTAGATCCCCCCTCCCTCGTATGAGAATGAGTATGGGGTACATAGTACCCCTACGTATTCACCAAAAAAAAAAGTGTAGTGTAAAAAATGTCATTAAAAAGTCCATTATTTAAAAGACAAAATGTAAAAAAAGTCCCCTGTGCAGATCCATTGCCAATCTTCATGCCTGCTGCCCCCATCTGAAAAAAGAAAATGTAACCCCCCCCCCCCCCGTTTAGAGCACATGCATCGGTGATGTCACCGGCTATATCCATTGCGAATATCTCTTAAACTATGCAACTTTAGGATTCACTGTACCTACAGGTTGAGCTTTTTATAGGCTTACCTGTAGGTACAATTTAAAAAAAAAATACTTTTTTTCCACTGTAAAGGAGCTGATTGTGTGACAAAAAACAGACAGGGAGGTTGTACAGAAATTGATTAGTAGATAGTAGTAGTACATTTCTTTGCTAAATGTTTACTGCAGTGTTGTGAACACTTTTAGAATGTACATGGTGGAGATATGGCAAGCTTTTCCTTCCATAGAGCAGAGAGCAGGTGGTGGGTATTTGCATGTTATGTGGGTCCATACTGTGCATTGTTTGATATCTATGTTTAATCTTATTAACAGTAAGTAAAGTAAGCTTTACCTTTGCTGGAAGACAAAAGAAGATTTAGATAGTAGGATTTTTTTGGTCAGTGCTGGAATTTTGGCATTTATTGGTTACTGTACACTGAAGAGCAGTGTACTTGTGCACACATTAACCACTTAAGCCCCGGAAGATTTTACCCCCATTCCGACCAGGGGGTATTTTACGACTCGGCACTGCGTGACTTTAACTGACAATTGTGCGGTCATGCAATGTGGTACCCAAACGAAATTTACGTCCTTTTTTTCCCACAAACAGAGCTTTCTTTTGGTGGTATTTGATCACCTCTGCGCTTTTTATTTTTTGCGATATTAATAAAAAAAGAGCGAAAATTTTGCAAAAAAATGACATTTTCAACTTTGTCTTTTAAAAAATATCCAATATACTCAATTTATGTATTTTTTTTTGACCAAAATATATTTAGCTACATGTCTTTGACAAAAAAAAATTCAATGAGCGTATTTTTATTGGTTTGCGCAAAAGTTATAGCGTCTACAAACTATGGTGTAAATACAGAAATTTACGCAGCTTTAATTTTTGACTGCCTATCTCATTTCATGAAGTGCTAAAATGGCAGGGCAGTACAAAACCCCCCCAAACTACCACTTTTTGGAAAGTAGACATCCTAAGGAATGTTCTGAGAGGCATGTTGAGCTCATTGAATATTTCATTTTTTTGTCACAGGTGTTTGAAAAATGACTAAAAATTTTTTTTTTTTTTTTTTACACAAAGTTGTCATTGAAATGATATATTGCTCACACATGCCATGGGTATATGTGTAATTACACCCCAAAATATATTCTGCTGCTTCTCCTGAGTACAGGGATACCACATATGTGGGACTTTTTGGGAGCCTAGCTGTGTACGGGACCACAAAAACAAATCCCCACCATCAGAATTTCAAAGGGCGTACATTTTTCATTGCATTTTCTCACTACCTCTAACGGTTTAGGAGGCCCTGAAATGTCAAGATACCACAAAACCCCCCCAAATGACCCCATTTTGGAAAGTAGACACCCCAAGCTGTTTGCTAAGAGGCATGGTGAGTCCATGGAATATTTTATATTTTACCACAAGTTTTGGGAATATTACTATTTTTTTTTTTTATTTTTTTTTTTTACACAACGTTGTCACTAAAAGATAAAATTCTCACACATGACATGGGTATATGTGGAATTACACCCCAAAATACATTCTGCCACTTCTCCTGAGTATGGGGATGCCCCATGTGTGAGACTTTTTGGGAGCCTAGCTGTGTACAGGACCGCGAAAACCAATCAACACTCCCAGGTTTTCTAATGGCGTAAATTGTGCATGTCACCTCTGCACTACCTGTCACAGTTTCGGAGGCCCTAAAATTCCAAGATAGCACAAACCCCCCCCAAATGACCCCATTTTGGAAAGTAGACACCCCAAGCTATTTGCTGAGAGGCATGGTGAGTCCATGGAATATTTTATATTCTGCCACAAGTTCCGGGAAATACATATATATATATATATATTTTTTTTTTTTTTTCACAAAGTTGTCAGTAAATGAAATATTGCTCACACATGCCATGGGTATATGTGAAATGACACCCCAAAATACATTCTGCTGCTTCTCCTGAGTACAGGGATACCCCATGTGTGAGACTTTTTTGCAGTCTAGCCGAGTACAGGTCCCCGAAAACCAGTCCCCGCTTTCAGGCTTTCCAAGGGCGTAAATTGTTGATTTCACTCCTGACTACCTATCACAGTTTCGGAGGCCCTAAAATTCCAAGATAGCACAAAACCCCCCCCAAATGACCCCATTTTGGAAAGTAGACACCCCAAGCTATTTGCTGAGAGGCATGGTGAGTCCATGGAATATTTTATATTTTGCCACAAGTTCCGGGAAATATATATATATATATATATTTTTTTTTTTTTTTTTCACAAAGTTGTCAGTAAATGAAATATTGCTCACACATGCCATGGGTATATGTGAAATGACACCCCAAAATACATTCTGCTGCTTCTCCTGAGTACAGGGATACCCCATGTGTGAGACTTTTTTGCAGTCTAGCCGAGTACAGGTCCCCGAAAACCAGTCCCCACTTTCAGGCTTTCCAAGGGCGTAAATTGTTGATTTCACTCCTGACTACCTATCACAGTTTCGGAGGCCCTAAAATTCCAAGATAGCACAAAACCCCCCCAAATGACCCCATTTTGGAAAGTAGACACCCCAAGCTATTTGCTGAGAGGCATGGTGAGTCCATGGAATATTTTATATTTTGCCACAAGTTCCGGGAAATATATATATATATATATATATATATATATATATATATTTTTTTTTTTTTACACAAAGTTGTCAGTAAATGATATATTGCTCACACATGCCATGGGTATATGTGAACTGACACCCCAAAATACATTCTGCTGCTTCTCCTGAGTATAGGGATACCCCATGTGTGAGACTTTTTTGCAGTCTAGCCGAGTACAGGACCCCGAAAACCAATCATCGCCTTCAGGCTTTCCAAGGGCGTAAATTGTTGATTTCACTCCTGACTACCTATCACAGTTTTGGAGGCCATGAAATGCCAAGACAGCACAACCCCCCCCCAAATGACCCCTTTTCGGAAAGTAGACACCCTGAGCTATTTGCAGAGAGGCATGTTGAGTGTTTTGCAGATCTCACTTTTTGTCACAAAGTTTTGGAAATTGAAAAAAGAGGAAAAAAAATGCATTTTCCTGTTTTTTCTTCATTTTCCAAAAAAAATTAGAGCTGCAAAATACTCACCATGCCTCTCAGCAAATAGATTGGAGTGTCTACTTTGCAAAATGGGGTCATTTGGGGGGGGTTTGTGCAATCTTGGCTTTTTATGGACTTCAAAACTGTGATAGGTAGTAAGGAGTGAGATCAACAATTTACGCCCTTAGAAAGCCTAAAGGTGCGCATTGGTTTTCCGGGTCCTGTACGCGGCTAGACTGGCAAAAAGTCTCACACATGGGGTATCATTGTACTCAGGAGAAGCAGCAGAATGTATTTTGGGGTGTCATTTCACATATACCCATGGCCTGTGTGAGCAATATATCATTTACTGACAACTTTGTGTAAAAAAATAAAAAAAAATAAAAAAAAATTTTTTCCTCGAAACTTGTGGCAAAATATAAACTATTCCATGGACTCACCATACTTCTCAGCCAGTAGCTTGGAGTGTCTACTTTGCAAAATGGGGTCATTTGGGGGGTTTTGTGCCATCTTGAAATTTCAGGGCCTCTGAAACTGTGACAGGTAGTCAGGGGTAAAATCAGCAATTTACGCCATTAGAAAACCTGAAGATGTGGATTGGTTTTCGGGGGCGCGTACACAGCTAGGCTCCCAAAAAGTCTCACACATGTGGTATCCCTGTACTCAGGAGAAGCAAAAGAATGTATTTTGGGGTGTCATTTCACATATTCCCATGGCATGCATGAGCAATATATCATTTAGTGACAACTTTCTTTAAAAAAACAACAAAAAAAAAAAATAATAATTTTCCCGAAACTTGTGGCAAAATATAAAATACTCCATGGACTCACCATGCCTCTCAGAAAAAAGCTTTGGGTGTCTACTTTTCAAAAAGGGGTCATTAGGGGGGTGTTTGAACAGTTCCGGCATTTTATACTCAATCTTATCCACACATCACCCACTCTTCTAACCACTTGAAAACCAAGCCTTTTCTGTGCCTTTTTGTTTACATGAAAAAATATTTTTTTTTTTACTAGAAAATTACTTTGAACCCCCAAACATTATATATTTTTTTAAAGCAGAGGCCCTATAGAATAAAATGGTGGATGTTGCAAATTTTTTTGTCACACGGTATTTGC
Source organism: Pelophylax lessonae (assembly GCF_965119305.1). NCBI lineage: Eukaryota > Metazoa > Chordata > Amphibia > Anura > Ranidae > Pelophylax > Pelophylax lessonae. The sequence continues at coordinate 330,972,655 of NC_138770.1, read as the reverse complement.
GCACAGATTTTCCAAACGCAATTTTTGCGAAAAAAATACATTTTTTTTTAATTTATTGCACAAATACACTATATAATTCCAATTTTTTTGGTAAAATTTAAAAGATGATCTTATGCCGAGTTCATAGACACCTAACATGACATGCTTTAAAAATTGCGCATGCCTGCGCAGCGACAAAAACGTATGTACATTTTTGAAAACCTTTAAAAGTCTCTACAGGTTACCACTTTAGACTTACAGAGGAGGTCTACTGCAAGAATTACTGCACTCGATCTGGCGATCGCGGCGATACCTCACATGCATGCTGCAATTGTGGTTTACATATGACACTAGACCACCGCTTGCGTGCGCCATTGCGCGCAAGCACCGGGGGTAAGGGGGGGGGCTCAATTTTTTTTTTTTTTTTCTTTTTTCTATTGCTTTTTTATGTTATTTTGACACCTTTCCTTTAATTTTTTTTTTTTTAAATCATTTTTATTGTTATCATAGTGAATTTAAATATCCCCTATGATAGCAATCTGTAGTGACAGGTACTCTTTTTAAAAAAAATTGGGGTCTTTTAGACTCTAGATCTCTCCTCTGACCTTAACGCATCTGACCACACCAAAATTGGTGTGATAAAATACTTTCCCAATTTCCCAATGGCCCTGTTTATTTCTGGCGAAACAGAAGTCATAAAATGCTCGTAGCCTCCGGCATCTTAGGCCATAGAGATGATTGGAGCCATTCTCATCTCCAATTAGCTCTATGGTTAGATAATTGAACCACCGGCTGCACTCTCGGGTTAACCGGTGGGACAGGAGAGCCAGAGAAAAACCATGGAAGGCTGCGGAAGGCGGCGGTGGGGGGGGGGAGGCCCCTCCCACTGCATGTAAAAGCAGTCTAGCGGCCAATTACCTGCTAGAATTGCTTTTACATGTAAGCCGACCGCTGGCTGTAAAAAACGATACCAAGATGATGCCTAAATCTGCAGGCATCATCCTGGTATAACCACTCAAAGTCCAGCAACGTACCAGTACATTGCTGGTCCTTGTTTGGCATATAGGTTTTTTTTTTTTTTTCATGCAGCCTGTGGGCTGAACGGAAAAAAAGAGAACCTATCAGAAATCAGCACAGGAATAATGCGTAGTATTACTCATCATTAACCGCCCAAACAACCACCCACTGAATTTAATGATGGGTATACACGACACTATCCACGTATACCAAAATAGGATTTTAACTGCAGTGCTGAAATCAGAAAATCACCACAGCTGCTATCAGCAAAGGTATCCATATATGCTGAGCGCAAACGCTGTTTGTGTCAGAATAATAAAATCAATGCGTGGTAGCCGACGAGGGACCTGCAAGAGAAACAGGTCACAAAAGAATGAAAAAACAAACAAAGGACATTGAAAAAAAGTATAGTAGGAAGGAGTAGAAGGACATATAAAATGACTGACAACAACAGTTTTTGGATCTTCATCATTAACCGCCCAAACAACCACCCACTGAATTTAATGATGGGTATACACGGCGCTATCCACGTATACCAAAATAGGATTTTAACTGCAGTGCTGAAATCAGAAAATCACCACAGCTGCTATCAGCAAAGGTATCCATATATGCTGAGCGCAAACGCTGTTTGTGTCAGAATATATAAAATCAATGCGTGGTAGCCGACGAGGGACCTGCAAGAGAAACAGGTCACAAAAGAATGAAAAAACAAACAAAGGACATTGAAAAAAAGTATAGTAGGAAGGAGTAGAAGGACATATAAAATGACTGACAACAACAGTTTTTGGATCTTCATCATTAACCGCCCAAACAACCACCCACTGAATTTAATGATGGGTATACACGGCGCTATCCACGTATACCAAAATAGGATTTTAACTGCAGTGCTGAAATCAGAAAATCACCACAGCTGCTATCAGCAAAGGTATCTATATATGCTGAGCGCAAACGCTGTTTGTGTCAGAATATATAAAATCAATGCGTGGTAGCCGACGAGGGACCTGCAAGAGAAACAGGTCACAAAAGAATGAAAAAACAAACAAAGGACATTGAAAAAAAGTATAGTAGGAAGGAGTAGAAGGACATATAAAATTACTGACACCACAACAGTTTTTGGATCCTTTTATTTTTCTTTCTAACTGTTCCTTTACTTCTTGATTTGGGAGGGACTGCGATCATCTGCGATCTTCTCTTCCAGCTTGGGTCTCTCAAAATGTCGATGGACATCCAACATCCTTCGAGACCCTGTGTTTATGTGCCCTACACTGTGTCGTGCTGTACCCTACGCTAATAATCCACTAGTGTATGGTAGCGCTCGAAACATTCCCCGATGCAGAGACCAGGTTGGTCAGGACATTTGGGACAATAATAACGGGTGTCACGCCTAAATCCGCGCTTGCTACAGACACGACATCTTTTTTGGGGCCATCTTTGGGTAGGGGTACTCGGGAGGACATGTGAAAAATGCCTCTCATGCAGCCGGCTCACTGCATCTGGAAGGGGAAGTTGGGCAGGCATGCCTCCTGGGTACAGGTAGGCAAGGATGATCTCTTCCTGGAATTCCCGGAAAGATCCAGTTCGTCCTGACGCCCTGTATAGGACAAAGGCGTTCAGCATAGCCAATTGGTATAGGTAAACAGACACTTTTTTGTACCAGCGTCTGGCTTTACGGGCAACTAAATACGGCGCCAAAAGCTGGTCGTTAAGGTCCACCCCTCCCATGTTAAGGTTATATTCGTGGACACAGAGGGGTTTCTCCACAACGCCAGTTGCCGTAGGAATTTGGATCGTCGTGTCTGGGTGAAGGGAGGACAGAACATAAACATCCCGTGTATCCTTCCACTTCACCGCAAGTAATTTGTCCGTTTTCAAGCAGGCTCTCGCCCCCCGACTAAGACGGGAATCTACAAGCCGTTGGGGGAAGCCCCGGCGATTAGGTCGCACGGTGCCACATGCGCCAATTTGTAAATCAAGAAGGTGACTAAATAGTGGCACGCTTGTATAAAAGTTGTCCACGTACAAATGGTACCCCTTTCCGGATAAGGGTGACACCAAGTCCCAAACGATCTTACCGCTGCTCCCTATGTAGTCTGGGCAGTTGGGGGGCTCCACACAGCTATCTTTTCCCTCATAGACCCGGAAACTAACTGTATAGCCTGTGGCCCTGTCACACAATTTATACAGTTTGACCCCGTACTTGGCACGCTTGCTGGGGAGGTACTGTTTCATAGCAAGGCGGCCAGTAAATTTAATCAGGGACTCGTCAACGCAGACAACTTGTTCGGGGGTAAACAAGGCTGCAAACCGCTGATTGAAGTGGTCTATGAGGGGCCGAATTTTGTGGAGCCGATCGTATGCAGGGTCTCCCCGAGGACGACAGAGTTCATTGTCGCTGAAATGCATAAATCGCAGAATTTGCTCGTATCTCGTCCTGGACATAGAGGCAGAGTACATGCGCATATGGTGAACTGGGCTAGTGGACCAATATAGCCGCAATTCACTCTGTTTAGTTATGCCCATGTGGAGGGAAAAGCCCAGAAAGATCTTAAATTCGGAAACCGTTATAGGTTTCCAGCCGAATTGTCTGGCAAGGTGTGAATTTGGGTTGGCGGCGATGAACTGTTGTGCATATAAATTTGATTGATCCACAATAGATCTGTAAAGATCTTCCGTGAAGAACAGCTCAAAAAAGTTCAGGGGCGTAAAACCAGCTGTCTCCACGTGGATTCCAGGTTGGGCGGTGAATGGGGGAAGTACTGGCGCTGTAGTATCAGTGGGTTGCCAATTAGGAAATGCCAGCGCATCAGGGAGGGCACTATGGGCTCTACGGGCCTGTCTTCGAATACGCGGTGGCTGCGGGCCACTACTTGTGCTAGCCACTGCACCAGCTTCAACTGCACTTAGGGGACTCGCCACGTCACCAGGTCTTACTGCAGTGCTGGTTGTACTAGGTCCAGGTTGTACTAGGCCGCTGGCGCTTGCCAGGTCGCCAGAAGGATGAGCGGCACTAGTACCCACACTCTGCTCCATACGAGCACCCTGCGATTCCTGCATCACAACAACTTCAGAATGGGGTCGGGTACGCCTGGGTCTAACAGGGACCCATCTGTCGTCGGAGCTATCTGTCAGGGAGCCGCTGCCGTCATCAGGTTCATATACTGACACTAATTCGGTCATTGTAGCTTCCCCTTCGCTATCAGATGACTCGGTCAGCATATAACTGAGAAGCTCTTCATCCCTGTACGAACGTTTGGTCATTTTGGTAACTAAATTTACTCGTACAGTGATGCGACTCACAGGTAATAAAAGCACCTGGTTGTCGAAGATTATTTCAAGCGCTACAAAAAAAACTGCTAATGCTAGCAGGGATCAGGCCTGACTCTGCTAACACAGCGGTTTTGTGTCTTGTGTTTTTTTGCAAGTGACAGTAATCTATTGATTACTACACTTGCCTGGGTGAAAGGGTTAAACGCAGGTGCTGGCCGGAATCAGTACTGATCGTGCAAACACCGCGTTTTGGGAACCCTAAACTATGGGGGCGCTAGTATAGTTCTGATCAGATCAGATATTGATCTGTTCAAACACTATACTAGAAATGGAAGTGTAGGTGCGTGCGTGCGTGCGTGCGTGTGTGGCAATCAAGGGGTTACTTCTAAACTATGCGCTGGGGATCTGGGGGGGGTGGCGGGGACCCTAAACCTCCTTTGGGAAAGAAACTAGCTAGCTAGCGCAACCTCAAGTCACAATGACACCAATACAAAATACAGTAAAAACAGTATATTATGTGTGTATTAGTGCTAATGTGACAGAGGGTGTAGGGGTTAACGGGATGTGATCAGGGGGGGATCAGGGGTTTAAATCTTTATTGGAAGGGACTGGCGGGTATCCTAAGGATAAAAGGAACGGTGGCAAGCGCTAAACCTGGTCACAAGTCACACTTATACGGGTATATAGAAAATGCTATATACTGTATACAGTGTGCGTTGTGGCAGGGGGTGTAGGGGTGATCAGGAGGGGATCAGGGGATTAAATCTTTATTGGGCGGGTGGGGGGGACCCTAAACCTGCTTGGGACACAAACTTAGTCGCCTGCGCTAATTCTGATCACAATGACACTAATACAAAAATACAAAAACACAGTATATTACGTTTGTATTAGTGCTGATGTGACAGAGGGTGTAGGGGTTAACTAGCGGTGATCAGGGGGGGATCAGGTGGGATCAGGGGCTTAAATCTTTATTAGGGGGGGGTGGCGGGTAATTCAAGTGGAAAAAGGGGGGTCGCAAGCGCTAGACCTGACCACAAATCACACTTATACGGGTATATAGCAAAATGCTATATACTGTATACGGTGTGTGTTATGGCAGGGGGTGTAGGGGTGATCAGGGGGGGGTCAGGGGCTTAAATCTTTATTGGGCGGGTGGCGGGGACCCTAAACCTTCTTGGGACAGAAACTTAGTCGCCTGCGCTAATTCTGATCACAATGACACTAATACAAAAATACAATAACACCGTATATTGCGTTTGTATTAGTGCTGATGTGACAGAGGGTGTAGGGGTTAACGGCGGTGATCAGGGGGGGTTCAGGGGGGATCAGTGGGTTAAATCTTTATTAGGGGGGGGTGGGGGGTAATTTGAGTGGAAAAGGGGGGGTCGCAAGGGCTACACCTGTTCACAAATCACACTTATACAGGTATATAGGTATATGCTATATGCTGTATATAGTGTGTGTTGTGTCAGGTGCTGTAGGGGTTAATTGGGGGGGCGATCGGGGGTGAAATGTGCCTATCTAACTGTGTGTGGGTGTGCTTGGTGCAGTACTCACAGTAAGATGTGCTCTCCTCTCACGCTGGATCCAAAAAGACCGTTGTGGGGGGAGGGCACATCTCCTCTAAGCCTGTGTTTACATTTCACAGGCTTAGAGGATGATCTGATTGGGCAGGACCGATCAACAGGTCCAGACCAAAAATGATTGGCCTGGACCTGATGACTGATCGGTTCTGAACCCAATCGAGTCATCATCGGCGGCGGGGACGCGCGGGAGCGCGCACAGGGCCGGCAAATTGTGCTGACGTAGGCCTACGTCAGTTTGCCTGGCCGGGGCTGAGTGCCGACGTAGATCGTCGTGCGCCGGTCGTAAAGTGGTTAACACACAAATAAGACAAGCAAGAACGCAGGGAATAGTATTATAATTCATTCAATATTCATACTTTGAATGCGGATATAGACTTGAATTGTTTCATCACAGACACATAAGTTTTCTCGTCTAGCATTCCCTTTAAGGTTCTTAGAAGCTCAGGGTTTAAAAACCCCCCCTTTTTTTTACCCTTTTATCCTTTTAGACCTCCTTTGAGAGGTTTTAAATAGTGGTTTAAAGAAATTCTTTATGACAAGTAAGTTTTTTTAAGACTGGAGTTTTTTAGGACTGGAGTTTTTTATTAATATCCCCCTGGTTGGTTTTTATATAATAATTTTTATATTTTTTAATTTATTTTATCCTTTTATTTCATTTTATTTTTGTATATCTTATATATTTTTTTCAAACAATTTTAGAATTTGTCCCATCTTTCTCATCCGGCATCAGTCCAACAAAAGCCTTTCTTATAGGAGTCCCTCCACTTTTGATATATATACCTCCTTATCCAATACCATTCTGATATGTGATGGGTGTAAAAAAAATTTACGTCTAACCCTGTTGTAATAAGTTTAACATAAAAACAAAGGATTTTTTATAACATAATATTGATTTTATTTAGTTTTATCCTTGGTATGTTATTTGTGTCATTTTTTACAAAAAAAGTTTTTTTAACTTTAAATAACTTTATAGTGGGAATTAAATTAGTTCTTCTCATCCAGCATCATTTTTGGTTCAAGAGTAACACAAATATCATGATGACACAACTACTTGAAAGAAGTCTCCTTCATTTTTTTTGATTGTTTTTTTTCACGCAAAAAAATTTTTTTATGCACTTTAGCTTTCTCATCCAGCATCACCTTCCATAAATCACTAATTTCTGGTTTTAATTTTAGATTTTTCCATCCACTTTGGTCCCGATAATAGTTTTTTCTTCATCACCATCTAACACAGCACTTTTCTTCCAATGTAATTAGGGATCACTTTTTGTTTTGTGTTTTTTGTTTCTTGTGTCCTTTTTCCCGATACACATCGGGTTCTTTAAATATAAGTATCCGCTGGAATATATTTATTCATTTTTTATTTCTTTCATATACTAGTTTTTCCTTTTTTTCATATGGGGTTCCACATATCGGTCAAAATAAGTTTATGCTACATCTGACCTCTATTTTTTTATATTTTTTATATTTTTTATATTTTTTCATTTCTTGCATTTTTTTATATTTTTTTCATGAGATTTCTCAAAATATCAATCTCTATTAATTGAGGTTGTTTTTTAAGATTTGGTTTTAAATTTGTTGTCATTAATAAAGAAAATTTTTTATAAAAATACGTTTGGCAAACAGAATCGCATTACACTCGGTTATAGCTATCGATCGGAGATGATGAGAATATGGCCGTTCCCCTGCACATCCTTGCATTGAAGCCAGGGGTGGAGCAATATGGCCTCCGGAGAGGGTGTAACAAGATGACGGTGACGGCCCGTCCCCTCCGTTGCTTGGATACGGGCGGCTATAATAAGTCCGGGAGTACGCTTAGTTGACGCCGCTCCAGTTGACGTCCCTCTGACGAAACGCGTAGGGCGGAGTCTAGAACGTGCAACGTCACTTCCGGTTGTCGGCCGTGGAACGCGGGAGCATCCCGGCGCGGACTGTTTTTTTCTACTCTGATCCAGATCATCTTAACAGTGAGTGTACTGCGCTTTTTTGCCGCTATTGTATGGATTATCTATTCACTTTGGGGCCTTCTTTCGTTATGAGCATTTAGGGCACCAGACCACCGGCTCGGAAGTGCTCCCCGAAATACGAAAAAGAGACCCCCCATACAGCTGCACAGGTCGTATTGCAGACGCCACCTAGTGGACATTTTGGACTCTGCACAGCAGCTTTTGCTTATTTCTAGCACATGTGTGGCACATATATCAGGGAATGTCCTGATATAACACTTGTGGTTGTGGTCATTTTGAACTCTGCACAGTAGCACCTGTTTACTTTCAATACTTGTGTGGCACAAATATATCAGAAAAAGTGTATACCTGATATAACACTTGTGGTTGTGGGAACACACCCCCCCTTTCCCCCCCCCCCAATATTTTTTTCCTTTTTCCACCATTTCGATATGTATATTGCACATGTATCACTATATTTGTTTTTTATTTGAAATTCAATAAACAGAAGAGAGAAAAAATGTAGGAATATAAGAGGTAAAAAGTGGAAGAGGAAGATTAAATTACGTGTTAAAAAATGTTGTAAATTCCACTTTGAAGTAATGTTTGTATTTTGTTTTTTGTATGAATATTCCTGAATAAAAATTTCATATTTGAAATTTAATAAACACACGGATTGTTTATTTCATTTAATTTACTCACAAAAAAACTATTTTTTGTTGACACCCTTATATATTTTTTCACCTACACTTTGGGGAAGTCACGTTTTACATTGTAAGGTAGCGCCGATACCAATCGCCACATAATATATTTAATATTCATACTGCTTCCTTATTTGTCAAACTATGAAAAAAGAGAGGGAATGAAGGGGAGAGAGAGGAAGAGAGAGAGAGAGAGAGAGAAAGCAAGAATAACCTACAGAGACAGAAAGTAAACCAAACTATAAGAACTGGAATGTGACAGAATAAAAAGTTATTAGTTACCATGGGCAGTGGGTCATCATGTAGCACCTCATCGATGGCAGCACATATCTCCTCAGTTTGTTGCCTAAGTAATGCAGGAGAACACATCTAAAAAATACAAATTAATATTCAATGTTGAGGAATACTTAGGATGTGGGCCAAAAATAAATACTATTTTACCTCTTGATGTGGATCCAGGTTTTCTTTACTTGCAATAGTTGTATTAATTTCAGGTTTATCAATCGCCTAAAAAAATATAATTTTCTATGAGGACAAAATACTGTAGGTTCTTATATAATAAATTAATATTTCTAGTCCTTGATATAATCTACGTGAATATATTGTACATACAGTATATGTTTGGAGCCGTTTCTACTGATTCTTGGATTTTTATAATTTGCAAGATTTTAAAGTGTGACCTGTAACCTTCCTGCCAGAGGTTCCCAGCACAGGAAAAAGTGAGCAGAAGTGTTGGGAGGAAGGGTTAAGTGTTAAAGATAAATTACAGGTATGGATATTTTTACATAGTTATGTTGGTCTAGTATAGTTCAATGTAAGTATGCATATACCATATCTGGCCGGTCCCTCTGAAAGATGGAAATCACCATAGTAGTACATCTTTTACAGTGATCTCTACTAGTTTCCAGGTCTCATGCCGAGCGGCTGCTCTACTGCTTACTAAGCACAGGAAGTTGCTTGCTCTGCATTTCCTCAATGAATAAAAAGCATTTTCTGATTGGATGATGTGGTGATTGAAATATCACTGCCATGCCTCTCCACCTAATCTATTCAGAGAATGTTCTGCATTTATTGAGAAAATGTAAAGGGATCTCTGAATGACACCCATGTTTTCAGCTTCCAGGGAAATTGGTCAGACATGGTAAATGTACAATGTTCTAAAATGTACAAATATCCATACCTACGGTTATTTAAAAGTATTTACTTTATGGGTTAGGTAAAATGCTAGGGTTACCTTTTAAGGGATTGGTTAAAGGTTTAGTGTTTGTGGTAGAAAGTTACATGTTAAGGGGCCCTTTGGATGGGTATGCCAAGCAAGACCACAATTAGAAATTGCGGGGTCCCATGCAACCTACTTGTAAGGGACCATTTCCCACAACATTTTCATTAAACATGTTTTAAAAGTTAAACAGATGCACAACCCCTCCCCTGGCTCCTCCCACCAGTCAGTGGGCAGTATCTCTGGAGCAGTTACCATAATAGCTTCATGTGCTTCACCTTTTGCAGCATACCCGGCTGCTCAAACAGAGCAAATGCTTTGTAGGCTAAGCTCCATTATCCCAACTGGCAGGTATGGAAGAGGAAGAAAGGCTCAGGCTCCATAACCATATAGAAACAGTTTTGGGTTGTTGGCACCACTTGCAGCACAGAAGGACCCAAGCAGCTGCTCTAGCATTGTGCCCTTATTCTACAGCCCCTCTCAGATGTGGAAGTCTCATGGTTGTGGTGTAGATATTATAGGGGGTTTGGACCCCCCAAATTTTCACTTCAGCTGAATCAAGCTGTAGATGCTTCATTAGGGCCACCTTTAAGTAGTAATATGGGATCTATGGGGCAGCAGGGGGCCCAGGCCTGGTACAAAAGTACTAACTGTACCAGCCTGTCAGCAGCCCTAATGCCAAATGTTAAGGCTCGGTTCGGAGTGGTAGGTGTTTGGTAACAAGTAAAGGTTTTATTATTGAATAGGGATCCATTGCCCTAGTAAGGGCTATTTTTCTTAAAATAAAAAAGATACCTGCTCTGTGCAATGAGCTTGAGAGTAGGAGGTCTTGAGAGGAGCGGAGAGGACAGTTTGGATGATATTTGGAGACAAGATTGGTAATGTAGCTCGGGGCAGAGTTGTGAATGGCTTTGTATGTTGTGGTTAGTATTTTGAATTTAATTTGCTGGGCAATCGGGAGCCAGTGTAGGGATTGGCAGAGAGGGGAGGCAGACACTGAGCGGTTGGTAAGGTGGACAAACCTGGCAGCAGCATTCATGAAAGACTGAAGAGGGGGGATAGCCTATGGAGTGGTAGGCATATGAGAAGGGAGTTGCAATAGGCGAGAAATAACAAGGGAGTGAATGAGTAGCTTGGTGGTTTCAGTTGTTAAAAAGGGGCGAATTTTAAAGATGTTGCGGAGGTGAAGTACATTTATATGTATATATATATATATATATATATATATATATATATATATATATATATGTATATGTGTGTGTGTGTGTCATTAGTATATCATTTCCATCATGTACATATATATATTTATATCATTAGTAGATTTAATATCTGTCAGATATATTCCCAATATACACCATGTGTGCGCAATTGTACATACATATAAAATAGATTCCTTATAAGTTTTTTTATATATTTTTCATTAATATTTTTTACTGTCCTCAATACCTTTTTTGGTCTAATCCATTCATTGTATATGCATCTTTTCTTACTTATAATTTATATACCCATTTCTAATTTATATAGATTCTAATTTTTAATAAATTCATGTTCTCCTTTACTGTGTACTGTATATGTATTTCTCTGATTCTGTTTTATGTGACAGCTAGGCTATTATGTATCAGTTAGAATGTATTTTTATCACTACTTTAGCTGTGGAGAGCCAGAGTTTCCCTTTAAAACCTGTAAATCTGTTACTGGGTTAACATTATAGGCCCGCCCCTTACTCTGAGCCTTTAGTACACTGACTCCCATGACAGCCAATCAGGTTTAATAAAGAAGTGGAAGCTTCAAAATACATTACAGCCCCCTTCTACGTCAGCACGACCTCCCACTGATGTCACATCCAGCCCCGCACCACCTTACGTTCCATGTTGGTTCTCGCAGTGGCTGGCCACTTCCTTTTGCTCCTGTCACCACTGCTCCACTACACTGGTGCTGCTTTCCATCAAGGACTGCTCGGAGACCTTCCGCTTTTGGCTACAGGATTATACACATAGCACAGCGTAAGGGTGAAATCAATTGTGCCTCACATATGAGGTATTGTCACAAACTGATAACCTATAAAGGCTTTTGAAGCATTGCCTATGAAGCATATTTGGTGTCCTTAGTTTCTTGCAATTTCACAGGTCTGCAAAGTTATAAGGCTTGACATGTTGGGTATCTGTTTACTTGATGCAACCCTTTCTTTATAATTTATAAAAAAAATATAATATAAATGCAACATAAAAAAAATTGAAACTGTCACCATTTTATTCTCCAGGCTATCTGGTTTTAGAAAATATATACTTTTTTTTTTGGTTAGGGGGGTGGGAGTTACAGTAATTTTTAGCAAAATATCCAGAATATATCTTGTGTGCAAAATGGTCCCGGTAGGCAAAGTCCTTGAATAATAATTCCAGGTACATATCTGATGTACATTGGCCCTGTGCTGTCCAATGCAGCTATGCAATTACCATACCGATGGGATCCCTCTAGAAGCTGGAAACCATTGTAGTAGTGCCGTTCTGAGAATGCTTTGCATTTGCTCAATGAACACAAAGTATTCTCTGATTGGACAAGGTGGAGAATGTGACACTGCCACCCTGCCTTGTCACCCTATAATGATACAGCTTTGTAAATAGCGAAACATTTACAGCTAATCTTATATGCAGTTAAAGCTAATCTTATAGCAATATCTGCATTGCTGTAATGAATTCCAACGAGCAATACTGATGGTTTTATGCTGGATGGAAAGTGTTTTATAAATATTATTAGGAAGAAAGTGGAATTGCAAGAAAGTGTAAGACCCAGCTTAAATATTATGTTTGCTTTTACTTTTATTGAATAAAGTGAAGGGCCCTCCAGGACTCTCCAGTAGTGATGTCGCGAACCTAAAATTCGCCGTTCGCGAACGGCGAACGCGAACATCGGCAAATGTTCGCGAACCGGCGAACCGGGCGAACCGCCATAGACTTCAATAGGCAGGCGAATTTTAAAACACACAGGGACTCTTTCTGGCCACAATAGTGATGGAAAAGTTGTTTCAAGGGGACTAACACCTGGACTGTGGCATGCCGGAGAGGGATCACGCAAAAAAAAGTTCTTAAAAATTATAATTTTTTGATAGAGAGCCAATTATTGGAAAAATTAAAAAAAAATAAAAATAAAAAATTTCTTTGGATTTAGCATCTGGGGGGTCTAAAAAGTGTACCTGTGAAGTTTCAGCTCTGTAGCATGTCCAGAACCCCTAAAAAACAGCATTTGTCTTATATTTCCAGGAATATGGCTTCTCTGCGGCTGGCTTTTTCTCTTGCAGGCATTTATCGGGCATTTTTTTAGGCAGGCATGTCATTTTTTGTATTTAGTGTCTGGGGGGTCTAAAAAGTGTACCTGTCAAGTTTCAGCTCTGTAGCATGTCCAGAACCCCTAAAAAACAGCATTTTTCTTATATTTTCAGGAATATGGCTTCTCTGCGGCTGGCTTTTTCTCTTGCAGGCATTTAGCGGGCATTTTTTTAGGCAGGCATGTAATTTTTTGTATTTAGTGTCTGGGGGGTCTAAAAAGTGTACCTGTCAAGTTTCAGCTCTGTAGCATGTCCAGAACCCCTAAAAAACAGCATTTTTATTATATTTTCAGTAATACGGCTTCTCTGCGGCTGGCTTTTTCTCTTGCAGGCATTTATCGGGCATTTTTTTAGGCAGGCATGTCATTTTTTGTATTTAGTGTCTGGGGGGTCTAAAAAGTGTACCTGTCAAGTTTCAGCTCTGTAGCATGTCCAGAACCCCTAAAAAACAGCATTTTTCTTATATTTTCAGGAATACGGCTTCTCTGCGGCTGGCTTTTTCTCTTGCAGGCATTTAGCGGGCATTTTTTTAGGCAGGCATGTAATTTTTTGTATTTAGTGTCTGGGGGGTCTAAAAAGTGTACCTGTCAAGTTTCAGCTCTGTAGCATGTCCAGAACCCCTAAAAAACAGCATTTTTCTTATATTTTCAGAAATACGGCTTCTCTGCGGCTGGCTTTTTTTCTTGCAGGCATTTAGCGGGCATTTTTTTAGGCAGGCATGTCATTTTTTGTATTCAGTGTCTGGGGGGTCTAAAAAGTGTACCTGTCAAGTTTCAGCTCTGTAGCATGTCCAGAACCCCTAAAAAAACAGCATTTTTCTTATATTTTCAGGAATACGGCTTCTCTGCGGCTGGCTTTTTCTCTTGCAGGCATTTAGCGGGCATTTTTTTAGGCAGGCATGTAATTTTTTGTATTTAGTGTCTGGGGGGTCTAAAAAGTGTACCTTTCAAGTTTCAGCTCTGTAGCATGTCCAGAACCCCTAAAAAACAGCATTTTTCTTATATTTTCAGGAATACGGCTTCTCTGCGGCTGGCTTTTTCTCTTGCAGGCATATACAGTGGGTACGGAAAGTATTCAGACCCCCTTAAATTTTTCACTCTTTGTTATATTGCAGCCATTTGCTAAAATCATTTAAGTTCATTCTTCTTCCTCATGAATGTACACATAGCACCCCATATTGACGGAAAAACACAGAATTGTTGACATTGTTGCAGATTTATTAAAAAAGAAAAACTGAAATATCACATGGTCCTAAGTATTCAGACCCTTTGCTGTGACACTCATATATTTAACTCAGGTGCTTTCCATTTCTTCTGATCATCCTTGAGATGGTTCTACACCTTCATTTGAGTCCAGCTGTGTTTGATTATACTGATTGGACTTGATTAGGAAAGCCACACACCTGTCTATATAAGACCTTCCAGATCACAATGCATGTCAGAGCAAATGAGAATCATGAGGTCAAAGGAACTGCCTGAAGAGCTCAGAGACAGAATTGTGGCAAGGCACAGATCTGGCCAAGGTTACAAAAAGATTTCTGCTGCACTTAAGGTTCCTAAGAGCACAGGGGCCTCCATAATCCTCAAATGGAAGATGTTTGGGACGACCAGAACCCTTCCTAGAGCTGGCCGTCCGGCCAAACTGAGCTATCGGGGGAGAAGAGCCTTGGTGAGAGAGGTAAAGAAGAACCCAAAGATCACTGTGGCTGAGCTCCAGAGATGCAGTCAGGAGATGGGAGAATGTTGTAGAAAGTCAACCATCACTGCAGCCCTCCACCAGTCGGGGCTTTATGGCAGAGTGGCCCGACGGAAGCCTCTCCTCAGTGTAAGACACATGAAAGCCCGCATGGAGTTTGCTAAAAAACACCTGAAGGACTCCAAGATGGTGAGAAATAAGATTCTCTGGTCTGATGAGACCAAAATAGAACTTTTTGGCCTTAATTCTAAGCGGTATGTGTGGAGAAAACCAGGCACTGCTCATCACCTGTCCAATACAGTCCCAACAGTGAAGCATAGTGGTGGCAGCATCATGCTGTGGGGGTGTTTTTCAGCTGCAGGGACAGGACGACTGGTTGCAATCGAGGGAAAGATGAATGCGGCCAAGTACAGGGATATCCTGGACAAAAACCTTCTCCAGAGTGCTCTGGACCTCAGACTGGGCCGAAGGTTTACCTTCCAACAAGACAATGACCCTAAGCACACAGCTAAAATAACGAAGGAGTGGCTTCACAACAACTCCGTGACTGTTCTTGAATGGCCCAGCCAGAGCCCTGACTTAAACCCAATTGAGCATCTCTGGAGAGACCTAAAAATGGCTGTCCACCAACGTTTACCATCCAACCTGACAGAACTGGAGAGGATCTGCAAGGAGGAATGGCAGAGGATCCCCAAATCCAGGTGTGAAAGACTTGTTGCATCTTTCCCAAAAAGACTCCTGGCTGTATTAGATCAAAAGGGGGCTTCTACTAAATACTAAGCAAAGGGTCTGAATACTTAGGACCATGTGATATTTCAGTTTTTCTTTTTTAATAAATCTGCAACAATGTCAACAATTCAGTGTTTTTCTGTCAGTATGGGGTGCTATGTGTACATTCATGAGGAAGAAGAATGAACCTAAATGATTTTAGCAAATGGCTGCAATATAACAAAGAGTGAAAAATTTAAGGGGGTCTGAATACTTTCCGTACCCACTGTATATCAGTGGTGGGTGGGCTGTGGCACAGTACACTCTCTGTGGACCTGACAGCAGTCACTGGCACCCAGGCAACTGCAATTTAAAAAATATATATATATTTTTTTACTTTGCAAGCTGCTGTGCCACTTTATATATCAGTGGTGGGTGGGCAGTGGCACAGTACACTCTCTGTGGACCTGACAGCAGTCACTGGCACCCAGGCAACTGCAATTTAAAAAATATATATATTTTTTTTTACTTTGCAAGCTGCTGTGCCACTTTATATATCAGTGGTGGGTGGGCAGTGGCACAGTACACTCTCTGTGGACCTGACAGCAGTCACTGGCACCCAGGCAACTGCAATTTAAAAAAATATATATTTTTTTTTACTTTGCAAGCTGCTGTGCCACCTTATATATCAGTGGTGGGTGGGCAGTGGCACAGTACACTCTCTGTGGACCTGACAGCAGTCACTGGCACCCAGGCAACTGCAATTTAAAAAAATATATATTTTTTTTTACTTTGCAAGCTGCTGTGCCACCTTATATATCAGTGGTGGGTGGGCAGTGGCACAGTACACTCTCTGTGGACCTGACAGCAGTCACTGGCACCCAGGCAACTGCAATTAAAAAATATATATATATTTTTTTACTTTGCAAGCTGCTGTGCCACCTTATATATCAGTGGTGGGTGGGCACACAGTGGCACTGCAGTGGGCACAGTACACTCTGTGGACCTGACAGTAACTGGCAGCCCAGGCAACTGCAATAATAAAAAATATTTTTTTTTTTCAATTTATTGCAACAAGATGCTGTGCCACCGTATATATATCAGTGGTGGGCAGTGCACTGCAGTGGGTACAGTGCACTCTGTGGACCTGACACAGCACTCACTGCAATTATGACAGAGGAAAAAAAAAATATTTTTTAAAATGCAAGGTACTGTGCCTGTGCCACCCGAAATGAGTGTGGTGTGCACACAGTACAGTCTGTGGTAGGTCTGTGGCCTCTCACACACAGCGGGCAGGCAACTGCAGTGTACAATAGATATATATAGATATATATATATAAAGAAAAAACTCTATTACCTTACCAGCCCTTAAAAGGGCTTTTGGGGACACTATATATATATATATATATATGTATATATATAAATAAAAAAAATCCTCAATTACCAGCCCTTAAAAGGGCTTTTGGGGACACTAGATAGATATAGATATATATATATATATATATATAAGAAGAAACAACTCAATTACCAGCCCTTAAAAGGGCTTTTGGGGATGCTAGGTATATATATATATATATATATATATATATATATATAAAAAAAAAAAAAAACACAAATACCAGCCCTTAGAAGGGCTTTTTGGGGTGCTGATATTACAGCAGTAGTGGACCAAGAACACTGCAAGACCAGGAACACTGACTAACTGTCCCTAGCTTAACAGCAGCAGCAGCAGCAGCAGCAGCAGCAGCAGCTCTCTCCCTACTCTCACTACACACACTGCTTCAGAATGATCTAAGATGGATGCTGCCCTTGCTTATTTATAGGAGGTGGGAGGGTGTGGGAGGGAGGTATGCTGATTGGCTGGAAATGTGTCTGCTGACTGTAAAGTTCAGGGTCAAAGTTTGCCTCAATGATGTCTTATGGGGGGCGGACCGAACATCGCATATGTTCGCCGGCAGCGGCGAACGCGAACATGCTAAGTTCGCCGGGAACTGTTCGCCGGCGAACAGTTCTATACATCTCTACTCTCCAGTGATGCTTCTGTATCTGAGAGTTGCTGGCTTCCTACCTTCCCTGAAAAGTTTGCTAAGAACTATCTCATTTTTATTTTTGGGGTAATTTACTAAAGGCAAATAGGTTGTTCGCTTTGCATTAGAAGTTGAACTTTTCATGTGAAATTGCCCCAGAGCTTCGTGAATGAGCTGCTGACTTTCTTCATTTAATCATGTGCAAGTAAAACGGTGCTTTTTAAAATTTTCCTTTATGGGATTGGGTATTATTTGCAAAGTGAAACTTTACCGCATTCTCTAAGCCCTGGTGCGAAATTCCCTTGTAAAGTGAATAGCCTATTTTCCCTTAATAAATCAATAAATAAGACTTTATGTCTGCTTGAAAGTTTCATTCATTAAATAACAATGAGTTATTTCTGTAAAATGCAGGCTGTTGCTAGTTTGGATTATATCTAGTTAAACCCTTTGAGGTACAGTTCAGGTGATTTTTTTTTTAATTTATTAAAATTATGAAAACTAATAATTAAAAAAACTATTAAAATAATTTAGCATTTGCTACTATTCAGTAAAATTTCTTTCACAATGATATGAATAAATGGATAATATGAAATAAATGTTTTTTCCTGAATATGCAACTAAAATCTTTTTCATTTTGTAACTTGGAGTGTTACATGACTTGGTTGGAACATTTATTAGATCTGTGAATCATATTAATCAAGGGGTATTGTACAATTTTCTTCTTTCACCGAATGTTCTTGTATAAGCTGAGAAAATTATTAATATTAATTTCCAATGTACTCAGAGAATTTGAAAAAGCTCTACATTTCAGATTTGTAATGCAAAATAAAAATTACAGCTACCATATGCTGATCATTGTGTTCTGATGGCAGGGAAGGCTCCTCACAGTGAAAACACAATAGCATAGCAGGAGTGAATCCCCCATCTATGCTAAATGTGATGCTTTTTTTGCTAACTTTCTTTAAAAAAAAAATTAAGAAAGCTTCATTGTCATTTTCTTTCAAGATCAAATCAATATTATTTAGATTTTTTTGCCAGAGGGCTCTTAAATGGTATGGGGCTAACAGGCAGATGTCAACTCTAACTATTTGGTAGTCCGACACTGCTGGTTTATTAACTTTTGTATATACTGAAACCTGAGGATAGAATTCATCACATGCTGTGTAATTAATGAACTCCCCTTACAGAAACACAATTATTAGCAGTTACTCTATAACGTCATCATAATGTTATTCAGCTACTTTCAATTGTTATTCGATGGAGTAATATTGCACAAGCCCCTTATAGATTGTAATATTCCCAATTGGCTCTAAAAAAAATGCAGATCAAGATAGGGTAATATTTCACGAACTCCAAAAGGATATTTGCATTAAAGTTGATGGCTGCTAATTGATTTCATCCTGCATTGCTCAGCTTTGCGATTGCTTGTATTTAAAGAAGTAACTCCATGGAAAAACAAATTTCCTTAATTTCAAACTAGACAAATATACTTCAGTTAAAATTACACTTATTTTGCACACAACTGGTCAATGATGAAAATTGTCCAGTAAAAGAAGACATTAAGTTGGGAATCAGAGTTTTCAAATCGCCTTATAAAATGCTGTACGGAAAGTTTATACCAACTTCAAAGTACTACTTCTCTCCCCTGAAGTCACATCTCTTTCACAGTAAATAATCATTCATCAGGTAGTTAATTTTCCTTGGCGTGTTTGAAATCACTGTTCAGGATCGTCCAACGAACAGTGCATCCTAAATAACACTCTTATGGCTTTGTAAGACCTTTGTCTTACCTGCATAACAAGCAGGCAGTCGGGCATGTTCATTCTAAATCACATAGACAGGTTTCACCACAGCAGTTTTATCAAGATGTGTGCTGAACATGTAAAAACGATTCACTTATGCTGGTTTTATATGAATCCTTTGTTGTTCCACACCTCACTTTACATAAAATTACACACATATATAAACATAACTGATAAAATGTATCAAATTTTTCTAAACACTAAGAGACAATCTACAGGAAAACTTTCAACTCAACCCAGGTCCTGATTCAACCCCCAAGGTGCCAAAACAGAACATATACATCCAATAACACTCTTGTTTTTAAAATAATCTGGTCAAAATTCCCAATTCTGGAACTAATGTGAAGTTGCTGGGTTACAAAACTTCCTTTAATTCAAAATGACAAATCAACTGATACACAACTTTATTAGATTGACAATAAAGGAAGTGTTAAAACTTAAATAGTTTGAAACCATGTAGAGTTTAAAAATGTATCTCTCACCTCTACATTTTGTCACAAAAATCAGTGCATGTTTGTGTTCCTCTCAAGTTAAACAAATAATATAGAAAAAAAATCACAATTTCTACTGATACAAAATATCAATTCATATATGCATAAACAATCCCATGATTAAAAAAAATCAAAAAAATGTAAAGATCAAATATATGCTGTGCAAAAAAAAAAAAAGTGCAAGTGCAAATAAATGTGACTTAAGCCCCAAGAGATACCTAATTATTTCACATAAATCTTTAAATATAATAAATATCTAAAAAATACATTATATTATATGTGTTAAAAGGCAATAAATATGTAAAGTTCATATAAGAAAACTGTGTTATAGAAAAATTGAAAAATTAAAAAAGCCAAGCAGTGATATAAAAAATAAAAATTCCCAAAAGTGCTGAGATCAAGAGTGATTCATTTCTATGCTCTATTCACTATATTCACTCATGAAAAAACACCCTATTGGGCTCCTTCCACCGTATTCTTCCTAAATTAACTTGCCAGATATGAAGCTGGTAAAATTATAAACCAGCAATCACGCTTCATTTAATGTGATTATTTTCCAGCAGGTCGGTTCAAAATCTCTACTTGGATCTTACTAGTTTATCCATATATATTAGGGCTCCCATAGCGTAATTCCGTATAAAGAATTGTTTATTTAAAACATATTCATAATGCACTCACAATTCTTAGTGTCTGCCTGACACTGAGATGGTTCGCGTGTCAGTTATTTCCTCCGGCTCCAGCTGCGAGCCCAGAGTGTGGACAAAGCTGTGTTGCGGTGTCTGTGATGCAGATATTTATTATATTTAAAGATTTATGTGAAATAATTAGGTATCTCTTGGGGCTTTAAGTCACATTTATTTGCACTTTCTTTTTTTTTTTTTGCACAGCATATATTTGTTCTTTACATTTTTTTTTATTTTTTATTCATCGCATTGTTTATGCATAAATGAATTGATATTTTGTATCAGTAGAAATTGTGATTTTTTTTTCTATATCATTTGGTCAACTTAAGAGGAACCCAAACGTGCACTGATTATTTATGGAAAAAATCTTTTATGTAGTATAATTGCAGAGAATTAGCAGCAGTTTTCTGTCTTTCCTTGGGTTGACAGTTTAACCATTGATTGACTAGGCGCTGCATCAGATAATTTTTTTTTTGTTTTCCCACCTCTACATGTCCATAAATTGGGCAACCTCTACACATATACATACCTCATTTCTAACTCCTTCTAAAAGCCTAAAATCCACTAGCATGTTCTTCAAGTTTCTACCCCTGTTAGCCACCATTAAGGGTTGTGGGGCCACTATTTGCCCCTAAATAGGATCCAATTGTAAGACATTCCAAAGCTTACTATTTGTAGGCCCTTGTTTTCAAACAATACCAATAAATGTTATTTATTATTATCAGCTTACTGTAAGAAAAAATATTTTGTTGTTCAAAAATGCAACAAACTGCAATAAATTCTGAGGAGTGTCTCTCCAGGCTACCAACATGTCATCCACATATCAAAGCCAGAGAGTGGCATGCGCATCAAATCTCTCAAAGGAGAAGACAAAGATCACTCAATACCATAGGTGTAAAAAGCCAGGAGCTGGTGCACACACTGCTCCAATGGCAACTTCCTGCATTTGTCTATAATACTGTCCATTACAATTGAAAATAATACAATTTTAATTATTTGTATAGGGTACAATCCATATCACATCCAATTCAAATTCATTATGCTCAAAATTATTTGGTTAAGGGGGGCATTGCCAGCATGCGAGTAGCATGGCACATTGAGCTTACAGCTCCTAGCACAAGAGGAGGGCTTTGAGGTAAAGCCACCGAGCCCATTACAGTTTGCCTCACTAGCAGGACTATAGCTTCTTACCCAGACTGCAATGTCCCCAAAAAGGAAACCTGCTTGCAAGCCCCATAAACTGATGGCTTTTTTTCAAAGCTGGGGGAGAAAAGCAGGCAAGGCAGTTCAGTGGCACATTCTTCTCCTCCAGTGTGCGCCGCTGTACATTATGGAGACTCCTGGAGTAAGAACACACACATCTCCTCAAAGCTCTTCATCTGCCCTTACACCTGTTTCAGGCAGCTCTGCGAAATCTAAAAAAAGGCTGGAAGATCCTGAATTTCAAGTAAATGAGGTGAGCCCTTTTAGCTTCTCCACTGATGATACAAGGGACTCAATAGCTTCTTCACCATGCAAAATCAGTCAGTCATGATTGAACACAACTTTAAAGATAGTGATGAGCCGAACACCCCCCTGTTCGGTTCGCACCAGAACATTTCGAACAGGGGAAATGTTCTAGCGAACATACGAACACGAACATGAAAAATCACAAGTCCTCATTTTAAAGGCTTAAATGTAAATTACTATTAATCAACCGCTGGGCCAAAGATTTGAACCCAGAGCCTCTCACTTGCTAGCATGTTATTCTAACAGCTACACCTCTGAGGCAGCTGAGAAACCTAAGACTCTCTCTGCCTAACAATTCTCTATCTGAGATTGACAGCTCTTTTATAGGGCTCTGACATCACCAGCGCCCCATAATCCATTGCTCAGGTGCAGTGAATAAATTACTGACGTCACTTCAGAAGGGGCGAGACAATTTATAGGTTTTATTTAAAATCCATAATTAATATTAATCACCTGCTGGCCTGGGGATTCAAACTCACAGCCTTTTGTTTGCAAGTCCAT
Organism: Pelophylax lessonae; assembly: GCF_965119305.1. Lineage (NCBI taxonomy): Eukaryota > Metazoa > Chordata > Amphibia > Anura > Ranidae > Pelophylax > Pelophylax lessonae. The sequence continues at coordinate 330,950,202 of NC_138770.1, read as the reverse complement.
TATTCTACAAGCTAAGCCACAGAGCCAGCTGATTAACCTTAGACTCTCTCTGGCTAACTAGCTTCTATCTGAGTTTGACAGCTCTTTTATAGGGCTCTGATGTCGACCCATAATCCATTGCTTTAGGTGCAGTGAATTTATTCACTGCACTTGAGCGGTGCATTTTGGGACGGCTTGTGATGTCAGGTCACTATATAAGAGCTGTCAAAATCAAAACAGCTCATTCCGCGGGAAGCTTCTTGAGAAGCAGGAGCTTCTTCTTTTTTTTTTTTTTTTTTCTATTTTTCGGGCGACCAGGCGACTGATCTTCGGGGACTGTATTTTTTTATTTTTTTAATAAAAGACTTTTCCGGAACTGGCTTTTGTAATTATTTTTTTTTGTACACTTTTTGGTGAATGGGTAGGGGTACCATGTACCCGATATCTATTCACATAAGGGGGGGCCGGGATCTGGGGGTCCCCTTCCCCCCTTCCAGATTCTGATAAGCCTCCCCCGCAGACCCCCACAACCACAGCCCAGGGTTGTGGGGAAGAGAACCCTGCCTCCAACAACATGGGGGCAAGGTGCTTTGGGGTGGGGGGGAAGAGACCTCCTGCCCAAAAGCACCCACCCCCCCATGTTGAGGGCATGTGGCCTGGTATGGTTCAGGAGTCCATACTGACATAAACTGATATAAACTGAAGTGCCTATATATATATATATATATATATATATATATATATATATATATATATATATAACTTTGATTTCAACAAACTAAAAGCATAAATCTCTCTCCCTGCTAGCAATGTATCATTAATTATAAAATTCCACTTATAAATCACCCACTGGCCAAGGGATCTGATCTCACAACGATCTATTATTGCACGTCTGGTATTCTACCAGCTACGCCACCATCAAGTACAGCTAGGTTAAGTACGCTTTCTCTGCCTAACTAACTAACTCCTATCTCACCCTACACACAGGGTAGCATGGGGACAAGGTGTTTTGGGGTGGGGAGGCAGAGCCCCCCCCCCGTCTGCAAAGCACCTTCTCCCCCATGTTAAGGGCATGTGACCTGGCATGGTTCAGGAGGAGGGGCACTAGCTCATCCTCTTCCCTTTCCTGACCTGCCTGACTGCCTGCTCGGATAAGGGTCTGGTATGGATTTTGGGGGGGGGGGGGCACGCTGCGATTTTCTTTATTTATTTCTTTTTTCAATAGCCGGGTGCTGGCAATTGTAACCGCGAGTCCTTTTAAATGAGATTTGACTTGTTTTTTTTTTTTTTAGAAATGTCATTTTTGCCGTAGAATGTTTTATGCATGTTACAGATGCGCCATTTTACAGGCACATAAGGGGACCCTCCAGGCACTATATGTAAAGTAAGTTTACATTTTTTTTCTTGCACTTTTAGAATAATTAGAATCACTGCTTCTGAAAACACGTTCATTTAAAAAAAAAATGATTGATACATGTCCCCCAGAGCAGTACCCGGACCTCCGGCCAGTATCCAGAGGGAAATAGGTCTAAAATTTGTTGGTGTGTTTGGCAGTTTCCCTGGTTTGGGGAGAGTTATTACATGTGCTTGCAGGGGGAATGATGCTATTTCAGAGGCTTTACTGAAAACTGTTTGTAGGATGGGTGTGTGGGTGTCTTTAAAGGATCTCAGGTATTTATTGGTTATCCATTGGATCCGGTGACTTTCACAAAGGAAGGGACTCATAGGTTTTCTTAATTTCTAGTTCTGAAACTGGAGCATTAGGCGTTTCTAATTGAGAGTCACTTAGGGTCAGAAGATTAAGGTGTGTGCTGTTTATCCGTATTTAGCGGTTGGGGTGTATCAGGGTCATTTTTCAGATTGTAAAGCGACTGGTAATAATCAGAGAAGGCCTTTGCTATAGCTTGGGGATTCATGAGTTTTTCATTGGTGTGCGAATGGAACACATGTGAGATCCTGGTTTTAGATCTTTGGGATTCTAGTCTGTTTGTGATAAACTTTCCAGCTCTATTGTTGAGGGCATAATAATTCAGTTTTAAACAATTCAGGTATTTGTTGTGGTGTTTACACAATTGCCTTATCGTTTGTTTGGGAAGTTTTGTTAAGAGTGTCCACAGAATGAATTTTAGCTATAAGAGCATCCAATTTGGCTGTGTAGATTTTTTTCGCTCTAGAGCCAAGTTGGATTAGAAGGCCTCTAACAAATGCCTTGCGTGTATTCCACAAAGTGAATGGGTCAGTATCTGGAAGATCATTGTGTGAAAAAAATTATTTGAGATGATTAGTAATTGTTACCCATAAGCTATATTTTGAGATTTATTGCATCTTGGATATGTTTTGGGTTAAATGAGAGTTCTTTGACCATGAGTGAAAGCTTTAACACAACAACAGAAATGTATTGCTAAATAGCAAGGAGGCCTAAACTATTACATATATATATATATATATATATATATATAGTACAGAAAAAGGAAGAAATCATAGGGTAAATGAATGAATACCGAATATCATATTCAAACGTCACAATACAAACAGCCAGACAGACAACACATAAGACAGGAATTTAGATATAAGTGCAAGAGGTAGATTCCATAGTTACCATGCTCACAAGAGCTTCCTCTTAGTCTGGTGATACAGAGACTTTTTTTCTCCTTCCCACCTTAACTAATATATACCTAACTCTCATAGACTTGCTTAGGGCCATACTGATTGGTGGAGCTGTCTTACCCCTCTCCTCCCTCCGGGCATATCTCATTCAGGATTAGACAATTTCCCCATCCCCTATATTTAGCATAACCCAGCCTCTTGATAGCCCTCTGGGGGGGCATTAACTATGCCAGGTCATCTCCTGGGAAAAAGTGTACATCCCTGAACAGACAGCCACCTTCATTGCATATCTAAAGAGAGCATCTTTGAAGTGGGATCAGAGATAACGATAGAAGTGACACGGCCTATTATCAATTATTACCTCGGCCCCGTAAGGTCTATGAAAAGTAGCCCAACCTAACCACATTCCTGCACTTCAAAAGGACTTGGTAAATCAATTACTAACACCTGCAGACTGGTTTCACACAACTTAACTTCATTTCATTTATATCAACTATTAGTGGAAATCAAAACCCAATATCTCATAAATATATATATATATATATATATATATATATATATATATATATATATATATATATATATACACACACATATCTATTTAAAGTTGCTAATTGAGATTACACATAAACTCCTCATAAAGCAACAGTAATAGACTTCTGGAATTCAAGTTTTAGAATTATAGAGGTATTGCAGTGCCATATAAACGTGGGTGGGTGTGAGTTGGCCTTAATCAAAGACATATACTGTAAATGGCTGCGTGGTCAGACCATAAAACATCAGATATGGTCGATGAGTACACTTTGTAATAGAAATTGGCCAACTAAGAACATGTTGATACGGGTGTATGAGTTGTTTCATGGGGAAAAGTACGTGAAGTCACGCTCGTTTGCACGTTGGTAGTGCCACATATCATGTACATCCTCTGCATGGATAAAATTACCCAGGGATGGCAGGCAAGATTTTGACTTGGAGGAGGCATCCGTGATGTGGTCAGCCACAAGGTTAAAATCCCCACACACAACTAAATGACCCTGGCGTACCTTAGATACTTTGGCAAATAGCTTGCACATAAATTTCAATTGGTGTGATTTTGGGGCATAAACATTAACCAAGGTATATATACAGTTATTAATGGTGCAGACAAGTATAATATATCTACACTCTATGTCCAAATTCTCTTTGGATATGGAAAAGGCAACTGAGTCTCTCACCGCCATCATGACTCCCCTCTTCCTGGCTTGGGATACTGGCTTCCTCTCTTGAAGCAGTATCCAGGCTGCTAACTGGGCAGATCTTTAAAAACAGAATGTCTGCTTTGGACATTTACCTATAATCCAAGAGAGATTTCTAAGGGAAGATTTTTTCTTTGAATACTTACAAGACGGGATAGAGGAAGTTCATGTCAGTACTGCACAAGCATCCCATTTACTGATGAACCTATCCCTAGGAAGTCATATACATACTTCTAAAGCAATATGGTATCTCAACTGAGCCCTATGCAGCCATCTGTCCCCTGTGTCTGCCTCCCCAGGCGCATGTGACCGTATTGGATCTGAGTGATTTATTGTAACGTTCATGCGTTTTTGTTAATGGATGGATTTTCAGCTGCAGAATTATCACACTCAGTAGCCTTGTAGAGATACTGTTGAATAAACCTATCCAACTCTCAGGACTTCATCACGGTGTACAGCCTGTTATGCAATATACATATACTCAATCAGATGTTTTAGTGGAGGGATAGAACATATGAGAATGTATAGATGAGAGACAGGTTGTATGGTGATTACTAGGAGTAATATTAGGAGAGTTGCAGGTGATGGTAAAGCAGATAGGTTCTGATGTCTAGTATAGTGCAGATGGTAAGAGGACACAGATGGAGTATACTTAGACAGAGTAACCTAGTGCAAGGATAGTTGAAGGTAGTCCCAAGAGCTAACAGTCTATGCAGATGGTATGGAATAGATAGATAGATAGTCCTGGTAATTGCAGTAGATGACAGTAGGAGATTGGTTAGTAAGGAATCCCCTGTGGGGTACTTATCACTTAGATAGGTTAGTAGTAACAATGTCCATAGATAGAGAGGTGATCCCGTAGCGAGATACGGATCAGCGGCGAGGTTCCGGCGTCAGTTCAGCAAAGGAAATGTCAGCAGCTCCGACTTCACAGGAGAAGGTGCGGTGAACATGTGGTTTGAACGAGCGATGAGTGAGAGAAAGCCGGCGATTGAAATAGCCGCTCATAGCGGCGCTCGGCAATGATGTCATCTGGTCTTAAAGGTATATGCGTCTCTTGTTACACAAGATGGGACGCAATTAGCAAAGGAGAAATATGGAACAAGGGTACCAGAGGTACCAGAACATTACAGTACCCCCCCCCCCCTTAAGGTCAGCTCCGGAAGGCCTCTAGAACTGGTTTTTCTGGATATTTCGAGTGGAAATTGCGAATCAGTCTAGGGGCATGCATATCGGAGGTATCCAGCCAGGTGTCATCTTGGGGCCCATAGTTCTTCCATCGTACAAGATACTGGAGTCTTCTTCTATTGAAACGGGAATCCAAAATTTCTTTTATCTCAAATTCTTCTCCACCTTCCACTTGTACAGGAGGTGGAGGTGAGATAGTAGGCCTTATTCCTTGGTTAGGAACATGGGGCTTCAATAGAGACACATGGAAGATAGGATGTATCTTGAGGTCTGCTGGTAATGTGAGTTGTACTGCAGCTTTTCCAATAAGCTTCTCTATTGGGAAAGGTCCCAGAAATAGAGGTCCAAGTTTTTTACTAGGGATTTTTAATCTCAGATTTTTTGTAGAAAGCCAAACAAGGTCCCCAATGGCATATCGGGGAGAGGGTTTCCTACAGAGGTCGTAGTACCTCTTTTGTTGGCTATGAGCATGTGATATGGTATTGTTGAGTAATCCCAGAGAATCCTTTATCTGGGCAAGATAATCAGATGCCACTGGATTACTTGATGGCAAGATACGTGGTGGAAGGAGTGTGGGATGAAACCCGTAATTTAGGTAAAATGGACTTTGTTTAGTAGTGCTATGAGTCGCGTTGTTATAGGCGAATTCCGCCAGCGGGAGGAGATCTGCCCAATCGTCCTGTAGATACGAAGTATAGCAACGCAGATACTGTTCAATGCACTGGTTAACTCTCTCTGTCTGTCCGTTGGTCTGAGGGTGGTATGGAGAAGTAAGTTTACGCTCTATTCGTAGTATCTGACATAGAGCTAGCCAAAACTTTGAGATGAATTGTGAACCACGGTCAGACAGCAGTGTTTTTGGAATACCATGTAACTTAAAGACATGTTTCACAAGTAATTCCGCTGTTTGTTTGGACGAAGGTAGTCTTCGGATAGGAGTAAAATGTGCCATCTTGGTCAGATGGTCCACTGATACCAAGATGGTGTTGAATCCTTTGGAAGGTGGTAGTTCCACTATGAAGTCTAAGGATACCACTTCCCACGGAACCTGGGGTATCGGTAAACTACAAAGTAACCCCGATGGTTTTGTGTTGTCAATTTTAGACCTTGCACAGATATCACAAGATGAAACGAACTTTTTTACGGTTGTCTTCATGTCTGGCCACCAAAACTGCCTAGTAAGTAGATTTAAAGTTTTAGTCATACCCATATGTCCTGCCATAGGTACATCATGCGACAATTCCAAGATCTTGGTTCGCATAGTAGGGGGTATGTATAATTTATCGTTGTAATAGAGGAAGCCTTCTGCGTCAGTAGTTAGTTGTGGTGGAGGTGAGTCCAGTCCTATGCTGTGCAAAATCTCTTCCTTCAGGGAGCGAATGACACCGATAATACGTTCAAGTGGTATTATAGGAACTGAGGGAACCTCGGTAGAATCTTTCTCGGCTAGTCGTGAAAGTGCATCCGCTTTTTTATTTTTGTCTGCGGGCGTATAAGTCACTAAAAAATTAAACCTCAGAAAGAATAACGACCACCGAACCTGCCGGTGGGAAAGAGTTCTATTAGTCTGAAGGTATTGAAGGTTTTTGTGATCAGTATATATCAGGATTGGCAATTGAGTGCCCTCAAGTAGATGTCGCCAATTCTCTAATGCCAGTTTTATGGCTAATAACTCCTTCTCTCCTACTGGGTAGTTCACCTCGGGGCTGCTTAATGACTTTGAGAAGAAAGCAACTGGGTGAAGAGGTGAGGTGTTTGTTGGTCGTTGTGAGAGAACTGCTCCTACTGCCATATTTGACGCATCTACCTCCAAGATGTATTGAAGGGATGGGTCTGGATGGCATAGTATGGGGGCAGTAGTGAAGCTTGATTTCAGCAGACAGAATGCTCCATCTGCTTCTTTTGACCAATTAAATGGTTTCTTCGTGCTTGTGAGTTGTGTGAGAGGTTTCACAATCGCAGAGAAGTTCTTAATGAATTTCCTATAGTAATTAGAGAATCCTAGGAACCTTTGCAATGCTTTGCGAGTGGTTGGCACAGGCCAATCTAGAATGCAGGATATTTTGCTCATGTCCATCTTGATTCCATTTTTTGATATAATATATCCTAGGAATAGTACTTCCTCTTTATGAAACAAACATTTTTTTGATTTAACATATAAGTTATGTGCAAGTATTCTTGACAACACAAGTCTCACATGTTTTATGTGCTCAGGTAAGGAATGAGAATAGATAAGTATATCGTCCAAATATACTACAACACAAACGTCAAGCAAGTCTCTGAATATCTCATTTATAAACCGTTGGAAGGCTGCGGGAGCATTACATAGCCCAAATGGCATTACAAGGTACTCAAACAGTCCGTATCTGATTCTGAATGCCGTCTTCCATTCATCCCCTTTACGGATTCGAATTAAATTGTATGCCCCTTTTAGGTCCAATTTTGAAAAGAGAGAAGCTCCACGCACCTGTTCGATAAGTTCAGGAATAAGAGGTAAAGGATAACGATCCTTTATTGTAATGGCATTTAATTGTCTGAAATCAATGATAGGCCTAAGGCTAGAATACTTATTGCGGACAAAAAAGAGTCCAGCAGCAGTGGAGGAAGTAGAAGGTCGAATGAATCCTTTTGCCAAGTTCTCATCCAGATACTCCTTAAGATGAGAGAGTTCATCCTGTGAGAGAGGATAAACATGTCCGAAGGGCAACTTGCTATTAGGGAGTAGATCGATACAACAATCATAGTCCCTATGAGGAGGTAGCATTTGAGCGTTTTTTTCAAGGAAAACCTCCGATAAGTCCTGATAAGTATTCCCCTTTGGAAAGAAGAGAATCCTTCACACCCAATAGGGAAGACAGAACACAATATCAAGAACCTAGAAGTTTTTTTCGGGGGGGTCCCCGCCCAAGACCCCCACCATATGGCTTCCAACAAACTCAAAGATGGCCAAGACCACAAGGAAGGCAAGGCTGGGGAGGCCCCCAAAGGTTCAACAACTGGAACACTTTCCACCCCAGGAACCGAAGACCGGTCCCACCCAGAGGAGGAGGAGGATACCAAGGGACATGGAGAGGTCAACAACAAACAGGATACTTGAGACCACAATACCAGAACCAATACTGGGAAAACGAAGACGTACACGAGGGAAGAGAGGAGGCCAGAAGAAAAAGAAGACGCGAATTTTAGGACAGGGCATTTTTAATCTGACTGATGTTGTTTTTACTCCAGATGAACTTTTTATCCTAGATCTTGGTCTTAAATATGCCCCAAATAAAGAAGTGGATCCCTTTGAAGTTTTTATAGATTTGCACAAGTTTTTAAGAAAACTCAAAATAAAGAAGCATTTTAGTCTGAAAGGTTCCACGCAAACATCAGTCAATTCTAAATTTGAGCATTCAGGGTTACGGAATAAATCCCTCTTTAACCCTAAAGTACCGGGAGCAGAATGCATTAGTGCATTTAAACAAATGGTAGAGGCGGATCTACGTAAGATAAAAACCAATCCAAGAAAATACAACTACATCCAACACACCATAAAGAAACTAGAGAAAAAGAAAAACATAGTCATCAGGCCCGCAGACAAGGGAGGTGGCCTAGTCATTTTGAACAAATCTGATTATGAAGCCGAAATGAGCCACCTTCTCAGTATACCTGACACATATAAAAAGCTTAAAAGCAATCCTACCAAAACATACAAAAAGAAACTTAAAGACTACGTGAAAAAGGGGAAGGAACTAGGAATACTCAATAAAAAAGAAGGAGAATATTTAATATCTGAATCGAATAAGATACCAGTGGTATATTATTTACCTAAGATCCACAAAAACGCACAGAAGCCACCCGGTAGGCCTATAGTAAGTGGCATAGATTCACTGTTCTCAAGACTGGGTGAATACATAGACACTTATCTACAACCAATAGTCAAAAAAGGTAGATCCTATCTTAAAGATAGCTCCGAACTTATTAAGGATTTAAAATCCATTCCCATTACAGACCAGTGCTTCCTAGCCACTATAGATGCGAATTCGCTATATACAAGCATCACCCAATCAGATGGCCTACGGGCAGTAAAAAAGGCATTACAACAACATAGCAAATTAAAACAAACACAGATAGAATATATTATTGAGGGATTAGAATTGGCAATGTCACACAATTTCTTTTGGCATAATAAAGAATACTATTTGCAAACAAAGGGTGTGGCTATGGGAGCCAAATATGCACCGAGTGTTGCTAATTTACTCATGGACTTACTAGAGGAAACTTGTGTCTATGGGCGACATATTCCAGAGTTGGTTTTTTACAAACGCTACATAGATGATATTGTAATTATTTGGAATGGCACTGAAGACACTTTAAAAGAATTTTTTTCAATACTTAATAATAATCCTTTTGGAATAAAGTTCACCGGCAACTGGAACCAAGAATCGATCAATTTTTTAGATCTGCAAATTTTTAAGGAGGAACATGTTTTAAAAAGTAGAACTTTTTTTAAGAGCACAGACAGAAACGGATATATACCTATTAATAGTTGCCACCATCCCAATTGGAAAGGGAATATACCTAAAGGCCAGTTCATAAGAATGAGACGGAATTGTGATAAACACGAAGATTTTCTAACACAATCAGAAATCCTATTGGATAGATTTGTAGAAAAAGGATACGACAAAGAGAAATTATACAAAACTAGAGAAATAATATCCAAAATGAATAGGGACGATTTGCTAAACAAAAAGAATCGTACAAACAAGAGAGGAGAAATGGCTTTCATTACAGGATTTCATAAAAATTTCAGAGAGACTGAACGCATCATCAAGAGATACTGGCCTATACTTAAAACCCGACAGGACCCTTTCCAAATTGCTACCCAATAAACCTGCGTTTATATACAGAAAGGCACCTTCACTTCGAAATCAATTGGTGCACAACGTGGTGGATCCACCTAAACCAGTGAAAATGTTCAAAGACCTTAAGGGGTTCATTAGGTGCAAAAGATGCTTGGCCTGTAAGACTAACCCAAAACAACCGAGGAAAACATTACAATTTAAATCGAGAACAACAGGGGAAAATTTCAATATTAATAAACTTATTACTTGCCAGACAGACCATGTTACATATTTGGTGGAATGTCCCTGCCGTTTACAATATGTGGGTAGGACCACCAGACCGTTATATATCAGAATTAGAGAGCATATTAAAAATATCCGTTTAGGCTTTCCTAAGCACAGCCTGTCTAGGCATTTTGCGGAGAAGCATAATAAGGACCCTAGAGGCCTCACTTTCTGTGGCATCGATTGTATATCCGCACATTGGCGAGGAGACAACAAAACAAGAAAGATCTCCAAAAATGAAACTTTATGGATCTATAGATTACATACACTACAGCCCAAAGGCCTAAATTTAGATATCGATTTAAATTGTTTTATTTCTAATTTTTAGTATTCATTTTTATCTGTGCAACTTAGGATTATTTAACACTCTTGTTTTTAGATCTAGTTAACATCTGTGACATATTGGGACATGACACATACATGTGAGATGTCCTAGTGTAACTTCATTTAAATTATGTGTGCCATACGGAAATAAATCCCATATATGATTATTACATTTATTAGATTTAACACTAGATATTTGCAACACTTTTACCCTCACGCAGTTCCTATCCGCCTCTTAGTTAAACATTTTAATATATTTTAATATCCTTTTTAAAATATTCAAAATATATTTTTAAATTCATGTGAATTCAATATATGTATTTATTGACATTATTTTGTGTAGTTCTGCCCATGTCCACTAGATGTCTCCCGAAAAATTCCCCCATCGTAAACACAGTTTAAAATTACATATACCCGTCTTCTATACTTCCCCCCCCCCCCCGTTCTTATATTTTCATCATTTTTTATATTCTTTACATTTATCTTCTTCCTATGTATATATTTTCATATTTTTTATTTCATATTTCTTTATTTTTTATGTTTTACTGACAGTTACTTTTATCGACATGTATTGATGTTTATATATAACCTTTTTATGTATTCGAATACCGAATGTATATTATTCTTCCGGAAATATGTATATGCATGACCAGGAACCATTTTACACTGATATTTATATATACCGCCTCGCTAAGAGTTTTTTTAATATATTCGGACGGAGTCATCTCTGCTTTATATATAGCTTTTTTCATTCTAGCAGGCGCCATGTTTCCGTAGTCCGCTCGGACCGCACAACAAATCAGGAAGCTCTATCAGGGTTGCCTGGTTACCGCATACATATTTAAGGGAAGCTTGCCGGACGTGACTTGACGCTGCTGATGACGTACAAGCTACGAAACGCGTACAGCGTGTCAAGTCATTTCCGGTAAACCTATATGGGAACGAGGCTTGGATCGCAAGCGCTCGGACAATACAGTCACGCTCGTTTTTTTCCTGTTCAATGTGAGTACCTTTTCATTTTTTTGCTCAATAAAGCATATTGCGGAATTACACTATGTCCACCATTTATTTTCTGGTTTAAATATCGGGAGTGGAGCTGAGTGGATCCCTCGGAACATACCTAGGCAGGAAGGCACACAGGGGACCATCCTAGGGTACATCCACACCAGGACCAGCCTGATCCTCGGCACACGCCCTCCACCCAGGGATAGGAGGATACCGCTAGGTTGCCAGACCCATAAATACACCCGCTCTATACCCCTGTGTGGGGTGGGTGTCTCTGGTAAGTGTGCAATTTTATCAAAGGAATCCCAGCACCTTACCACCCACCACGGGGTCACCTTTTCACCTGAGTGTCGGTTTGTTCCGAGTGCTGTCACCTTTATTGCCTTTGAAGTCACCGCACATGATATAGACTTTTCTACTGGATCTTTCCTTATTGGACATTGCAAGCTGTATATATTTTTTTAAAATAATAACTTTTTTCTATTTTTGCTCTGTTGGCACTTTTTTATTCCCCATATCAACACGTGGTATGAGTGGAACAGCTCACTTTATATAGCACCATATTTTTTAGCACATTAATATTGCATGTTAAATATTATTTATTGCTCATACAATTATTGCACCAGTCACTTTCCAATCTTTCTGCAGGCACTTTTATACCTTGCACTTGCACTTAATTGAAGTTTTTATGGAATATATTATTGTTTGAATATTACACATTATTGTTTTTAGCTTAAGGCACTTTGCATCACAGCTTATTACATTTTTATTATATCTAAATTATATAGGCAGCGCCATCACCCCTATTCCTTTTATATCCAGTGCATAGTCTCCGGACTATCATCCAGGGAGGCTGCAGCCTATTTTTAGATATATCTATATATATATATATATATATATATATATATATATATATTTTATATTTTATACATTTACTACATATTTTTTATTCATTTATTTATACACATTTTTTTCACTTAATTATTCACTTATCTATCCATTTAGTCCATAGCGCGGAAGTTCTTATTTTTCTTACTCCTTAAGATGAGAGAGTTCATCCTGTGAGAGAGGATAAACATGTCCGAAGGGCAACTTGCTATTAGGGAGTAGATCGATACAACAATCATAGTCCCTATGAGGAGGTAGCATTTGAGCGTTTTTTTCAAGGAAAACCTCCGATAAGTCCTGATAACACTTGGGTATAATGTCATCCGGCACTACAGACAGGATCCTATCATATGTGGGGAGATTACACGTCGTTTCACAATAGTGAGAAGAGAACGCTAGCGTTCTTGTTTTCCAATCGATGATTGGTTGATGTATGTGTAACCAGGGAAGTCCCAAAATGATTGGGAAATGTGGTGATGTTAACACATCAAAGGTGGTGGTCTCCACATGAGACTCGTCAGCAGTTACAAGGAGTGCCTGTGTCTGACTGGTGATAGGACCAGAGGATAGGGGGGTACCGTTAATAAAACTAACGGAGACAGGTTTGGGTTTTGAAACAATAGGTATTTTATTAAGGGAGACAAAACAAATGTCAATGTAGTTTCCACAAGATCCTGTGTCGATCATAGCCTTGGTGGTGATCCTAGTTTGGTCCCACTGCAATGTTAAATGAACAAAAAGATAAGGATTAGAAAAGGAAGTTGTGAGTCCGCCTAGAAAGACATTTGAACATTCACCCTCTTTTCTGCGGACAAGGGGACAGCCGCTTATCAAATGATTCAGAGATGCGCAGTACATGCAGAGATGTTCGGTCTTCCTTCTAGCACGTTCAGAAAGCGTCAGAGGTGGGCGTATCATTCCTACTTCCATAGGAGTAGGGTCAGCAGGCAACATCCGAGAAGGACTGGAAAATGGTGAGCCCATCTTCTCAGCCTTTCTTTCTCGTAGTCGTCTGTCAATATTGATACTGGTCTGTATCAGTCCCTCCAGAGTGCCAGGTAAATCCGCTCGGGCGAGCTCGTCTTTAACGGCCTCAGATAGGCCGAGTCTAAACTGCGTTCTCAAAGATGTGTCGTTCCACCCTGAATCAGGGGACCATCTTTTAAAATTTGCCACGAAATCTTCAACGGGTCTCCTTCCTTGTTTCAAGGCCCGTAACTGGGTATCAGCGGTACTCTGCTTATTGGGATCTTCATATAAACTAGCGAGTTGTGCTAGGAATAGAGGGTAAGAATTAAGGAGTGGATCATCCTTTTCAAAGAGAGCGTCTGCCCAGGCCCGGGGTTCACCCGTTAAATAGGAGATGATGGTACAAACTTTAATTTGGTCCGTGGTGTAGGTTAGAGGTTTTAACAAAAAAAACAAACGACATGCGTTTTTAAATTCACGAAATTTGCTCCGATCACCAGAAAACACTAGAGGAGGGTTTATCTTAGGCTCACGGGGCTGAGCAGCAGAAAGCTGTGTGAGACGGCCAACCTGCTGTCTCAAGGTCTGATTTTCGTTTTGTACCTCTGTAAGCGCAAGGATCAATGCATCTACTTGCTGTTTTAATTGTAGTACATGAGTGGGTAATTCTGCTGAATCCATATTTTTTTTTTTTAAGGCTCGTTCAATCTGTAACCTTCATGCGTTTTTGTTAATGGATGGATTTTCAGCTGCAGAATTATCACACTCAGTAGCCTTGTAGAGATACTGTTGAATAAACCTATCCAACTCTCAGGACTTCATCACGGTGTACAGCCTGTTATGCAATATACATATACTCAATCAGATGTTTTAGTGGAGGGATAGAACATATGAGAATGTATAGATGAGAGACAGGTTGTATGGTGATTACTAGGAGTAATATTAGGAGAGTTGCAGGTGATGGTAAAGCAGATAGGTTCTGATGTCTAGTATAGTGCAGATGGTAAGAGGACACAGATGGAGTATACTTAGACAGTAACCTAGTGCAAGGATAGTTGAAGGTAGTCCCAAGAGCTAACAGTCTATGCAGATGGTATGGAATAGATAGATAGATAGTCCTGGTAATTGCAGTAGATGACAGTAGGAGATTGGTTAGTAAGGAATCCCCTGTGGGGTACTTATCACTTAGATAGGTTAGTAGTAACAATGTCCATAGATAGAGAGGTGATCCCGTAGCGAGATACGGATCAGCGGCGAGGTTCCGACGTCAGTTCAGCAAAGGAAATGTCAGCAGCTCCGACTTCACAGGAGAAGGTGCGGTGAACATGTGGTTTGAACGAGCGATGAGTGAGAGAAAGCCGGCGATTGAAATAGCCGCTCATAGCGGCACTCGGCAATGATGTCATCCGGTCTTAAAGGTATATGCGTCTCTTGTTACACAAGATGGGACGCAATTAGCAAAGGAGAAATATGGAACAAGGGTACCAGAGGTACCAGAACATTACATTTATGTGGCATATTTGTGGCTGGTCTTGAGGAAGCACGAAGCAAAACGCATCGACCATTTCGCCAAATCAACACCTCTCGTGTTAAGTTCATGTGTAGAAGTTTTTCATCTATGCCACTCATTTTATGTGTAACTAACACATAATTCATGTGTGTTGTTTTTATTAATCACTATGGTGTCTATTATGTCCTTTTTATATGATGTTTAATAAATTTAATTTTAATCTATATGCTGTTCCATTTGAGTGCCTTAAAGTCCACCGTTAGCAGGACCTGGTTCCTGCAAATTTTCTACCTTATATACATGTCTGTATTACAAGTACTTGACATATATTGACAAAATACATTTACAATATTTTGGCATATAAATTAGATGTCACTCTATGACTTAAAGCTCTCACTAACCTGTTGATCTCGAAGTAATGTATTTGTAGGAATTGCAGCAAAAGATTTGTAACTTGACTTGATCTTGTATGACTAAAAGAAACAAAATAATGTTAGGTTATTCCATTGTTCTACCTTCATTCATTTGCTTTTATATTGTTTTGAGTGTTACTCCACAATGTGGTTGTTAGTTATTTCCACCATTGTTCTTAAAGTCTTGGTTTATAAAAAGTATGATATGATATTGTAAAAGTTGTTTTCACTTACATAATGCATGTTGATTCCAGTTAGTCACTTCAATGTCCTTTGTCCTGCAGAACAATTACACATTGCCCCCTCCCTCCTTCTTTAATTCCTGGAATGCATAGGTTTTACACTTCAAAAGAGCTGTTATTTAAACTCAGAGACATCAAAAACCAGAACTTAGGCCTGTGCAGAGCTGTAAACTGCTAATTGAGTCCTGGCAGGGTGTCTGTTTCTTTTGTCCAGGCCTATCGTAAAACTTTGACCAAATCCATTAACCGCTTTACGACTGCCCACCACACTTATACTGCGGCAGGCAGCTGCTCCTGTGTGAACCGCTGTAGCTATACATCGGAACGCGCGCAGGAGGCTAGTAAAAACACAGCTGACCGTTCTTCTCCCTGGAATGATCATAGAGCCCCTGTGATCCTTCTATATATATAGGAACACAGGTCTCTATGATCATTTCTCAAGCCACACCCCCCCCCCCACAGTTAGAATAACTCCCCTAGGCTCACATTTAACCCCTTGATCACCCACAATGTTAACCCCTTCCCTGCCAGTGTCATTATTACAGTAACAGTGCATATTTTTAGCACTGATTACTGTAGTAATGTCACTGGTTCCCCCAAAAGTGTCAAAAATGTCAGTCAGGGGTCCGATCTGTCCACCGCAATGTCGCAGTCCCACAAAAAATCGCAGATCGCTGCCATCCCTGGTAAAAAAAAAAAAAACAATAAAAATGACAAATCTTTCCCGTAGTTAGTAGACGCAATAACTTTCATGCAAACCAATCAAAATACGCTTATTGTGAATTTTTTTTACCAAAAATATGTAGCAGAAAACAAATTGGCCTAAAATGTTATGAAATTCAGATTTTTTTTTTTTTTTTTGGGGGGGGGGGGATGTTATATAGCAGAATGTGAAAAATATTGATTTTTTTTTCAGAATTGTCGCTCTTTTTTTAAAAAAATAAAAAAACGCACAGGTGATCAAATACCACCAAAAGAAAGCTCTATTTGTGGGGGGGAAAAATACATCAATTTATTTTAGGTACAGTGTCGCCTGACCGCACAATTGTCCATTAAATTAATGCAGTGCTGAATCACAAAATATGGCCTGGTCATTAAGTGTGCAAATCCTTCCGGTCCAGAAGTGGTTAAGGATAGCTAGAACTAATGGGGATCATAAAAGGCAATCATAGAGCTCTGCCCAATTCAAAACTTAACAAATACACAAACAATTCATCAACTCAGACAGGAGCATGACACATTAACAATAAGTATATATTTGGATGAGAAATGTCATACTAAATGAATTAAGGAGAAAAAGGGAGACCCTTAATGCAAGTTCTCATGGTACCATCAAAGCAGAAACATCTGTCAAGTTTGAGAACCGATAACACCTGGGCTCATTGACTGAACTCTGAGAACACCCAGGACATTGACTGCAAGTATTCTTCCTCTACAATTCTACCTTATTTTTGCTATTGCTGAATTATGTCTCTATTTCTTTGAAACACCTTTTTTTTCTGTAAATATTTTATTTGCTCCAACTTTGACCTTTTCATTATTAAAAAAGACACAGCAGATGACCTTTTATATGTTAGTGGATATTATCTTGTTTTTACCATAAAACATACAATTTTACACTATGGCGACTTTCTTTTGATTCTATATACACCTATACCGAAGAGTCAACATTGGGAAAACCTTCCATTTAAGGATTTACCTATTATAAAGAAAATGGCAAAATGGGATTCTTTATGCTGAAATGCGATATATGCATCATTTCCCCATCTGTTTAGTTAGTGAGGACACAGGAGGGGAGCACGGAGTGATCTGCACAAATTGATTCAAAGCACAAACACTTTATTCATTTACAAGGACTATCTAATATTTCTTTAATTGATCATTGCAACAGTTGATTTACAGCACAGGCACAGGCACTTTATTATTACAAGGACTTCATAATTTGCTGATCAGCACAAGGACAATCCTATTTATGTATTTATCTATTTATTTATCACTGTCATGAATTGTTGATTGATTATTATTGTTAAATGTGAAGTTACACTCGTCACTTTATTATTAGTATTTGCTATCTAGAGCAGCGCGGATACTTACACCATTTAAGCTAACAAAGAACCTGTCTCTTGAAGAGTGCTACTGTATAGAATAAATCCTCTGAACATACATGTCTGTGGTGACACTGTGTGTTACAGAAAGTTTTTC
Source organism: Pelophylax lessonae (assembly GCF_965119305.1). Classification (NCBI taxonomy): domain Eukaryota; kingdom Metazoa; phylum Chordata; class Amphibia; order Anura; family Ranidae; genus Pelophylax; species Pelophylax lessonae. The sequence goes on along the minus strand of NC_138770.1, from coordinate 330,932,529 downwards.
TAAAATCACAATTGGTATTTCTAAAATTACAAGCTTCCCCCTGCTCAGATCAAAATGTGGGTGGTGGCATTTAAAGGGGTTAATTGCTTAATTAGCCCAGTGACAATCAATCTGCTGCTGGCACCTAGACTGTGGTCCCGTGAGCTGGAAAATCTTTGTGCAGGGTGTAGCTGAGAGTGGCATAGTTACGTAAGTGACGGTGTGGTGTGAGATTGGCCAGTCCTTTGTCACGAGTTAGTGAGGAGGGCAGGGATCTGATACCCACGTCTGTCACATATTGGCTGGCAGTGTATGAGGGATAGTTTTGCATTAGAGCATTCAGTGCATTGTTAAGAATTAGCTCTGCACTGAAGAATTGTAACATTTGTGGAAACAGTCCTTAGAGACAAGGCGGTGCATTTTTTTTTTTTTTAAAGAAACATCTAGCAACAGTTACTTCCTACAGCACCTTTCTATCTTTTCTGCTTGCAGACATGCCTGGGTTATCGGAATATAAGAAGATGAGCAAAAATGACCTGACTGCTGAGTGCGCATTAAGAGGAATTGACGTCAGTGGCAAAAATCAGGAAGGAATGATTCATGCCTTACAGGAGTATGATATCCGGGCAGACCAGAACCCAGGGGAACCTAAACCTGAAAGGGTTCCTGTTACTTCAGAGCCCAGTGGTTCAGAAACGGCCTAGCAGGATGGGCAAGCAGGGACTGACACTTGAGTATCGCTGAATGTCACCTCCAAGCCACAGTATGGGCAGGCCAGCCCCAGATTGCCCGCAACCAGCATAGACTACCCTCAAATGCAGGAAACACTAAAAAGCATAAGGGAGATGGATCCTATGGTGTACCTGCATTTTCTGGAACGCCAGGCTGCGGCTGAGAGAGAGGCTGCAGAACTCCAGGCTGAGAGAGAGGCTGCGCAGAGGGAGGCTGATCGCCGGCACTAACTGGAGATGGCTAGGCTCCAGCAGCAGCGACAGGCTCAGAACCTTGGATCCCTAGAGCACAGGAACACCTCTCTGCCTGTAAGCCAGGCAGCCAAATTTCCAGTTATGGAAAAAGACAGTGACATTGACATCTATCTACTGTCGTTTGAAAAAACTTGCCGTCAGTACCATCTGCCCCAAGCACAATGGGCCCGGTACCTGACGCCAGGGCAAGGCCCTGGATGCTTATGTCAAGATGCCAATGGAGCAGAATGATGATTATGAGGCTATAAAGGCTGCGATCATCCTAAAGTATTAGTCGACCCCGGAAGTGTACCAGAAGTGATCTAGGTTCTTTCAAAAGGGATCTGGGGACTCATACATATATGGTCAGTTGCTTACGCACCACATTCTGGCAGTGGACTAGAGGCTTGAAAGCTGATTCTTTTAAAGGCCCTGGAAGATCTTATGATTGAAGATCAACTTTTGCACATCTGTCCTACAGATGTCAGACAGTTTTTGTTGGTATGGAAGCCAATCTCTGACAAAGCAGCAGCAGAACTGGTAGATACCTATATCCACACTCGAGTATCTGACCATCGCAAGGACCTTCTGAAAGGCTGGAAAGGAGGGAAATCACCCATGGCAACCCTTTCTCTGCCTGAAAACCAAGTTCCTCAGTGGCTGGCACCTGCAGTTGCTGGTGCCAAGCCATTCCTGACTGACAACTGCAGATGTTACACTTGTGGAAAACTCGGCCATCTCAGGACGCAGTGCCCTGAGCAGAAGAAGATGATATCATCTGGTCAACTGGCCAGCAACCCTTCCGCTGTGCTGTTCGTCAGTGGGAAACCTCAGCCAACTAATGCCAACTTTCAGCAAGTCATCGTAGGCAACCAGACTGTAACTGGTTTTTGTGACACCGGAGCGGAAGTAACATTGGTCAGACCAGAGGTGATAGCTGAAACAGACATCATCCCAGTGACGTTTGTTACCCTCACCGGAGTTGGGGGGATCCGTTCCCGCATACCCTGTGCCTATGTGTTCATTGATTGGGGTGCAAGAAGTGGGATGAGAGAGGTTGGAGTCCCTGAGGAAATTCCCACTGCTGTGTTGTTGGGTATCGATTTAGGGACCCTCGTCTCATATTATGCCCCTGATGAGGACACCCCCACAGAACCCTCTGGACTCCCCAAGGTACTGTGTACAGATGTGGGTTTAATATATGGGCAACCTGGGTAGGGGGATGATGGTGTGAAAATACAAAGTCCTCCTTCTTTCAAGGAAGGAGAGGAGACCCCCCTGGCCTGTGAAGATAACAGATGTAAATTGCAATAATGCTACCACTGTCAGTGATGGAAGTAACTGCGTTAAAGTAAACGGCGTTACTTAACGCAGTTACTTTAGAGGGTAATGAGTAATCTAACTGACTACTCGTCCCGTCAAGGTAATGCAGTTGAAATTACTATGGCTGCGTTACCGCAATTACATCTACCGCCACTAGATGGCAGTAGTGTAATTCCTCCTCTCCTCTATGACCGAGGCCAGCGCTGTCCGCAGCACTGGCCTCAGTCAATGAGAGAGAGAGAGAAGCAGCAGCACAGGCCTGGAGGAGGAGGACGCAGCCAGACAGACCCCAGTGTGCTGGGCTGGCCACCAGCAGCCAGGCAGCCAGCATCTCCACCAGCAGCAAGCATCTCCACCAGCAACCAGGCAGCCAGCATCTCCACCAGCAGCACAACAGGTACCAAAACAAAAAAAAACTCAGTAACAGACAGTCAAGACAGGAGGACTCAGGACTCAGACCCCCACAGTGCACCACACCACCACCAGCCACCACCTACCCACCCTATACACCCATTGACCCCTATATACACCTACCCACCCTCCCTATACACCCACTGACCCCTATATACACCTACCTACCCACTCTATACACCCACTGACCCCTATATACACCTACCTACCCACCCTATACACCCACTGACCTCTATATACACCTACCCACCAACCCTATACACCCACTGACCCCTATATACACCTACCTACCCACTCTATACACCCACTGACCCCTATATACACCTACCTACCCACCCTATACACCCACTGACCTCTATATACACCTACCCACCAACCCTATACACCCACTGACCCCTATATACACCTACCCACTGACCCCTATATACACCTACCCACCCACCCTATACACCCACTGACCCCTATATACACCTACCCACTGACCCCTATATACACCTACCCACTGACCCCTATATACACCTACCTACCCATCCTATATACCCACTGACCCCTATATACACCTACCCACCCACCCTATACACCCACTGACCCCTATATACACCTACCCACCCACTCTATACACCCACTGACCCCTATATACACCTACCCACCCACCCTATACACCCACTGACCCCTATATACACCTACCCACCCACTCTATACATCCACTGACCCCTATATACACCTACCCACCCTCCCTATACACCCACTGACCCCTATATACACCTACCCACCCTCCCTATACACCCAATGACCCCTATATACACCCACTGACCCCTATATACACATACCCACCCACTCTATACACCTACCCACCCTCCCTATACACCCACTGACCCCTTTATACACCTACCCACTGACCCCTATATACACCTACCCACCCGCTCTATACACCCACTGACCCCTATATACACCTACCCACCCACTCTATACACCTACCCACCCTCCCTATACACCCACTGACCCCTATATACACCTACCCACCCACTCTATACACCCACTGACCCCTATATACACCTACCCACCCACTCTATACACCCACTGACCTCTATATACACCTACCCACCCACCCTATACACCCACTGACCCCTATATACACCTACTCACCCACCGTATACATCCACTGACCCCTATATACACCTACCCACCCACTCTATACACCCACTGACCTCTATATACACCTACCCACCCACCCTATACACCCACTGACCCCTATATACACCTACTCACCCACCCTATACACCCACTGACCCCTATATACACCTACCCACCCACTCTATACATCCACTGACCCCTATATACACCTACCCACCCACTCTATACACCCACTGACCCCTATATACACCTACCCACCCACCCTATACACCCACTGACCCCTATATACACCTACCCACCCACTCTATACATCCACTGACCCCTATATACACCTACCCACCCTCCCTATACACCCACTGACCCCTATATACACCTACCCACCCTCCCTATACACCCAATGACCCCTATATACACCCACTGACCCCTATATACACATACCCACCCACTCTATACACCTACCCACCCTCCCTATACACCCACTGACCCCTTTATACACCTACCCACTGACCCCTATATACACCTACCCACCCGCTCTATACACCCACTGACCCCTATATACACCTACCCACCCACTCTATACACCTACCCACCCTCCCTATACACCCACTGACCCCTATATACACCTACCCACCCACTCTATACACCCACTGACCCCTATATACACCTACCCACCCACTCTATACACCCACTGACCTCTATATACACCTACCCACCCACCCTATACACCCAATGACCCCTATATACACCGACTCACCCACCATATACATCCACTGACCCCTATATACACCTACCCACCCACTCTATACACCCACTGACCTCTATATACACCTACCCACCCACCCTATACACCCACTGACCCCTATATACACCTACTCACCCACCGTATACACCCACTGACCCCTATATACACCTACCCACCCTCCCTATACACCCACTGACCCCTATATACACCTACCCACCCACTCTATATACCCACTGACCCCTATATACACCTACCCACCCACCCTATACACCCACTGACCCCCAAATACACTTAGCCACCCACCCTATACACCAGCAGTTTACCAGGCAGGTAACACAATGCCACTCTCAGCAAATACCACGCAGGTACCACTAACCAAATACCACGCATACAAGGGGCATATAAGTTATTTGACATATTTAAATATTTTTTTTAAAGTAACGCAATAGTTACTTTCCCTGGTAATTAGTTACTTTTCTACTGCTGTAACTCAGTCACTAACTCAATTACTTTTTGGGAGAAGTAACTAGTAACTATAACTAATTACTTTTTTTAGGTTACATGACCAACACTGACCACTGTAAATGGTAAATGTGATGATGGTGACAATAAAGCATTGCCAATATTGGTGGTAGCTCGCAGTGCTGCAAGGGCAACTCAGGTGCAGGCCCTGGTTGCATAACAGCAGGAGGAGATCTCTGGGCCCTCTCCTTGTTCTGACCCAGTGGACTCCACCTCTGCTGAGCCTCAGCAGCTTTCTGTGTTGCCACAGGACTGCTTGCTGGGACTTGTTGTTCTACCTTTGAGACAGCACTGCAGACAGACCAAACACTAGAGCAGCTCAGGAGTGTAGCTGTTCGCCCCTCTGCAGAGGATGACAAACAAAAGGTCTACTGGGACAAAGAAAAACTGTACAGAGAAAGTTTGCCTGCAGAGGGGAATGAGATTGACATAGGTAGGAGGCAGCTTGTTGTACCCAGTCAATTAAGGGGACAGTTGCTAAAAGTGGCTCATGAGATTCCCCTAGCAGGGCACTTGGGAATCACTAAGACCTGGGGGCGGTTGATACATAACATTTTTTGGCCTACCATGCTCGCTGACATAGCTGACTATTGTCTGTCATGTGCTACCTGCCAGCAAGTTGGTAAGGTAGGAGATCTACACAGGGCTCTGCTACAATCTTTGCCGGTGATTGACAAACCTTTTAAGAGGGTGGCAGTGGATATCATTGGGCCTCTAGCCATTCCTAGCAGTTCAGGCAAACATTATATACTGACAGTTGTCAACTATGCCACGCGTTATCCAGAGGCTGTGGCTCTCATCTCTCTCCAAGCAGACAAGGTTACTAATGCTCTGTTGGGGATCTTTATCAGAGTGGGATTTCCGGCCAAGGCCAACAGTTTGTGTCCGACTTAATGCAAGCTCTTTGTCAGAAAATACAGGTGACGCATATCATGGCCAGTCCTTATCATCCACAAACAGCTTGTGCGAGTGTTTTAATGGCATTCTAAAACAAATGTTGCGCACCTTTGTGGAGTCCCAGGAAAAGGAATGGGAACAATATCTGCCGCATCTGCTGTTTGCTTACAGAGAGGTGCCCCAGGAGTCCACAGGCTTTTCGCAATTTGAACTTCTGTACGGACAGAGGGCAAGAGGGCCCTTTGACCTAATCCGTGAGACACGGGAGGGCAAAATTGCTGACCCAGAGGTCTCTGTTGTGGATTATGTCCTAAAATTCAGAGACAAAATGGAGACGCTGGTAGGAATTGTATGGGAAAACATGACCCAGGCCCAGACCAGGCAAAAATGTTGGTATGACCATAATGCTAGGAAGCGGACATATAACATTGGTCAGCAGGTTAACATTCTGCTTCCCCTGTGGCAGAGAAAATTCCAAGAAGCATGGGAAGGCCCGTACACCATCACCTGGATGTCTGAATGATGTCACCTACATGGTCAGGTTGGGATAAGGGAGTAGACAGCAGAAGGCCTTTCATGTTAACAGGATCAAAGTCCACCATGAGCGCACAGCCTATGTCCCGCCGGTCTGCAGCAAGCTGGAGCCTGAGGAGGCTGATCCACTTCTAGGCCTGCTAGCTGACACCAGGGAGGTAGACTTGGACCTCCAGATAAACTCCAATCTTAACCCCACTCAGGTACCTGGGCTGAAGAGAGTGCTGGCAGACAGTATATGTAGCAGGTTTATGGGATAAACCTGGGAGGACACACCTTGCTATCCACCAGGTGGACACAGGGGCACATCCTCCCATCCACCTCCCTATCGTGTCTTTTTGGAGGTGCTAGCCAACATAAAAAAGGGAGGTGGAGGAAATGCTGCAGCTGGGGGTGATTCAGAAGTCCCACAGTGCCTGGGCGTCTCCAGTAGTCCTGGTCCCCAAAAAGGATCAGACTACCAGGTTCCGTGTGGATTAACTGAAGCTGAATGTTATCACCACTGCAGATGCCTACCCCATGCCACAGATTGGCTATTTGTTGGAAAGGCAGGCAGCTGCCTGCTATATCACAGTCATGGATCTGAGTAGAGGATACTGGCAGATTCCTCTGGCCCCTGAGACTCGGGAAAAGTTGTCCTTCATCACCCTAATTTGACTTGTTTGAATTTACCGTCATGCCATTTGGGATGAAGAATGCTCTAGCTACCTTCCAGAGAGTCATGAATGACTTACTGGAGGGGCTGTAAACCTTTGCAGTTGCCTACCTGGATGACATTACCATGTTCAGTCGTACCTGGGAAGAACCCCTGGTGCACTTGTCACAGGTCCTGGACAATCTGATTGTCAAACCCAGCAAGTGTCAGCTAGGCATGACTAATGTCCAGTACTTGGGACACCAGGTAGGAGGAGGCACCATGAGACCTGAGACAGGGAAGGTTGAGGCCATCCTGGCCTGGCCTACCCCTCAAATGAAAATACAGGTTATGTAATTCGTGGTAACGCTGGCTATTATTGGAAGTTTGTCTGTAACTACAGAAGCCTTGCAAAACCCCTGACTGACTTAACCAAAAAGAAACTGCCCAAGGTGGTGTCTTGGACACCAAAGTGTGAGAGGGCATTTCAGGCCTTGAAAGAGGCACTGGCCAGTGCCCCTGTGTTACAGGCTCCCCCACCATTTTCTAGTGCAGACTGATGCCTCTGCTAATTGATTGGATGCAGCCCTGAGCCAGGTGGATGATGCTGGAGAGGAACATCCCATTCTCTACCTGAGCCAGAAGCTGCTCTCCAGGGAAGTAGCATATGCCATGATCAAAAAGGAGTGTCTTGCAATGAAATTAGCAAATGTACCTGTATGAACGGCACTTCACTGTGATCACAATCCTATGAGCTGGCTAAATCGTGTTGCTGGGGAGAATGGCAAACTATTTCAGTGGAGCTTAATTCTTCAGCAATACGATTTCACCATCCAGCAGAAGAAAGGCAGCACCCATGGCAATGCTGATGCCACAACAAGCCAAGCCCTCAGGATTCGGTTGCATCACAAGGGAAAAGGTGGTTCCCTAGCATATAACCACCCGAGGGGGGAGGTGTAATGATATCCCGTACTGGACACACAAAAAGCTGTAGCAAGCGGCCATGTTGTTCAGTCATTATAGGTCAGCCATGACAGTCTTGCAAAACAATTACACATTGCCCCCTCCCTCCTCCTTTAATTCATGGAATGCATAGGTTTTACACTTCAAAAGACCCATTATCTCAACTCAGAGACATTAAAAACCAGCACTTAGGCCTGTGCAGAGCTGTAAACCACTAATTGAGTCCTGGCCGGATGTCTGTTTCTTCTCTCCAGGCCTATCGTAAAACTTTGACCAAATCCATTAGGGATAACCAGAACTAATGGGGATAGTAGAAGGCAATCATAGACCTCTGCCCAATTCAAAACCTAACAAATACCCCCACGATTTATAAACTCAGACAGGGACATGAAACATTAACAATAAGTATATATTTGGATGAGAAATGTCATACTAAATGAATTAAGGTCATAGCACATATAGAAGGGGAGATAGTGGTCAGATATTCCCTGGGTGACAGGTTAATCTGAGCTATCCTATGTTTAGTATCCCTGGATGCAAGATTCAATGCTGAACCATAGTCTATCAGTTTCAAGAATGTAACTGGTACATATTGGAAGATATGAATAGTGGTATAAAACTGTCTATAGAGCATGGACCTGATATTGTCATAAACTCAGGACAGCCCATGGCCACTCTGTTTTATTGGTCAGGGGCATCTGTCAAAACCCCTTTGATCCCAGAGAAAAAGAGAGATCCCTAACGAGTGAGAGAGAGTTCTCATGGTATCATCAAAGCAGGAACATCTGTCAAGTTTGAGAACTGATAACACCTGGGCTCATCGACTGAACTCTGATAACACCCAGGACATTGACTGCAAGTATTCTTCCTCTACAATTCTACCTTATTTTGCTATTGCTGAGTTGTTTCCTTCTTTAAAACACCTTTTTGTTTTCTGTAAATATTATATTTGCACCAACTTTGACCTTTTTATTATTAAAACCTTGAGTTTGGCATTGTTACGTAAAAAAAGTAAAGGTGTGGTGTGTGATAGACCTGTCCTTTGCCATGAGTTAGTGAGGAGGGCAGGGATCCATCACAACCTCACCCCTTGTGTCGTCACATGAGGACAAGTGCCATGCCCCATGGCTATATAAGAAGCCGCAAAGAGCTTTGGAGGAGGACCAGGTTGGCGGAGGAGAAGACTGGAGACACAGAAGACTGGAGGAAGAACACTGGAGAGAGAAGGTCAGAGGAAGAAGATCAGACGGAGACGACTAGAGGGAGAAGACCAGAGGGAGAAGACCGGAGGAAGATTTTTAAGGAAGGGCTTTTCAAAACTGTCTCTTGTTATTATTTACACTACACCGCTTTTTTTGGGGGGGGTGAATGGGTAGGGGTACAATGTACTCCATACTCATTCACACTGGGCGGGAATCTGAGGGCCCCCTTGTTAAAGGGGGCTTCCAGATTCACATAAGTCCCCTGCCCACAGACCCTGCCCAGGGTTGTCTGGGAAGAGGCCCTTGTCCCCTTCAACATGGGGACAAAGTGCTTTGGGGTGGTGGGATGCAGGGCTTGTGGCCTGGTATGGTCCAGGAGGGGGTGCTCGCTCATCCCCTCCCCTTTCCTGACCTGCCAGGCTGCATGCTCAGATAAGGGTCTGGTATGGATTTTGGGGGTGACCCAACGCCGTTTTATTTTCATTTTGGCATGGTGGTTCCCTTCAAGATCCTCAGAGAACAAATTGCACCACAGATTGGATCATCATGATCCAACTTGGATGCAACTTCTATTCAAATCAATGGGCTGAAAGTTGAATCAAAGATGGCTCGCATAGGCAACCATTGATTTTGAATAGAGGTAAAGAAACTCTGCTAAAAGCGAACACAGCTAAACTCGCATTAACACCAATGGAGAAAGCTACTAAAAGCTCCTTTTTAAAGTTGCTTTTTCCTGGAGTTGCTAGTGGCTTTGCAGCTCATTTCTTCTAATGCCCTGTGTGCATGAGGCCTTACTGTTATCTAATAAAGCAAATAGCACTGAGGAATCGGATATAAACATGTAATTTTCAGTAGCTTACAATTAGGGTTCATCTTTTAAATGAGGTGAATACAGTAAGATGAAATCTGATTGTTGCATAATAATATTTAGACTTGCTAAATAAGGATGGAAAGGATTTAAAAACCCTTGTAAGGACTGTATAATATCTTAAAACAATATATAAATTGCAGCTTACCAATTCTTGTGGTGGTGGCTTCAATAGGTTTACATTTTTGATAAAAGAAAATACATAAAAAATACAGAAAACACTTTTTAAACCTGCAAGAAATGCAGGGTCTTTGTAATTCTGTAAACTAAAGTTATCTTTCTTTCAAAACTACCTTCAATAAACTACATATTACCTTACCACCTATATAATTAAAATGAAGAGGGGAGGATGTGTTTGTAGTTTTAATCAGGAAAGCAGCCTGAGGTGAAAATGCTGATTCTGATAGATACAGTGGAGCGAGTAAGCATTGTCTCCCTAGGACATGAAGTGTGTTACTTGGAACACTAGGTTAAAATTAAGACGAAAACAGGGAAAAAACAAATGCAGTCACCACCTAAAGGTACAATATACTGTATTACATTTTTGTCTGTGGGTTAGGATACTCTTTAATTTCATCCTACACATTGTATCTTTTTACTTTTTTTGGCAAAATACAAAATATATTGCAACACTTTTCTATAAACTACAGAAATGTATTCATATTGTTGGGTTTCCCCTAAGGTTTTGCAAAACAACCTTGCTTTCCAAAGCTGTCACATTACTGGTGAATTTGAGAAATGTTTACAGCATAAAGAATATTTCAATGTATCTGTATTGGATGTGCATGAGTGTCTTTTGTATGGTAATCTGTATTTTTAGATAAACAAATCATTTTCTACTGTTTTTGATATCCAGAATGTTGAACACTATCCTATATAGTTAAAATAGTTATTTCACAATGTAAAGGAAATTTGTACATTCTGTATATTATTGTATTTTATTTTGTATGTATTGCACACTGCACTCATTGTGCATACGGCACTAATGATGTTTTCATTACATGTTGGCATTCTATAGACTCCTGATTAGAATTAGCCTGCCTATGTTAGGGAGCCTGCTTTCTTATGCCATTTCGCTGTTGGTTGTCATACTATCTTGTCCAGCTCGCACACAGCTTATGGTGCTCTTAAATGTAAATGCGTTTTATCCATATTGTCACCAATAAAATTATCAATACGGAGAGCATTAGATCTTGTCCTTGTCTCCCCTGGATTGACCTCGAGCATACAGTGACTGAGAGATGGGGATTTTCTGGATTGTCAATTGGAGATCGGTAATAGGATTATATCCTTGGAAGGGAACAGTCAGTTCTGACCCGCTGGTAAAACTTGGGCCAGATCTTGAGGTGAGCAGCCATCCATCTGTTGGTGAAGGCGTGCACAGACACAGGATTCATTGCTGGAGCACTGGCATTTTTGTATTTGCACGACATTAGCAGTTTTGCACATGTCCTTTTTTGCACAATTACTGGGACTTTTTTTATTGTATTTCTCACACTTTTTCATAAATTGTATGATACCATTATTATTATTATTTTATCACTATTTTGTATATGCACTTTTATATGCACATTTTTAAAGTGGCACAGCACTATTTTGATATTATGCCTATGTTACGCCCCTTGTTACCATACAAGTACAATTATAATAATACTGTGATACGTACGTGATACCATGCATAGAATAGCCATCAACTGTGTCAAATAAAACAGAACAGTTATTTTGGAAAGATTCAGAGTGTATCTTTTTGTGTCTGTTCCCTACTGCAGTAGTTATTCATTTGGAATCACTTATCAATATGAAGACAGGAGTTGCCTATCTATAAAATGTCCAGAACAGATGGCGAGTCAGCCAGGAGGGAATTTACAGGTGACCCTGAGAATCCGAAATGAGGAGCTTGCGACGATCTTGGAATTCCTGATAATCAGCTGAGGTAAGCCTTTTGCTTACAATTGGGTTATCAGACTTCCTTGATCAGTAAGGCATTTTCAGGGACAAAGGGTACCTATTTTACTCCCCTTAATCAAACTGTATTGATTGGTGGTTATATGTTATGTCATTACTGTCTAATGTCCATTAGAGTGTCATAGATAAGAAAGAGAAGAAGAGTGCTTTTAACAGGTTATATGACGCACACATCTGCTGTAATAGTAGCTTAGAGGCAAGAGGGTATAGGGACATGTAGAGAAGAGAGAAGACTGGCCAGTCATTATGGGCATTAAATTAGGTAAGGGAAGTGCAATAGGTTCCTTTCCCAATGAGAAGGCGTCTGGCCTGGATGGATTACCGATAGAGTGGTATAAACATTATGCGGAAGTTCTCTCTCCAAGACTACTGAAGCTACGTGCGGAGAGCTTTGAAACTAACTCCCTCCCCTCCTCCTTTTATGAGGCACACATAGTGTTGTTGGCCAAACCTGACAAGGATCTCACTAAATGCTCTTCTTATAGGCCTATCTCTTTACATAACCTAGATTTCAAAATCCTCACTAAATTGCTAACTAACAGACTCATGCCTGTTCTGGAGCATTTAATCTCCCCTGACTAGACAGGCTTCATGCCGAAAAAAGCCACGGATATTAATCTGCGCAGGGTTTTTACGCATACGCAACTAGGAAAGAAGGTATCCAGGGGAGGGGTTCTTGTTTTTCTTGATCTGCAAAAAGCCTTTGACTCGATAGATTGGCAATACATGTCCAAAGTGTTAGAGGCTTATGGGTTTGGTCCCTAGTTATATGGGCGTTCCTATTTCAAATTCAGTCTCAGATTTCGTTACCTTGAACATGACTCCTCTAATACAGACATTGAAATGTAGGTTACAGGCTTGGCAAAATCTACCCTTGACACTTATTGGAAAAGTTAACCTATTAAAGATGAAGTTCCTGCCATTGTTCCTGTATATATTCCGTAATTCACCGGTGTGGATTCCGAGGAATATTATCCGGAAACATTGATAGGCTGGTCTCCACTTTCTTATGGAATGGATGATATCCCAGGATTAAATTACAGATTCTCCAGCAACCATGGAAGAAAGGGGGATTGGCAGTGCCAAACTTCTTTCTCTATTATTTGGCAGGGCAACTAGTGTTTGGACATTGGTGACTGACCCTCCCAGAGGATGATGCAGCAGTTGCACTGGAGGCTGCGATAGTGGGCTCCTACGAGGCTCTGTCCCATGCTCAGAGGCATCGGTGCCCCATACCCCATTACTAATTCTATGAAAGGAATCATTAGAGCTTGGGTGGTAGCAGACAGGGTGGACTCTGGAAGCACATAGGCAATATTACCTCATGCCCTATTGTGGAATAGCCCTCAGTTTGCACACTTGTTGAAATTCCCAGATCCCATTATATGGACCAAATATGGTATTAAGATGATAGCAGATGTAGTTAAGAATGACACACTCATATAGTTTGATATCATGAAATCCACATTCAGTCTACCGAACTACCATCTGTTTTGATTCTTACAATTGCGACATGCATATAATTCTCAATTTGTTACCTCACCAATTACATTGCAAGAGAGTGATATTGAAACTATGCTAAGAAATCATTCTTTGGATAGGGCATTGTTTAAAATTTATAAGCAGTTATTTAGAGATACGCATAGAGTCCTTAAACCTTGCAGAACAGCTTGGGAAAGGGTATTTCCCCAGATGGACTGTGATGACTGGGACGATGTATGGGATATAAATTTCCCTCAGCTGGTCTCAGCTACAGATCAACTCATTCAATTTAAATTTCTACATATTTACCTTACCCAAGCCAGATTGGCTAGAATTTTTCCATCCCAGATGTCCTGTTGTTGGTGGTGCACCTCATCCAGAGAATTTCATGCATATATTCTAGGAATGTGTGGCCTTACAGAAGTTTTGGCTGGAAGTGGTGGAATGTGTTGAGGAAGTAACTACTCTCTGCATTTGACCCAGTATCGAAGTCTGTCCCTTGGAACTGCTTCAAGAGAGTAATACGTATACTGCTGACTTTGTCATTTTTCTATGCTAGGAAAATTATAGTGCTCTCCTGGAAAAAGACTACACCCCCTGCGTGTGAGGCGGATGGACAAAGAGTACCTCTACAGTATCCGATTTAATATGGGAGTAGTTGGAAAGCCTTTGCTTCTGTTCATGAAATATATTATTTTGACTGGATAATTATGTGTCTAGAGTTATGTTCAATGTATATGCGTTGGATCTGGCGGTGTGCAATTGAATGATTTTAAGCTACAGTGTTGTCTCCTTGGTGTGGCGTTTTTTTTTTTTAAGAAGACCACTGATGTCAGGATAAAGAATTACAGAGTATATTTATGTACCTGGAAAAGATGGAAAAGATGTATTGTTCCTTTACTCATATGTAACCTCTGAGCTGTACTGTGTGCCTTGGTGCTGAAGCTTTGTTTGTTAAATTAATAGTCACCTGATGTTCAGGTTATTTTGAATTTGAAATTAAGTAAGGGAATGAAGGGTAAGAGACCCTTAAAAATGCCCAGCGCAAAAAGAGCGCTAGAAAATATTTGAACGGAGGGTGCGGTTCTGACTATACTGAGCCCTAGATAAAAGGTTAAAGTGGACAGAGATGCACAATGGGTAACAGAGTTACCAAAAAGTCCATGGGGACTAAGAATCATGCAGATTAAACAGCTAGAAGAACAGCAATCTATTTTAGCAGGAAGGATGAAGGTTGACAGACAAATTAACACTAGATATAAAGGGACATTTTGATGTTAAGTTGTGTGATAAATTTAGGGCCAGGCACTACAACTAGTAAATTCTAAAACATGAGAAAAAGCCAAAACAGACAAATTAGTGTCAAACTGTATAGGAATATCATCATTTTTGGCTCTGGCTCAAAACAAAATACTTTATCTGTTGTCAGAGAGGGAACATAGGATGAGCATTATGGCTGCCCGTCTTATCATAGGAGCTAGAGTAAGTTAAGTACAGGATTACAGTACATGGGATGCAAGGGATATCAGAACAAAAAAAGGAAAGCAGATTTTAGGGAGGTAAAACTAACTTAAGCAGGGAATTAAGTTAAAAGAAAGTGAGAGAACGATATGCATTTGTTGTGTACAAATAGGAAAAATGTAAACAATTTTAGGGAGAAAATTGTGTACTGTATGTGTGTGAATGGTGGAATTCTTAATTCTACATCTTGTGTGTGTGTTATGTTAGCTCTGTGCAGACGTGATCCTCTCCCTTGTCCCCCTCCCTTTTCTCTTTCTCATAAAAGGAATATACTTGGATGAGACATTAGTGATATCTGGCAAGGTCACCCATGATATGACTTTATGTATATCATAACAATATGTGCGGGGTTAATTAATCTAATGATTAACAATGTGATCACAGTTATTTTGAATCTGTTTCCCAAACAGAATAGTAAAATGAAGGTTAGATTTAGAAAAGTGCACACACTATAGAAAAACACATATTAAATATCATTTGTTAGTGGAACCAGTGCGTTTAAAAAAAAATAGGTAAAACGTAAGGCGATATACTGTATCTGTGGGAATATATTGGAATTGGGTTGTGATATTGAGATTATCACTCAAGTATTACTTTCTGATGTGGTGTTAACAATTATATTAATAATATAGATATATTTTAATTGATTTAGACAACATTTTGGGTGAAAATAAAATACAGGTTATTGGGAAAATTTGTATTATGAGGGCAGGTTAGATTAAGATGAAGTTGATAATTATAAGACAGCTGCCATAATACTGAACACAGCAGTGATGGATGGGATACATTGAAATTTTCTACAAAAGAGGAAATCTAAAGGTCTGATAATAACTTGATGTGCGGTCCATGATGTGAGAGTAATAAATAAAATGTAAAATATTACAGACCCATCACTTTAAGTCGACACACCCTGTTAGGATAGATGCCACCTGCAGCCAAGCTGTTTATAGTTTTTTTTTATCTGGCTGAAGATTGTGAAGTTTGTTGGTAATTTTTGTTTTTAATTATTTTTGAATTCCAAAGCAGAATGTGTGGATTGTGAAATGATGTTTTCCTTTTCCTTGTAACTGCAGTGGTAAACTGCCACATTACTGTACGGTATTATCATTTATTATGAAATATATTTATATTGTCAGATGGAAACTAAGGACTTGAGTTATCTTAATATAATATTGCCAGGAAAATGTTGTATTTTTGAAACATGAAACTGGAGTTTTTACACAAACAGCATGATAGAAAAAACAAGCCATTGTAATATATCTCATGCAAGCTGGACCCAATAATGAAGGGCTCTCCGGACTAAATCAAAGTAGTAGTAGCGAAGTTACAGACATTATTTTGGTCAATTATTTAACTTTAATGGTTCCATATTTTGTGCAGCAAATATTGCAAACAGCCAAACTAAATATTTGTTTAGTGAAAGGTTTACAAAATATGAATTTGTATTGTTGTTTATGTACAAATCTAACAATGAAAAGTGCGTACATTGAAATCCAGCAACCTTATTGCCCTTATTGGAGGAGGCTGAAGAAAAAGAAAAACGACATGCTTTGAACTAATGAGGTAGAAATCAGCTGCTGTGAGTCCAGTGCAGGACACACTCCCTGAAGACCCAGATATTTGATTTTTTGTAGATTTTGATCCCGGTTTTATACCGAGGATGGCAATACCCATACTGAGTATGCAATTATCACCCAGAATTGTATTCAGAGTCATTGCATCCTTTTTCCCCAGCTCAATAAGCAGAGCTCCATGCTTTAGCAAAGCCTGTGAGCGAAAAAGAGAGTATGCGTTTATATAGATGATAGGGATTTAGAGAGCTTTTGGTTCCATTGAAGGGCCAGAAGTTTGTTTTTACTTCAGCAGGTAAACAAATCAAGCATGCTAAGTTAATTGATGGGCCGCCTTCAGCCTTCCAGCTTCTTGCTGAAGTAGCCATACTAACATTAAAACTCACACATGGAAGCAGACCAGGCAACTAAGGATGCTGCATTACAGCCCTGGACACTTGCTGGGTCTGTTCCACTGACAGATTCCACCCTAGTTCTGGCCCAGTAGAGCTGGGAATAATATTTAAACTTTAAGGACCCCAGAAGGAGAAGAACAAGTGGTCCACAGGGGGCAACTTCCTATGAAACAAGACTTTGGAAAAAGGTGATCTTTTATTTCTGCCAGCAACTTTTTTCCCTCCAGCTTGGCACATGGACCATGTCATAAGTCAAAGGCAGTTATGGTTATCTTAGTAAATGAGTGTGGGATAGTGCCAGGGTTCACCATAGTTGTTTTTTTAATAACCGTTGTCTTGTTTTAACTGTTACCAAAGGTGTTACCAAAAGCGGAGCATCTCTTCCAGAGATTACAAAAAGTTATATCCAGATGCCTATGTCAGGATCTTATGAGTATGCATTTTATCTTTATGGACATGTTTTCTGGATGGCCAGTTTGGCCAGTTGCAGATGCTACTGCAAAGGCCACAGTAAAAAGTGTTTTTAGAAGTAGTTTGCAAGTACAGAATCCCAGAAGCTAGAGAGAGTGACAGAGGAACTATTTTTATGGGAGAGTCCTTACAAAAAGTTTTTTGAGCTTTTATTTGACACCTCTTACCATCTACAATGTAGTGGAAAAAGTAGAGTAAGAAACTAGAAAACTATTGTCTGAACGTCTTCATATATTTTTTTGTTAACCACTTGCCGACCGCCTAATGACTATTTACTGCAGCACTCAGCCACTTAACAGACAAAGATCCCTGGGGAGCCAGCGCATGTGACCGGTGGCTCCGATGGCCGCCGGCCACTCGCGATCTCCCGCAGGAGAGGGAGAAAGACAGATGGCTGATGTAAACACAGCCGTCTGTCATTCTCACTAAAGTAATCACAGAGGCTATGCGATCCTGCTAAGTAGGATCGTATGTCTCTGTGATTACATCACAAGCCACGCCCCCCCCACAGTTAGAATCACCCCCCTAGGGACATACTTAACCCCTTGATCACCAGTAAAGTTAACCCCTTCCCTGCCAGTGTCATTTTTACAGTAACAGTGCATACTTATAGCACTGATTACTGTAGTGATGTCACTGGTACCCCCAAAAGTGTCAAAAATGTCAGTCAGGGGTCCGATCTGTCCGCTGCAATGTCGCAGTCCCGCAAAAAAAAATCGCAGATCGCCACCATTACTAGTTTAAAAAAAACAATAAAAATGACATAAATCTTTCCTGTAGTTAGTGAACGCAATAACTTTTGCGCAAACCAATCAAAATACGCTTATTGCAATTTTTTTACCAAAAATATGTAGCAGAAAACAAATTGGCCTAAAATGTTAAAACATTTTGATTTTTACATATTTTTTTTGAGAATTTCATATAAAAAAATGTGAAAAAATATTGTTATTTTTTCAAAATTGTCGCTCTTTTTTTGTTTATAGCGCAAAAAATAAAAATCATCCAGGTGATCAAATACCACCAAAAGAAAGCTCCGTTTGTGTGGAAAAAAAGGACGTCATTTCATTTGGGTACAGCGTTGCACGAATTGTCTGTTAAAGTCACGCAGTACCGTATCGCAAAATTGGGCCTGGTATTTGAGAAGACAAATCCTCCGGGGCTTAAGTGGTTAAGCCTGTAAGGGTATATTGGAATCTCTCCCTATGAGATTTGGTTTGGGAGTGTGTTACTCACTTGCATATGTTTGTCTCAGCAGCTGAATGCCTTCTCTCAGATCTCACAGAGAATGTTGCTGATCTTTTAGGTTTTTGACAAGCTCATTTATGTGTTTTCTCTTCAATTTCAGATCCTAAAAGTTTGGAAGGAACTCATAAACTAAAGCCAGGTGACTTGTGGATTGTTAAGAGACATTTATATATTAGGAAATGTGTGGAGACACAATACAGCATCTATTTCATGTACAGTTTGCAAAACTTGAAGTAAAAGTCACCTGAATCCACACCAGACACTGCAAGAATGACTAATATTTGATTTGTTTTCCTCTTGGAATCACAGTTTGGGGTACTATTTATTTAAAGGCTTTAATTGTAAGGTATATAAATATATATATATATATATATATATTTAATGTGATTTGAAAAGTAGTTCAGTCATGTTGAAGTCATATATGTCTTCCATTTTATGTAGATTTGTCTGTGTTTACTTATGCTAATAAGTCAGCATGTCCATAGTTAAGCTAGAAGGCCATTCTGGCCACAGGAGTGTACAGCCAATTACTCTAAATATTTTTTATTAATCGTTTTTTACATTAAAAAGTCATTTTGTAATGAAAAAGCTGCTCCCAGTTATTATATTCTCCACAATGGAGTTTGCCTCTTTGACCAGGACTACCTCCATCTGAGTGTGTGGAGGTTCCAGGTTAAAGGTGATAGCAGGTATGGCTAGTGATCAAAATATTGATCAAAAGAGGGGAGATTGTAAAGGAAATTTGTACATTCTGTATATTATTGTATTTTATTTTGTACACAGCACTAATAATCTTTTCATTACATGTTTGCATTCTTTCGAGTCCTGATTAGAATTAGCCTGCCTATGTTATGCCTCTTATTACCATAAAAGTACAATTGTAATAATAATGTGATACCTAAGTAATCATGTGTATAAAAGCTTTCAATTACGTCAAATAAAACAGAACAGATATTTTGGAAAGATGCAGAGTGTATCTTTTTGTGTCTGTCCCCTACTGCAGTAGTTATCAATTTGGAACCACTAATCAATATGAGGATAGGAGTTGCCTATCTATAAAATGTCCAAAACACACAAAAAGATAGATAGATAGATAGATAGATAGATAGATAGATAGATAGATAGATAGATAGATAGATAGATAGATAGATAGATAGATAGATAGATAGATAGATAGATAGATAGATAGATAGATAGATAGATAGATAGATAGATAGATAGATAGATAGATAGATAGATAGATAGATAGATAGATAGATAGATAGATAGATAGATAGATAGATAGATAGATAGATAGATAGATAGATAGATAGATAGATAGATAGATAGATAGATAGATAGATAGATAGATAGATAGATAGATAGATAGATAGATAGATAGATAGATAGATAGATAGATAGATAGATAGATAGATAGATAGATAGATAGATAGATAGATAGATAGATAGATAGATAGATAGATAGATAGATAGATAGATAGATAGATAGATAGATAGATAGATAGATAGATAGATAGATAGATAGATAGATAGATAGATAGATAGATAGATAGATAGATAGATAGATAGATAGATAGATAGATAGATGTTTAGAGTTTGCAGTTTTAAACTCTATCATGGAAAATCCAGATCAGATTGTTATTGACAGTAAGTAGATTCACTGTAAATAAATTGGAAGTAAATTGACAAGCTAATTCACTCCTGTTTGCTGAGCTCCTT
Organism: Pelophylax lessonae; assembly: GCF_965119305.1. Taxonomy (NCBI): domain Eukaryota; kingdom Metazoa; phylum Chordata; class Amphibia; order Anura; family Ranidae; genus Pelophylax; species Pelophylax lessonae. The sequence goes on along the minus strand of NC_138770.1, from coordinate 330,911,986 downwards.
CCCTTTCTACTTTAAATGTAATTTAAAAAAAAGTTTCAACTGAAAGACAAGACCTCCCCATGTAATACTCTCTTTAACCGCTTGCCGACCACCCGCCGCATATATACTGCAGCAGGCTGGCTCAGCTGCGTGAATCGCTGTACCTGTATGATGATTCGCAGGAGCGACCCTGGGGGCGCGCGCGGCCCCAATTCACCAGCGGTGAAGCTGATTCACAGGGCTGGTAGCCGCGATTGCCGCCGGGCACCCGTTATTGCTCCCCTTGAAGAGAGAATGGCAGTCTGCTGTTGTAAACACAGCAGACTGTTGTTCTCTCAGAAATCAATACAGAGCACCTGTGTTCCTCCTATTTAGGATCACAGGTCTCTGTGTTGATTCCACAAGCCCACCTCCCCCCCCCCCCACAGTTAGCAAAAAACCCCTAGGCATACATTTAACCCTTTGATTGCCCCTGGGTTAACCCCTTCCCTGCCAGTGTCATTATTACAGTAACAGTGCATATTTTTAGCACTGATTACTGTAGTAATGTCACTAGTCCCTCAAAAATGTCAGTTAGGGGTCCAATCTGTCTGCTGCTATGTCGCAGTCCTGCTAAAAATTGCTGATTGCCGCCATTTCTAGTAAACAAATAAATAAATAATAATGACATAATCTTTCCCCTCGTTTGTAGACGCGATAACTTTTGTGCAAACCAATCAAGATACACTTATTGGGATATATATTGGGAACACAAATTGGCCTAGATTAGATTTTTAATTTTTTTTTTTATTGGGAATGTTATGTAGCAGAAAGTAAAAAATAAAAATCGCACAGGTGATCAAATACCACCAAAAGAAAGCTCTATTTGTGCAGAAAAAGGGACATCAATTTTATTTGGGTATAGCGTCGCACGATCGCGCAATTGCCATTAAATTAATGCAGTGCCGCATCATAAAAAAGGGCCTTGTCATTAAAGGGGAAAATCTTCCAGTCCAGCAGTGGTTAATGGCCCCTTTCCATTTGGCTGATTAATGTTATTTATAACAATGTGGTTTTACAACCTTTCATATCTCCTGCTATGTGTGTTGACAATCATCATCTGCCTTGATACATTTAATGACAGTATAGTATTTGGACTATTGTGGCTATAAACACTAGTGTTATTTTCCTTACTGACTAAATGCAGAAAAGATCCATTTGAATGTGAATTACAATTACTAGCTATACCTGTTGGTGGCCTTCCTTCGTGGGTCTGCTGAGCAGTAGGTGTCTTCCTCTGCCAACTGAAAATGTTTGGTATGAGACAATTTCTCACAATCTCCTTCAGTCATATGCTTCAGCATTTTGCTAGTTAGGCTCTAATTTGCTTAAGTCTATGCTCTTACCCCTTCTTTTTGAATTCTAGGCCTGAACCCTAGTCCTGTTATGTTGTTATTTTGTGAATTGTACTTTGCCCAAATCATTTGCTGTTAGTTTTGTAGCAAAGTGATTAGCACTTTCTCCTAGCAGCACTGGGGTTGATGGTTCGAATCTCAACCATGGCGCTACCTGCCTAGAGTTTGCATGTTCTCTCTGTGCCTGCATAGGTTTCCTTCAGGTACTCCAGTTTCCTCCCATACTCCAAAGACATACTGGTTGGTTACTTTTCTCCTGTCTAAATTGGCCCTAGTATGTGTTTGTATGAACGTGAGTTAGGGACTAGGGTTGATCGAACGGTTCGGGTCGACCATCGGTTCGGCCCGAACATTGGGTGTTCGAGGTTCGGCCGAATTTAGAACTTTTTGCCCAAAAAGTTCAGAATTCAGCAACCAGAACCGCCCAAAATGCAATGCTTCAGGAAATGGGCTTTAAAAGCCAGTGATTGGACCAGAACCATTAGCAAAAGCCAATTGAGGGGGCAGGAGAATGCTAGGAATGTGATTGGAGTGACTAGGGGGTCCCTAGACCAATCATTAGTGAATACGCCCCCCAGTATATAAGATCGCCCCCGCCATATTCCTAGCATTGTTATACTGGACATGGAAGAGAGTGGAAGCAGTGCTGTTAATTTTACTTTAAAAGTGTCATTTAGCTATTTTTAGTGTGAGGAAAGGGATATCTAGTGTAGTTAGAGTGCTCCTTTACACTTAAGTTAGCTTCAAAAATTCAGTTTCTGTAGGGAAAGTGTTAAGTGTAAAGGGACCGTAGTGTAGTGTAGGGTTAACTGGCAGTGACTGCTATGGCAGGGTGACAAAACCCTTCCATAGCAGGGTGACCGCTATAGAGAAATGATCATTTCTCTGAATAGCTTCGACACACCCATATGGCTTCTCACCAGCCAAGCATTTTTTATGCTGCAGGGGTTTGCCACTGCCAGTGCTTTTTTGAGGACATGTTTGATGTCAGACATGACATCTGAACATGTGTATAGGGGGTATATATAGACATATATGTCTGAATATATACCCCTAGACATATATAGGTGTGATAGTAGCAGAAATAAATGCTTGCGCTAATGAAATCATTTACAGTAATATATTTCTGCTACTATCACACCTATATATGTCTAGGGGTATATATTCAGACATATATGTGTATATATACCCCCTATACACATGTTCAGATGTTTGCCTGCCTCAAAAGAACCCAAAAAAATGCCAAAAAAACGCTAGCGTCAAAAAAAAATGCCCAGGTGTGTTTTTGCTGTCATTTTTTGGGGGGTTTTGGAGGCAGACAAAACATCTGAACTTGTGTATAGTGGTGTATATACACACATCCATATATTTATATACACACCTAGACATATATAGGTGTGATAGTAGCAGAAATATATGCTTGCGCTAATGAAATATTTACAGTAATATATTTCTGCTATTATCACACCTATATATGTCTAGGTGTGTATATAAATATATGTATGTGTGTATATATACCACTATACACAAGTTCAGATGTTTTGCCTGCCTCAAAAGAACCCAAAAAAATGCCAAAAAAACGCTAGCGTCAAAGAAAAATGCCCAGGTGTGTTTTTGCTGGCATTTTGTGGGGGGTTTTGAAAGCAGGCAAAACATCTGAACTTGTGCACAGTACCACTATAAACAAGTTCAGATGTTTTTCCTGACTGCAAAGAACCCAAAAAAATGCCTGCTTTGAAATCGGCAAGGTGTGGAGAGAAGCTAACCCCCTGAGCTGAAAGTTTTCTAATACATACAATCCTTTTTTTTTTCTGTTTCTGGACATGCTACAGAGCTGAAACTTCACATGTACACCTTTTAGACCCCCAGACACAAAATCACACAAAAAAAGTTCTTAAAAATTGTCATTTTTGATAGAAAAAGACAATTATTGAAAAAATAAAAAAAAAATAAAAAAAAAGAGATTTTTTGATTTTTACTTTGGATTTAGTATCTGGGGGGTCTAAAAGTGTACATGTGAAGTTTCAGCTCTGTAGCATGTGTCCAGAACCATAAAAAAAAGATTGTTTGTATTAGAAAACTTTCAGACAGGGGGTTGGCTTCGCTGCTGTAACACCTTGCCGGTTTAATAGAAGGCATTTTTTTGGGTTCTTTGCAGTCTACTATCACACCTATATATGTCTAGGTGTGTATATAAATATATGGATGTGTGTATATACACCACTATACACAAGGCATTTTTTGGGGGGTTTTGGAGGCAGGCAAACATCTGAACTTGTGCACAGTACCACTATACACAAGTTCAGATGTTTTTCCTGACTGCAAAGAACCCAAAAAAATGCCTGCTTTGAAACCGGCAAGGTGTTACAGCAGAGAAGCCATATTCCTGTGCTGAAAGTTTTCTAATACAAACAATCCTTTTTTTTTCTGGCAAAACATCTGAACTTGTGTATAGCGGTATATATACACACATACATATATTTATATACACACCTAGACATATATACAGTGGGTACGGAAAGTATTCAGACCCCCTTAAATTTTTCACTCTTTGTTATATTGCAGCCATTTGCTAAAATCATTTAAGTTCATTCTTATTCCTCATGAATGTACACATAGCACCCCATACTGACAGAAAAACACAGAATTCTTGACATTGTTGCAGATTTATTAAAAAAGAAAAACTGAAATATCACATGGTCCTAAGTATTCAGACCCTTTGCTGTGACACTCATATATTTAACTCAGGTGCTTTCCATTTCTTCTGATCATCCTTGAGATGGTTCTACACCTTCATTTGAGTCCAGCTGTGTTTGATTATACTGATTGGACTTGATTAGGAAAGCCACACACGTGTCTATATAAGACCTTCCAGATCACAATGCATGTCAGAGCAAATGAGAATCATGAGGTCAAAGGAACTGCCTGAAGAGCTCAGAGACAGAATTGTGGCAAGGCACAGATCTGGCCAAGGTTACAAAAAGATTTCTGCTGCACTTAAGGTTCCTAAGAGCGCAGTGGCCTCCATAATCCTCAAATGGAAGACGTTTGGGACGACCAGAACCCTTCCTAGAGCTGGCCGTCCGGCCAAACTGAGCTATCGGGGGAGAAGAGCCTTGGTGAGAGAGGTAAAGAAGAACCCAAAGATCACTGTGGCTGAGCTCCAGAGATGCAGTCAGGAGATGGGAGAAAGTTGTAGAAAGTCAACCATCACTGCAGCCCTCCACGAGTCGGGGCTTTATGGCAGAGTGGCCCGACGGAAGCCTCTCCTCAGTGTAAGACACATGAAAGCCTGCATGGAGTTTGCTAAAAAACACCTGAAAGACTCCAAGATGGTGAGAAATAAGATTCTCTGGTCTGATGAGACCAAAATATAACTTTTTGGCCTTAATTCTAAGCGGTATGTGTGGAGAAAACCAGGCACTGCTCATCACCTGTCCAATACAGTCCCAACAGTGAAGCATGGTGGTGGCAGCATCATGCTGTGGGGGTGTTTTTCAGCTGCAGGGACAGGACAACTGGGAAAGATGAATGCGGCCAAGTACAGGGATATCCTGGACAAAAACCTTCTCCAGAGTGCTCTGGACCTCAGACTGGGCCGAAGGTTTACCTTCCAACAAGACAATGACCCTAAGCACACAGCTAAAATAACGAAGGAGTGGCTTCACAACAACTCCGTGACTGTTCTTGAATGGCCCAGCCAGAGCCCTGACTTAAACACAATTGAGCATCTCTGGAGAGACCTAAAAATGGCTGTCCACCAACGTTTACCATCCAACCTGACAGAACTGGAGAGGATCTGCAAGGAGGAATGGCAGAGGATCCCCAAATCCAGGTGTGAAAGACTTGTTGCATCTTTCCCAACAAGACTCCTGGCTGTATTAGATCAAAAGGGGGCTTCTACTAAATACTGAGCAAAGGGTCTGAATACTTAGGACCATGTGATATTTCAGTTTTTCTTTTTTAATAAATCTGCAACAATGTCAACAATTCTGTGTTTTTCTGTCAGTATGGGGTGCTATGTATACATTCATGAGGAAGAAGAATGAACTTAAATAATTTTAGCAAATGGCTGCAATACAACAAAGAGTGAAAAATTTAAGGGGGTCTGAATACTTTCCGTACCCACTGTAGGTGTGATAGTAGCAGAAATATATTACTGTAAATGATTTCATTAGCGCAAGCATATATTTCTGCTACTATCACACCTATATATGTCTAGGTGTGTATATAAATATATGGATGTGTGTATATACACCACTATACACAAGTTCAGATGTTTTGCCTGCCTCAAAAGAATAGTGATAGTAGCAGAAATAAATGCTTGCGCTAATGAAATCATTTACAGTAATATATTTCTGCTACTATCACACCTATATATGTCTAGGGGTATATATTCAGACATATATGTGTATATATACCCCCTATACACATGTTCAGATGTTTGCCTGCCTCAAAAGAACCCAAAAAATGCCAAAAAAAACGCTAGCGTCAAAAAAAAAATGCCCAGGTGTGTTTTTGCTGGCATTTTTTGGGGGTTTTTGGAGGCAGGCAAAACATCAGAACTTGTGCACAGTACCACAATACACAAGTTCAGATGTTTTTCCTGACTGCAAAGAACCCAAAAAAATGCCTTCTATTAAACCGGCAAGGTGTTACAGCAGCGGAGCCAACCTCCTGTGCTGAAAGTTTTCTAATACAAACGATCTTTTTTTTCATGGTTCTGGACATGCTACAGAGCTGAAACTTCACATGCACAATCTTTTTTCTTTTTTTTTTTAATTTTTCAATAATTGGCTTTTTTATCAAAAATGACAAATTTTAAGAACTTTTTTTGTGTGATTTTGTGTCTGGGGGGTCTCAAAGGTGTACCTGTGAAGTTTCAGCTCTGTAGCATGTCCAGAACCAGAAAAAAAGATCATATAGGTGTTAAAGTTAAAGGAGGGTCCCGACCCACATCCCTGTTCTACTGAAAAATTATCTTTTTTTTTCATGGTTCTGGACATGCTACAGAGCTGAAACTTCACATGCACACCTTTTAGACCCCCCAGATACTAAATCCAAAGTAAAAATCAAAAAATCTCTCTTTTTTTTTAATTTTTCAATAATTGGCGTTTTTATCAAAAATTACAATTTTTAAGAACTTTTTTTGTGTGATTTTGTGTCTGGGGGGTCTAAAAGGTGTACCTGTGAAGTTTCAGCTCTGTAGCATGTCCAGAACCAGAAAAAAAAGATCATATAGGTGTTAAAGTTAAAGGAGGGTCCCGACCCACATCCCTGTTCTACTGAAAAATTATCTTTTTTTTTTCATGGTTCTGGACATGCTACAGAGCTGAAACTTCACATGCACACCTTTTAGACCCCCCAGATACTAAATCACACAAAAAAAGTAAAAATCAAAAAAATCTCTCTTTTTTTTTTTTTTCAATTTTTCAATAATTGGCTTTTTTTATCAAAAATGATAATTTTTAAGAACTTTTTTTTGTGTGATTAATAGTTAATGGGGCATGACCCAGAACCCTAGACACTTTTTAGGGGCATTTATTGGGTTTTAGGGCTTAAAAATTGTGTTTTTTGATTACCGAAGTTCGGGTCCCATTGATTTCAATGGGGTTCTGAAATCCAAACCGAACTTTTGGAAAATTCGGGTGTTCTGGTCGAACCGAACTTTTCAAAAGTTCGATCATCCCTATTAGGGACCTTAGATTGTAAGCTCCTTGAAGGCAGGGACTGATGTGAATGTACAACATATATGTGTAAAGTGCTGCGTAAATTGACGGCACTTTATAAATACCTGTAATAATAAATACGTTGCTTTTGTATGTATTGTGTACCTTGCTTCACTGTTTTCAAATTTTATTATTGCTGTGTTTTCTTTGCTGTATCACATTTTATATTATTAATCTCAACAATTTCCATGTATTTATTGCATGGCATCCTCATCACAACCACTTAACTGTATCCACACTATAAGAATGATTACCCATGTAGGGGGTTATTACATCTGGCTGCCTTGTAAACTTGATGTAATAAACAAAGCAAAAGGACAAATAGATTTGCCTCTCCTCCTGGACAACAGAGCTGTGAAGAGCAATGCCTTTGACCTCAAAGAATATGTGCTTTGACCTAAAAACCCACCTTATGCTAAAGATCAAATTGGTTAATAAAAGCAGTGGCCTAAACACAAAATAGCAAAAAAAAAAGATTTTGTGGACACGGTCCAAGAGATTACATAACACTAGTAAGCCTAATCCATGATAAATAGTAGTAATTTTAACGCAACACAAATCTTATTATTAATACTAGAATTTACCACACAACATGAAGTCAATATGCACAATATATACCTGTTTATTTTCCTGGTCAGAGCTTTGAGATAATGAATTTGTAGATCGCAGTTCACAGGATCTTGACAAATTGGACCCTGGTGATCTCAAAATGTTAGTAGGTGATGTGCAAACTGGGCTGTAGTTCCTTGATAACTCTTCAGAACCCTCAAAATGGTGTGTGTAGTTTGAAAGTAATGATGAGGAAATGTCAAATTCTGAATCTTCATGTTCATCAAATCGTTGGTAAGGATAAGATGGAGGAAACCTGCAGCTTTCTGTGATTTCCATGGGTGAAGTAGATCTTGCACGGTTCTGATCTAAATTCTCACTCAAGCTTAAAGGTGGCCTTAAAGTACTTTTGACTGGCACATATCTTTTTACATATGGCATTACATTTTGTTTATGGCTAATAGCATTTGAGAGTGTTTGGTGAAAAGGTAACAGAGGTGGAAATAATGTAACTTTTCTTGATTTGCCCAGAACAGAATATTTTTTTAAAGGTATGTTAGACTGTCTGTTTAACGGTGGTTTTTCATTTACAGATGGAATATTTTCTCTGCTAGAGTTTAATATTGTATTTGTCTGGTGAGGCAGCTCTAACAATGGTGACACAACTCCTTTTCGAGAAAAAAATGACCCCGAAGATGATTTTAAAGGTATGGAATCTGGAGAAAGACTTCTAAGAGACCTTGAATGGAATGAGGATCCACTATGTAAAATATCTGAAGATGAAGGCAGATTTTGTTTTTCATTTTTTCCTTTTACATTTGAAATTTTAAAGTCCTTTGGATAATTAAGAGCAAAACAAGATTGTGATTTTCTTGGTGGACTTGAAGTTCTTGCAGTCTTGTAGAAATGTGAGGTTGACTTAATCCCAGAAAGATATTGATTTGAATCAGGGGAAACAGCTCTATCATGTGCTGATTTTTTACATTTTAGCAAAGATGTTAGAAATGAAAGTCGAGATGTAGATTCGGGTCTTGGAACTGGAGACAAGGGATCATTCATGCTACATATGGTTGAAGATGATCCAAAACATTGGGCGTTAAGTGGACTAGGACTTCGACATAAAGGGTGTTTAATAATTTTTATAGGCAGAGGTGACATTGCATTAGACCTTATACATTTACTAGGGGCAGTTTTCAAGCTCTGCATTTGTGAAGTCACAGATTGCAGCGGTTGTGCATTTTGGGTTGAAATATTCAAATAATTTGATTGTTTTGATAGCAATAATTCAGGATTCTTGTTATCATCTTCCATGTTTTCATTTAAATTCATAGGCACAGAAGGAATCATGCAACCTTTAAACTTCGATATTCCTTTAGGTGAGTGTGATAGATCAGTTAATTGAAATCTGTATGAGTTCCGATCAGTGGTAGGCAGATACAAATGTTGCTAGAGAAAAAAAAAATCAGAGAAACAATTACAACCTTTGAAATATATTCTAATTACAGTTCTGTGATATTAATTTTTGTGCCATGCATGGCATTTGTAATTGAAAAGGATTTGAAGATCCCTGTAATTATGGCAGATGTTGACAGTTTAACCATTTTTCTAGTTTACTAATAGATCTCTAGTATGATAATGTAATACAAATATAAATTGCTCAAGTATTTTTAATACAACTTAAAGATCCTAAATGTGGTTAGGATCAGTTATTACACACAGCATACATTTACATCTCACATAGAGTATTATCTGATGCAGCTCCCAAACATAGATTATTTGTACATAGGCGGTATATCTAACTATTGCATTTGGCCCAACAACCTGGGTCAGTGTAGCCCAGACCCATATGAAAGAAAAGATCTTGTAAGATATAGATGTTGGCATCTCTTAAACACAACTCTGGACCATAGAAATGTACCCAGCAATGAAACATAATTCTGGGGCTCAGTTATGTTCTTGGAGTTAACCGGCCCCAAAGATGATCAGTATCAGTCTGCTGGCACTTAGATTGATGTCTTATGATCTGCAAAAACTCATTACAGGGTGAGTCTGAGGATGCTATAATCATAAAGGTATATTTACATTGTAGTACATTTTTGTTTTTGGGTTTAAATATGCTTCAAGGCAGAACCCAGGCAGATAGAAGGTAGAAAGTCATGAAAGTATACAGTACATTCATTAAAAATCATTAACATCTAAAAGCATCTATATGTAAGTACCTGAATTTGACTTGTATCAGTACCTTAAAAATGCCCTGTATGCAGAGCTCAGACTGGGAAAGGGAGAAGCAGTACAAAGTGATAATAAACCAGGTCACATTGTTATAACACAAGACACATAATGACAGGAGGAGAGAGCAGGGTGACAGAGAGATGGACTCATCTGTGTGCTTCTTCTCTTTTTACTCTCCAGTCAAAGACTGAGTGAAAGGGCAAGCTTTAGCTGATTGTGTCAGAAGAGAAAAGTCACATCTCCAGACCCAGTGTACTTTCTAATGCTATGTTAATCTCAGGAATGAGTAAACAAAATACAGATCATCTGGAACATAAAATTGCTTTCATGTACATATTTTTTCTGTATATTTAGCTGTTTTCCTGGAGTTAAGCTTTAATGTACATATGAGCAGTGATATCCATTTTAATGCTTAATAACGCACAATGTTTTATTTATATGCACCTGGTGGAGGACATTTTAAGATTGAAACATTGCTTGGTAGAGAATAGTTACTATGGTCAAAAATGCACAATTCCATTCATTTCATTTTGGGTCTGTTTAACAAGGCATGCCATTATGTTTGAAATCTGTGTAATTTAACTCATAAAACAGAGGTCCTATAGTTAACTACATAGCGTTATATGTTATTCTTTTGCACATGCCAAAAGCCTGACATTTCTAGTCATTGCACATAAAAACAAATGTGAAGATTGTATTAAGTATCAAATCTTTTCAAATAAACTACTGCAAGTTCAAGAAATAAATTGTACCTGCTGCTCCTGGTGCCCCCAGTCAGGGCTGAACTCATGTAGTGATTTAGGGTCATTAATTTCATTAGCATATGCATCTGCTAGAGCCGCTGTGGGCTGTACTTTTGTTGATTGCTGTGCTCTTATGAATTCATTGTCCTTTGCTCCTTTCTTCTTTTTTGCAATTTTTTCATCTTCCCCATCATCAGAGTCCATTACCACAACAAATTCTGCTATGAAAAGGTCATTATGTTTTATTTCCTCCAAATTGTTTGATGCAGCCTCTTCCTTTGAAAAACTGTCCCCAGATCTCTGTTTGTGAAACACATCCAAAAAACTTTTAGAAGGTTGATGTGGTTTTATCTCCAAGTTCCTTTCACATTCTGCAGCCTTTAAAGAAATTAAGTAACTTGTTAAACATTATGATGTGATTGAAAGCTAATGCAAATTTATTTTAAGATTTTTTTAGTGACACAGGTCATAATCTTTTTAGTTTAATTTTACCAGAGCAAGCCGATTTTATGATTTTATGCATGTTGTACATACATGGAATTGACTAGGATTAAGAAAATAACATTTTAATTGATTTAACTAAAATGATATCAGCATATTTAGGCTGTGAATTAGCTCAACATAATTATTGTACTTGTGAATTATATATGGGATAGATTTTTTAGGTTAATTTTTTTACACGTATTTGTAGTAACAGGTAGTTGTACCTAAACTGTAATGAACATACCAAAATTTGACCCAGCTCACCTGATACACAATTATGTGGATCAAGGCAGTACCCATGTAAAAGGGTTACCTTTTAATATCAATTTTAGCTTTAGTTATTTGCTACATAATCCATTAAAGATAGGATATTTTACCATAGTAATCTAGCTTTGGTTGCTTGTGTGTGATGCTTATTTGCACACCACTTGTCCACTGCATACTCAGCTTTAAAAAATGGTGTGTACAGCCAATTGCATTGGGGTGTGCACCCTAAAGCTCAAACACATATGTGTGTGTGCATGTGTATATATACTGACTGTGTCAGTAGAGCAGTAGACGGTGTCAGCAGGGCAGAGATTGGTGTCAGTAGGGCAGTGGACGGTGTCAGTCATTTTTATTTTTATTTTTTACAATTTTATATTTTTAAATATTTTTTTTTTTTACTATTTTTTTTAGAGGGCTTTGGTGAAATGCCAGAGGTCTAAACAGGGGTAATCTGTGACACACAGGGTGATTAGGATTGCCTAGGTACACACTGTGCGCACTCCTATGCCCTTCTGTCATTATTTCAAAGTGTATCTGCTACAGATCTCTCATACAGGAAAAAATAAACATTCAGGGGCATTCTTCTGTTCAGACTGTGAAATTATGTCCATCATGCACATTGTTATCATAATTAACTATGAAGCATCATATCATAATTAGGTGACATGATTATTAAACTGAAATCGAAATAACTTTTGTCAGCTTAATATAGGGATTTAGTGTAATAGCTAGGCAATACTGAATGCTAAAGACACATCAAAATTTTGAAAGCCACAAAGAGATGGCAGCTCTGTCTATACTTTAACTTTACAGATAGCGATGAGCAATTCTAATGCATTCTTGGTGTGACATCTGGTCCCTTGTCAAGATCCCAAAGGGATATCACTTTTAATAGCCTCAGGGAGTTAGTGGACACAAAAGAACCATCTCTATGATACACAACAGGCTAAGTATACTTCCATATGTAGTCCTATGCTACTAAGAAATAGGGTGCTTCAACATCATTACTGCTTTAATAATAATACTATAATTATATTTAGCTCAAGAAAAATTTTAAATTACATTCTCCAAACATCTGTCTCTCACTGTCTACTCACCGCACTATAAAATATTAACCTTAGAAAAACATGTAAACCTTAGAGAAACATGTCAATGTTACCAATATTAGACAATTTTCTGTACAGAAACTACAAAAGGAGACACAAGCGCACAGCCGCCCTCGCATAATAAAGTTTTAATAAGACAATGGACAACTCTTCTGTAGATACACTCACATACTTCAAGGTGATAACCGGTATATAGATAGATTCCCTTTTGTCCTCTCTCTCCCCCGGATGGCCCCTTCAAGTGATGCGGAGCCCGATCACCGCTCTGATGTGCTTGGTGGCGGGTTCCAAATCCTCCTTGCTAAGGATCCGGCGTTCTCAGCCCAGTGCGCCTGCACCTGGACCAGCCGGCTGGCCGCCACTATGCATGGGCGCAGCGGCTCTGCTGGAAGGCTATAGATGGTAAAGGTGGGAAGAGCAGGACGATGTTGCATGCTTACTTGGTTGCTATGTCGATGCATTTTGGAGCCGGAGCCTTCTTACCATCTATAGCCTTCCAGCAGGGCCGCGGCGCCCATGTGCAGTGGCCGCCAGCCGGCTGCTCTGGGCGCAGGCGCACTGGGCTGAGAACGCTGGAGCCTTAGCGAGGAGGATTTGGGTTCTGCCACCAAGCACATTAGGAGCGGCAATCGGGCTCCGTATCACTTGAAGGGGCCATCCAGGGGAGAGAGAGGAAAAAAGGGAATCTATTGATGTATATGCCCGTTATCACCTTGAAATATATGAGTGCATCTACAGAAGTGTTGTCCATTGTCTTATTAAAACTTTATTATGCGAGGGCGGCTGTGCGCTTGTGACTCCTTTTGTAATTTTTGTATAGATTCATTGTTCGCCACCCAGTGGAAACAAGGAAAGCTGCAACGACCTCACAAGTGTGAATTTTCATTTTTAAAAAGACCACCAGCCAGCCTTGGATTGTGCATCTGGTCAGCGCATGAACTGGTGAAATATTATTTTTATGTATTTTTTTGGTTTAGACTATTTTCTGTGCATGTTAAATCACAGCAGTCTCCTCACTTGGTGTCTAACAGGATCCTGCATTCCTGGTCTACAGTATGAATCTAACCTTCCACACCACTACAGCTCCATATCTGAATCTTAGATTGTGGTATAGATACAGACAGGGCCGCTGATAGGGGGGACCACCGGTCCTCTTGTAGGGGGCCCCAGCACACACGAGGGCCCACACAGGGAGGGAGATTAGTGACAGAGGACAATTGTATCTCTCTTCCTGGGGCAGACTGAAAGCTGCCTCCCCCCCTCTCCCTGCTGCCAGCTTTCAGGGAGAGAATTGACATCTGTCGCTAATCCCCCTCCCTGTGTGGGCCCCCCCTCAGCACTGGCTCTAATGTTAGCTCTACTAGGTGAGTTTGTTATCACTGTATCTTTGTTTCTCTTCTAGAAGTTCCTCCTATACTCCTTGTCCCAGCCTGTGTATATTTTTCCATCTCTCTTCCCGTTGCTCTGTCTCCACAGTCACAGCTGATCAACTGCATTCCCATGGGGTGAAGAATTTACTGTTACAGCAGTTCCATAGATGCCTGTTATCTTGTCCCAGTACATTTTAGTGTGCTTTATGTAGCTGGGCTTCCCACTGCTTTCCCCCAGACTGCTTCCTGACCTATGCAACTTTGCTTCTTCTCCTCTACACTACCAGTTCCCTCTGCAAATCCATGTAACAACTCCTTCTCTTTAACCATTTACTAACTGATCTGGCAGTACTAAAATTAAATTAAACTAAATTGCTTTTCTTGTATCTACAGGTAAGTCCATAACAGGTACAGTGACTATCTCCTAAATGTAAAAGCCAGTGATAGCAATGGTGCATGTACACTGCGCTCTCAATGGACAGCATACCATCCATTGAGAGAGTTGTGCTGTGAATGACCATGACTCCCCTGCGCATGCATGTGAGTCGCATCATCGCAGTTTGGCCAAACGACTGGAGCCAAAGAACCCAGAGATAAGACCAGACGAAGATTAAATCCCTCTTAGTGACAGTGCACCTCTAGAGAGATCTGTTTTTTCGTTAAGTCTGTCCTAACAATATTTTACCAAAGCCCGCCCAACTCCCCACCACTTAGAAATGCCTGTGGCTGCAGCAATAAGGCATATACAAATAATTCAGAACCCCAGTAATACTATAGAAAACATCTTAAAAATTGCAAAAATCTAAAAGAAATGTGGAAGAACCTGCTATATACTGTACTCATTACATATACATTCCATATACAGTATATTTATAACCTGTAGAAATCAATGTGCTGAGGAATGTAAGATAATGAAAAGTAATAGGTAAGTAGAAAAATGTTATGGAATTAGCACCTTTCCCAACAGTTAATTCAGTTATTATATATTAATACCTTTTGTGTTACTTTTACTTCTGGGCCTATCAAAATTTCAGGCAGTTCATCCTTTCCGACCAATACCTGAGTGGGAAGTGTTCCAATGGCAGGTACAAAGGTAAATGTCATTTGCTTTGTTCCTATTTCTGTTGATGAAGCCTGGAATAAAATGAAAAATAATGATGATGATGATGATAATGATAATAAAAATAATTTTATTAGTAATACTTGATGGACTTTACTAATGTATAGGGAGACTCTAAAGGGGCATCTGATATATAGGGGGAACTCTGATTGGGGAACCTTATGTAAGGGGGCACTCTGATGGGGACAGCTGATAAAAATGGTTAGTCTGATGGGGGCATTTGATTTAATAGGGCACTATGATGGGGACCCCTGACGTAAGGGAGCACACTGGTGGGGACACCTGATGTAAGGGGGAATCTGATGGGAACACTTGATGTAAGGAGGCAATCTGATGGGGACACCTAGTGTAACTTGGGACACTGATGGGAACACCTTATGCAAGAAGACACTCTGACGGGCTCAATTGATCTAAGGGAGTACACAGATGGGGACACATTATGTAAGAGGGCACTCTGATGGGGAGACTTGATGTTTGGGGGCACTCTGATAGGGACTCTTAATGCAAAGGGGCACTCTGATAGAAACAGCCATTACTGTATATGAGGGTATTCTGATTGGGGGCTCCTGATTTATGAGGGTACTCTGATTGAGGGCACCTGATGTAATGAGGTACTTTGATAAGGGCACCTGATGTAAGAGGGCACTCTAATGGGGGAACTTGATGCTTGGGGTACGCTGATGGGGACACCCAAAAAATGGGGGCACTCTAATGGGGCTACCTTATGTAAGGGGGCACTCTGATGGGGACACCTTATGTAAGAGGGCACTTTAATGGGTCACCTGATGTAAGGGGGTACTCTTATGGGGACACCTGCTGTAACGGGGCAATCTGATGGGGTTTCCTGATGTCATAGGGTGCTCTGATAGGGGCACCTTATGTAAGCGAGCATGCTAATTGGGACTTCTGATGTAACAGGGGCTCGTAATGTATGAGGACACTCTAATGGGGACACTTTATATAAGGGGGCACTCTGATGGGGGCCACTGATCTAAGAGGTTACTCAAATGGGAACATCTTATGTAAGGGGGCCCTCTAATAAGGACACTTGGTGTATGGGAACACTCTGAAGAAGACATCTGATGCAAGGGATACTCGGATGGGGCAACTGATCTAAGGGGGTACTCAGAGGGGGCAAATGATTTAAGGGGGTACTCTAAGGGGGCAGCTTATTTAAGGAGGTATTCCGGTGGGGATATCTTATGTAAGGGGGCACTCTGAAGCAGACACATTATGTAAGGTGGTTCAATTTTCTTTTACTTGAAATATGGATGTGATTGGCCTACATTTTATGTTTTCTTAAAGAGTTATTTATTTGTCTTATATGTTGTTTCTGTATTCCAAAAAAAAAATAAAAGAACAAATTATTATTATTATTATTCTTACACAGGGTTTATATAGTGCCAACAGTTTGTGCAGTTCTTTACAACATTAGGGCAGACAGTAGAGTTACAATACAATTCAATACAATAGGAATCAGAGGGCCCTACTCCTTAGAGCTTACAATCTAAGAGGGAGGGTCAAGTGATAGAATAGGTAAAAACTGTGGGGGATAAGATGATGAAGAAATTGAAAGTACAGTTGTTAGGTGGAGGCAGGATAAGCTTCTCAGAGAAGAAATGTTTTCAGGGATCACCTAAAAGTGGACAGAGTTGGAGATTGGGGTAGGGAATTCCAAAGGATGGGAGAGACTCGGGAGAATTCCTGTAGGCGAGTATGGGAGGAGGTCTTGGGAGGAACTAAGAGGACGATTTGGTTGGTGTTTCGAGACTAGGTTAGTGATGTAGCTGGGGGCCGAGTTTTGGAAGGCTTTGTAAGTTATTGTTAGTATTTTGAATTTAATTTGTTGGGTGAGTGGCAGCCAATGGAGGGTTTGGCAGAGAGAGGTAGCAGACCCTAAGTGGTTTGTAAGGTGGATGAGTCTGGCAGCAGCATTCATGATGGACTGAAGGGGGGATAACCTTTTTAAAGGTAAGCCACTCAAATGAGAAGGGAGTTGTAGTAGCAGAGGCAAGAGATAACCAAAGAGTGAATCAGGAGCTTTGTGGTTTCATTGGTTATGAAGGGACTTATTTTGGAGATGCTGCAGAGATTGAGGTGGCAAGCTTTGGAAAGTGTTCAAATATGGGGCTGAAAGGAGAGTTCAGAGTCCAGGATAACACCTAGCACCCTGGCATGCAAGGATGGGTGGATGGTTGTGCCATTGCTTTTGGTAGAGAAGCCAGGGGAAGAGGCACGTGGGGGAGGAAATATTAGGAAATGTAGAGCCACCCAAGTTCAAACATTGTACATGTTCAATGTCATAAATGTCATAGCAGAAAAATGAGATTCAGACCTCAGCTGGAAGAAAATTTTAGCTACCAGACTTCTTGATTTTCAATTCATTCCCCTGCCCTAAAACAAGTACAAATATTAAATATTTAAAGTAGTTTTAAAGGCTCAAGTTTTGTTTTCTTCATGGATTCTATGCATAAAGGTAAAAAAACCTTCTGTGTGCAGCAGCCCCCCCCCCCAGCCCCCTGATACTTACCTGAGCCCCAACACGATCCAGTGATGTACACGAGAGCCTCAGCTCTCGGGGTACTCTCTCTTCTCATTGGCTGCAACAGCAGTGGAAGTCATTGACTCCTGCTGCTGTCAATCACAGCCAGTGAGCCAATGGGGAGAGAGAAGGGGCGGGGTGAACCACAACTCTGTGTGAATGGACATGCAGAGCAGTAGCTTAGGAGAGAGCCTACTTGGGTGCCCCTATAGCAAGCTGTTTGCTCTGGGGGCACTCGGCAGGAGGGAGGGGCCAGGAGCGCCTTCGTGGGAACTGAGAAGAGGAGGATCAGAACTGCTCTGTTCAAAATCACTGCACAGGGCAGGTAAGAATGACAATTTTTTTATGTATTGCCTTTAATATCACTTTAATATTTAAAAAAAAATATGCAATATACCACAATCATAATACCAGTAGTGACAACAAAAACAAATAAACACAAATGTGTATCAAATGTGCACTAATCCCCATATCGATACAATGTAAACATACAAAACTATATCATCATCAAATTAAAAAAGCTTATATGTACAGCCTGCTGTCTCAACAAATTTGTATTCACATTAGATTTGTTGTATTTCACCGAGGGTTCCAGTGCTAATATGTGCATGCCTGGAAGGAGGGGGGATTTTGGGGAGAAACCATATATAATGAGAAAGTAGGAGGATTAGAATCAATAGTATTTAATCAATGCCTGGGGTGGGAGTAAATGACCTGAGTCAAATTAAGGAATCCACCCTCAACACCCCATTTCCGAAGGACTGCAATAAAATAAGGCCACGAGAGGGAATCAAATGCTTTCTGCATGTTAAGTGAAAGCCTTACAAATTCTTGTTGGTGGCTATGTGCTAGAAAATAACTCTACAAACAATGTCTATCAAGTGACATTTGGGAATTAAGTCATTCTTAATTAAGCAACCTAGAAAACTGTTCAAGAGTTTTGCATGATGGGGACAAGAAGGTATGAAACCTTTTTGGAAAATAAAGCAGAGAATCAATTCGGGTCTCTCTGCATGCCCATTTTTAAGCTTTTAATAGCCATGCATTCCACCTCTTTAATGATATCAGAATTCAATGCATCCTGATACAGATCCAGGAGGGAAACTAAAGTAATATAAACAAGAGAAGATGATATCTTTGCACTTAAGGGGCAGCAGATAATGAAATTATAGGTTACCAAGTGACATTGAAACACATCTAGCACCTTGACAGGGTTACTGCTGCAAACATTAAATCTAGAAAGAAAATAGGGTGAGGATTAGAAGCATACCAGCAAAATCTCCTAGCCAGCATGGTATCAGTATTAGCATTAACATAATACTTTTGCTTTGTTTAATTAACCTGGTGTTTACAGTATGGTCAGTACAAACATTTTCAAGACATGTAAAATATGTAATGAAGGAGCATTTTTTTAAAGTCTTTGGACATATTATCAAAGTAGAGTTCCAGTTTTGTAGGTAGAGAGGCTCTCTTTTGAACTGTGAGACAATATAAGTCAAATGACTATGGAGCACCAATTTGTCTGCTGCTAAGAGTGTATAAACCAATCCCACAGATACATCATTATCAAAAGTAATCCTGTGTTAAAGCCTTTATCTCATTCATGACATAGGAATGTGATAAGAAATAGTCATTTAAAGACTAGGGTGCTTGGTGGGATTTGGTCAATAAAGACTGAGTTTAGTAAGATTAAAAGAGTTGTAAAGTCAGAAGGTTTTTTTTTTATCTTAATGCATTCTATGTTTTCTATGCATTAAGATAAAACAAGCCTTCTGTGTGCAGCAGTCCCCCCCCCCAGCACCCCCTAATACTTACCTGAGCCCCATCTCTATTTAGCAATGTCCACAAGTCCGTCTGCAATCTGGGGCTCTCCCTGCTGATTGGCTGAGACACAGCCACGGAGCCATTGGCCCCCGCGGCTGTCAATCAAAGTCAGTTAGCCCATCAGGAGAAAGAGGTGATGGGGCCAAACCACAGCCCTGCATCTGAATGGACACATGGAGCTGCAGCTCGGCTCTGGTGCCCTCTTAGCAAGCTGCTTCCTGTAGGGGCACTCAACAGGAGGGAGGGGACAGGAGCAGAGAGAAGGGACACGAGAAGCGAAGGATCTGGGCTGCTCTGTGCAAAATCAACTGCACAAAGGAGGTAAGTATAACATTTTTGTAATAGAAAAAAAAAACAGACTTTACAATCACTTTAAGGTCATGGTTAGACCAAGATATTGAGTGTATGTTAGCAAATGCTACCAGTTGAAAAAAATGTCAATGGGTGAACATATGATTAATACTCAAATGAGACTTAAGTGGGTGGGAGAAAATTGTGTATTCTTTAGAAAGTGTATGTAAAATCTGCCAAATATCTACTAAGGTAAAGTAATGCAAAGAAGCATGGAATGTTTTATAATCAGGAAAACACTATTTACTGTCTGGATAAGATTTATCCAGTTTAAGGTTAAGCATGAAATTAGAATCAATGCATAAAAAGAGGGTGGGAGTGAAAAGATGAGAAAAGAAGGGTAACTGTTTAAAGTTATTTCCATAGCAAGTGAGAATTGTTGCTTCAGTATCCTGTAGGGTCCCCTGCAAAACAAGGTATCTACATGCTGGATGAAATTACATAAAGAATGAGTGTTTTTTGGAAGGCTATTAGCACCCCTCTTTGAGTAGGAACAAGAAAAGAGAGAATGAAGCAGGACAAAATGGGAAGAACAAGGAAAAATGAATTAAAGAATATTAGAAAGATCATAGAAGGTTATGGCAGTGTAGGACTGGAGTCTGCAAAAGGCCTGTAAAGCCCATGGCCATTGGCCAAACAGTGTTTGGAGTAGTAAGATGCTGCCTGGGCAAAGAGCCCCCCCCCATTGTTACATTATTGTAGGAAATCAAACCAGTAAAAAGGGGCAACAGGTAAATAGTAAAAAATGTGGGCCAAAGAAGAGCATACATATACGTATATACAGTATAGAAAAAGGAATGTCTGGTAAATAACCATAAAGTAGAAAGCAACTTAAAAAAAAATTACTGAATATTGGGAGCTAAGACAGTATCACAGGAGGAGGGTATGCATTTTTGGTAATACTTCTCAGTCAAGAATAGCATATATAATCAAAATATTTGCATTACCCTATAGCTACATAAAACACAACCAATGATACACTACTAGGAGCTATCAAAAGGTGGACCAGCTCTCACTCCAGCCAACACTGTCCTGATTTATGGGTCCAGTAAGTGCATAGCATTCTGTGTGCAGCTAGAGAAAAATGGATCCTAACCAAACTTTAGGGAGCAGAATATACTATCAGCAATGCCAATCTGGATAGAGGTAGCAATCGGTAAATTGGGGGGGAAACATGAAACTGATAGAGTTTGGGGTAAATTCCACCACCTGGACAGAACAGCATCCCAAACCAATATTCAAAGCAAGCCAGGTGACGATGATGTCTTTAAAATTAAACCATAGGCTGCCATGTATGAAGATATATTATAACTCACCAAGTTAATGATGTTGTGGTCAGTAAAAATAGGAGACCTGGACAAATGCGTGGATTTCATGGAGAGAGGAGTTCAGTATCAATAACTTCACTCAAACCTAGCTATGGAGCATCCCATTACACATACATTTAAAAATAGGTAACTAACTAGAAATAATAATGACAATAGTAAGCAGTGGGTAACCCATAGATAAAGAAACAAAGGTCCTTAGGTTTTCCAATTCATCCTGTGCAGGAACACTATAACACACCACTATATCCTTCACTATACAGGAATTTAAAGATGTTGTAAAGCATGGAAGCAGGCTTCCAAAGGCATTAATGTATTGTATCAGCCCAAAAGAAGCTATTGAGATAAGTGTGTAGAGGACACAAAAAAACAAAAACAAATGTCCATAGGTTTTTCTGTTCTTAAAAATAATGTTGAAATATACTGTGAGCAAGTCCCAGCAAAACTAGCTAAAAAGTTTAAACAATCCACAAACAAACAAACAAACTTTGGATCTGCTGACTGTCGTGTTCTGTCAATAAAAAGTGGAGTGAACCTGATGGGGAACTAGTTTCTCAATTCCATTCAGGCTCCACCCACCCCTAGTTTAAAAATCCTTCACCATACACCTGTCAGTGTGATAGGCATAGTATTATAATTATGGTATATTGCATATATATTTTTTATATTTTTATTTTTAGTTCTTCCTAGATAGGTGTTCTTGCTGAACATACTCTATATTGTCAAAAGTATTGGGACACCTGCCTTCACACGCATATTAACTTTAATGGCATCCCAGTCTTAGTTTGAATGTTTAATAATTCTTCCATAAGTGCATTTGTGAGGTCAGGCATTGATGTTGGATGAAAGGCCTGACTCAGTCTCCGCTCTAATTCATCCCAAAGGTGTTCTGTCGGGTTTAGGTCAGGACTCTGTGCAGGCCAGTCATGTTCTTCCACCCCAAACGTGCTCATCCATGACTTTGTTCAACATCAGTGCTTGACCTCACAAATGCGCTTCTGGAAGAATGGTCAAACATTCCCATAGACACACTCCTAAACCTTGTGGACAGCCTTCCCAGAAAAGTTGAAGCTGTTATAGCTGCAAAGGGTGGGCCAACTCAATATTGAACCCTACGGATTAAGACTGGAATGCCATTAAAGCTAATGTGTGTGTGTGAAGGCAGGTGCCCCAATACTTTTGTCATTATAGTGTATATTGTTAGTACAGTTGTAAAATCTGTATTTATTTACATGTGCTTGCTTGTTAGTTTATGCACCAACCTAATTGGTATTTACATGTCAAAGGCGTTCTTGATGAGCTATGTATTGTTTTTAGGGGTTAGGGTGTTGGATAATTTTATATTGCTGTCTTTCATATTGAATAAATGATATATGTTTTACTTAAGCAGTTTGGCTGATTGGCGATTGTTGTAGTTTTATATCTAGTTTTTTCCTTGGCTGGCACCAAAGATGGTTATACTGTAGTTTGGGGTAACAATAATATATTTTTAAAACCATAGCATAAAAAAGCAATATTTACTTTAAAATGTCAACTAAAACAGACTGTAATATGTGTATTTAACATTTCACTATTAGCAATTTGTTTTACTTTCTCAAAATGATTATTCAATAAACCTCAAATAATAAAAGGCTAAGAAGCAAGAGCAGATACTTTTCTAGTAACCTTTACTTCATTTTAGAATATTTGAGAAAATTATAAATGTTAAAGGGTGAAGAGGACTCACACGTTATAATGTTTACTAATGATTATTATTTTTGACATGACTTGTCAAATATATCAAGATTTTACACTTTTAAAGGTCCAAAGTTCTATAATGAATATAATGACTTGCACTCTGACTCAGATTACTCGCTCAGCTTTGTTTTGCAGTTACAACAACAATAATAATAATAATAATAATTTTGAAACAATATTTAAATTTAATAAAAACAATTCTTACCATAAAAAATTTCAAAACCATCATCATGAATGCAGCTAATTAGTTAAAATGTTGAAATAAAACAAACGGAAATATGTGTATTTGGCATCTGACTAGTAGCAAGCTGTTTTACTCTATTAACATGATTATTCAATAAACCTTTAATTATAAAATGCTAAGAAGCAAGAGCAGATTCATTTCCAGTAACCTTTAGTTCATTTTAGAATATTTGAAAAAAAAAAAAAGATAAATGTTAAAGGGTGAAGAGGACTCAGACATTAACATGTTTACTGATGATCATTATTTTTGACATGACTTGTCAAATGGATCTAGCTTTTACACTTTTAAAGGCTCAAAGTTCTATACTAAATAAAATGACTTGTTTTAACTGTATATTCCACTCAGATCACTCATACAGCTTTATTTGCACTTTGATCATTAAAATAACATTACATACAACAAACTTCTGATTATGAAGCAAAGCTGAATTAACATGTGTTCCTTGGCTATTTGACTGGAAGTGGCAATGGAATCATAGTGTGTCCCCCAATATACAAATCTTTTCATGGCTAAAATAGAGAGAGAGTACCTATCTACATGCACAATAAGATGGCCTACTATTTCTTCACTGGTGAAATTGTGTTTACCTGGACTGCAAGTGAAGAATGGGGATGATCACTGACTGTTCAAATGTTCATCTGAACCCTGAATGTTTAGGGCATTTAGCTTGGACAAATGTGACAGCTTCTGGCTGTCAATGGTTGCTAAGTTAGCAACAGCTGCTTGTATCTGCTGTTTCCTTTACAAACCACTGACATCACTCAGCCCTTTCATTTACATGGCTGGGATTCCCCTAACCACTTAAGCAAATGGGCAGGAAATGGAGCCAATGGGCAATAATGTCACCACTATCCCTGCAGATTCCTTCAGAGACCAAATGGCAGCTCAGGGAGCTGTCATTTGGCTAGTATTACTGTTAGGGACCAGTCATGTGCAGTGGGTCAGTATGAGTCATCAGCTGCAAGTATTGTGATTTATGGTGGATGTACAACCAAGAATGTTTTGGGGAATTATATATTTATTTATTTATTTTTTGATAAGGGACCTGTCAAACTTTGTTTTCTTTATTTCTAGGTGTTTTTTTTTTGTGAATGAATGGGGATATTATGTTCCCAAAGATCATCCATATGGGGG
This sequence comes from Pelophylax lessonae, assembly GCF_965119305.1. NCBI lineage: Eukaryota > Metazoa > Chordata > Amphibia > Anura > Ranidae > Pelophylax > Pelophylax lessonae. Next base: position 330,887,857 of record NC_138770.1, on the reverse strand, counting down.
GGGGGGGAATATTTGGAAGCCCACTTATTATTAAAGGGGTCTTCAAAATTATGAAAAGCCCTCTGTCCACAGACCCCTCTTGTCCTCATCAACGTGGATATAAGGTGCTTTGCCTGGGTGGGTCCTCCCCATTTAAACTACAAAACCTATTTCTGGTTGATATGTTGTCTTTTATAGTACCAAAACAGCTTGATGTGCACTAAAAACTATACACACTAGCTATTCTTTATTAGGTATAAACTTTGCAATCCAGTCAAGGTTGGTTTCACAGCTTGTGTACACACAATACTAATGAAGTAATTCGCAGCCTTAGCAACCAACTACCAATAATGCACTTTCTAGCCTCTGAAGTTTTGGTTAGGTGGCTTAGAAAGGCCAATAATTGTGGCTTTGTTATGTCTCAGGCCTTCATTATAAAAAAGGCAGAGTTTCCAGCAACCACATTGGTGGTGTGTGTAGCTGTGATAAGGAGAACTTAGGTAATGTTGCTGATAAAGTGGGTAGGGACAGATTCGTTTATGCACTGATCTCTTAAAGTAGATGCAATCCCTTCATTGAATGTCATTTAGGCAGATACATGTTTTATATCATGGGAAATCTGGTGTGCATAGGGGGGGGGGGAGTGTTTTTTAGAATTTACATTGTAATTCTGTTGAGTGCTGATGTGTTTGTCCTGCCACTTCTTTGCAGTCACTCCACTTGAACTGTCTACAGTGATAACAATCTGAATCTGAATTTTTCTATCTGCGATGTATTTTTTTTCCACAGCTTGTTCTTAAAGAACACTTGCACCTTACTGCTAATTGGCTGCATGTGTTTTTTTACAGAGCATATTTCATAATTGTTGCTGGCTGGACATTTTTTAAAGACCTATTTTATAAAAACAGTGTAGCATTCCTGTGATAAGGTCAGCACATAAGGTTGTTTTTCTTTCATTTGAGAAAACATGTGACAAGGCAATTTACAGGCAGGAGATTGTGGCAAAGTGTCTTCACCCCCATAACACAAAGTGCCCAAACAAGGGAAAATATAAATACCAGTTGTTAAATTTAGATGGCATTTTAGTGGTTGTGTTTAAATTAAATGTTACAAACTATGCTTAAGTTCCAGAGGTTTGCTTAATTTGCAGTGCTGGGGTACATTTTATTATGTGCTCTGTATATGTGTACAGATGTTTACACCCAAAAATCCTTTTAAAGACCAAAATCTATCTACAACAACTGATTAGTACTTTTTTGTCAAATAATAAATACTTTCTATTCTTTCTCTATTGCGTCTTTTCCCTGACTGTATTGCATTACACATTATACAAGTATTACATATTATATTTATTAGATTATAACTTCAGACTTGGGGTGTTTAGAGTGCATCTGGCAGATGTTACTGGCAGCTTATTCAAGAATGTATTTAAAAAAAAAAAATTTAAATAGGTGCAAGAACAGTGTGTACCTAAACCACCTACATTACATCACTCACGGCAACTTGCTTTCCCCAAAGTTAAAAAAAAAGTATGTGTGCATCTTTCCTTTAAATGTAGTCACAAGGTGAAACAAAACCAAAAAACAAAAACATGAGAATGAGAGCAAAGCATAAATGCACATGTTCCAAAAAGTCCAAAAATGATATCAAAAGTCTACCAGTGGCTAAGGACACCTTAAGTGACATTTAAATGAATATAAGTGCTTCCAGTGTTCATGACCCCCCCCCCCCCAATGCACAGCCTATTACCAAAGAGAAGATCACAGAGTGCTTTGAATACCCTGAGGGTCCCGGCAATCAGCTCCAGTATGATAACAACAGAGGATATCTGTCTCCTTAGCCCAAACTCAAATCTACAGATAATGGCTAAATGAAACAAAGGAGGTCTCATGGTACAGTACAGCTTAAAATATGAATTTATTTAAAAAGTATTACACTTACATATTCAGTAGGAACAAATGGTAAAGAATATACACAGCGCTGCTGCAGGACCAGCTGGCATGCGTGATGTCATTACAGTTCAGCTCCACCCTGACGTATTTCCCCTGAACAGGCGTCTTACACACATAATGTCTTCATTCGCTACCTCAAAGGTTTATGACATACAAAGGTTCACCTGCTCTATTCAGACAGATGTTTATTTCCTTCACTGCCCATGTGGTTTAAAATATGTGGAGCAAATCATACAGGCACTGCATGTGAGAATTAGGGAACATTTAGCCAACATCTGTAAGGGATTTAAAGGACATATTCTTTCAAAGCATTACAGTTTATTTCACAGTAGGAATCCATCCTCTCTACAGTTGATAGGCATACAGAAATATTCTCCTAAATGGAGGGGAAGTAATCTTAGGAGAACAGATTACTTGGTTTGAATGTTGACTGGGATAATAATTGTTATATTAACTGCAGTTAAGATCCTAATACTTTAATGAGATCTCACAATATTTTCCTGTTCAAAATGTTTATTGAAAAAAAGTTTAAAGGAAACAGAACATTTTAACAAACACACGGAATAATGAAGTTGTGGTTGCAATACGGAAATAACATGAGAGGTTGGATTTACAATGTGCTACAGAGGTTCTATAGGCAATGTCTTTCATACAAAAACGAAACCAAATATACAGCTTCGAATTTTAGCATTAATCATAGTTTGGGTAACCCTATTTGTCCTCTCATGAAGGAGTCACACTAAGAAAAGGAGTCTTCCAGGCTTTAGCTATAGTTTTCTTGGCTGCAGTAGTGACCTGTCGAGAGCATGTGATGCCATACACTTCATTTTGAGCATCCGTTGTATGGCATTCAACCTGTTTGCTGTTAAGAGAAAAAAAAAAACTTTCTACCTAAGATCTCACAAGATCTTGGGAGAAGTTTTTTTTTTTAAACAAATGAGGGTACAATTGCACGGCACATGCATGAGACACGGTGCATATCATCATGCATTCCATCTTGTGCATTCGCAGGAGGAAAATTTTAAGATGGCAGCATGGGTGCAGGAACACCAGCTGCAGAGAGGCAGCCTGAAATGGTAACCACAATAAAAAAAGGACAGCTTTGACACAAGTCAGTGTATATGTTTATGTATAAGGTAGTATAATTTTCTTGCAGAGAGGGGGGGGGGGTCCTCTTGATTGGCCTAATGGTTGAAGCTGAAATCAGTTCTTCTAAGTTTTTTTTTTTTTTCCAGTTTGTATCCCCATTGTGGGAGGGATGTGCTGGTTGCTTATGGAGGACTTACTGTTATGGAGGTGTCTGCCTACATTGTTTGTCAGGGGTTTCTTAGTACTTTAGGCTGTTTTGGTTTTGTTAAACACCACTACTTATAAAAATTTTGAGTAGGCTGTTTCATAGTTACACAAGAGATTTTATTCTGTTTTATTCATATTTGTTTAGCTATTTAAATAATAGAGGCGTGATTAGGAATATGCTATTAGCAGTTGATACAAATAAGAATATTCAAGGTGAACCAATGACTACAGACACGCTATTGAAATTGAAGAGGTACTGGATGAAGAGGATGCTCTAGAAAAATAAATTAAACAACATTTTGATATTTATCTACTCCATAGTTATATACCAAAAGAAATTATTCCAAGTGGCTTGGGATAATTATTCCATCAGCCTTCCCAAATTATGTTTCTTTTACTTCAACAAGGAACAATTTTAGAAAAAGACAAAATGTGGAATATATGAGAATAACAACTAAAATAAAAGACAACAACAGATAGATGAACTGGATGTTCAAATAAGGGATTGTGCTATACAGTTGGTGACAAATACAATCCAAATTTTTAAATTGACATGTATTTAAGTGGCTAAACAAACTGGACAAAATATATTTTATATAATAAACAAAAATTAGCTAAAAATTGCTACCAAAGAGGTGAATACAACTAGTAGCACTAAAAAGAACACAAGAAATCAAGCAAACACACCTCAACCTCCTACAAATTAATACATTCAAAACAGAACAAACAGATAAGAGAGAATATAAAAATAAAACCTATTCAATTAAATAATTTTAATAATAAATAAAATTAATTTAAATTAAATATTAAAATGCAGGTGAAAGAATCAGAGAAATCAAGTTTATTAACAACTGCTACTAATTCTGTTATCTCCAGTGGGAGATCATTACTGAAAATAGAGAGGTCAGATAACTGCATTGAATACTTTGATGTAACAAGGGAACTTCCCATTTTTAGTAAGCACAGTTAAAAACACACAAACACAATTATCAATTACAGACCTATGTATTACATTCAATATTTGAAATAGTTCCTCTGCATCTACTAGTCCTTTTTTTAGTCCTTTCTCCAAAGATTACTGTAATAAAAATAAAGTATATTGCAAGGTACCAAGTCCAAAAAAATAATATCACACTATTGTTTCAAAATGTGAGAATGGAACCTCCTTACCATAGGTGAAATAAAGGAAAAGGGAAAAAGTTAAAAATAATGTTATTGTTCCAATAAATACTGTATTTTTAGTTTATCTGAGCACACTTTAACTCCAGATAATTCTGCTATTTTATGATAGGATTTGTTTTTTTGTCAATAACAGACAGCTAACATCTGCCAAGTTTTTATAGATTTACAAACCTATGTTCACAAACTCCATATAATTACAAAGTTTTTTTGCTAACAGAATCAAAAGGTAAAACTAAAGACATTTATATTATAATTACTTCAATAGAAAATGATAATGACATTTTTAGAACATGTGACCTCGTTATTAAACAAACCTGTCCAAACTGATTCTTGTTTAATTTTAATCTGGGGAATATAAAAGGCTATTTTATAGATAAATTAATTTTTTTTAGTATCTAAAGATTTACATTAACTAGCGAAATGCTCTTAATGAAATGGAGCCTAAATAAGAAAAAGAACTAAGCTTTGAAATCCTTATGTGATAATGTTTTTTTTAAAAAAAAAAAACACTGATGAGGGTGAAAGGGATACAGAATACGTTTGATTATTGGAGGATATATTGAAATCTTAGAGAATTATTGATGATGAAGAGTATTTTAAAGAGTAACTCCACTTTTGTTGAGAAAAAAAAAAACATTCTCCTCTGGGTGATGTAAACAGCAAGGTTTCGAACAACCTTTGTTGCTGATTCCTACCTTAATGTTATTCTGAAGAAATCACTGTTTGTTCCTCTGTGCCTCTGTGCTGAGTGGGTCTAATGAGGGTAGTTTCATAATTATCAATCAGCTGTGTGGCTGCAGAGCACTAATGAGGAAATCTGCTGAGCCTGCATCCTTTTAGACATGTTCCTATTGGGAGTATCTCACCAAAAATGACATTTGTTTTCGAGGGGATGTCTGAAATCTGACTTGTGTCTTAGGCAGACTTCTGGAAAAATTGGTGAGCCAAGCAGAAAAGTATGTTTCTGGGGGGTGGGCAGTACACTTTCTGTACAGAATAGCTCCAGGTAGACATATTGCACTGCGTTTTCAGAAAATTACAGTGGCTGCAGATTTAAAAAGAAAGGTGATTTTTTTATAACATCCAATTACAATATAACTTGTGTTGCAATTGTATACACTATATTATTTTTCCTTTGTTTGCTTAAAGGGGAGTTACCCTTTAAACTTCTAAGGAAGTAAACTACAAACTCCTATAAAGAAGAATTTCAACCGTAATCAATGATACATATACAAAGGGCAATGAGGACAATTCACTAAAATATTTTACCGCATTCGAGTATGCGTTAAAATACTACACGACGTTCAGAAAAAAAAAAAAACTGTGCAATCTACAAAGAAACTCTCCTTAAAATCTTGCATGCATTATCTTTCCAAAGTATGCCTTAAATACCGCGTGAAACCATGCGGTAATTTATCGCAAACATCTGATATGATGCATTTCCAAAAAAGTGTAAGGCAGACAGCAATTTAGTCATGCCTGGTATGGCATGGCTTGTCTGTGTTGAGGGCTCAAGGAACCCTGTGAGTATAAAGCTCCATGATAAGTGGCTTGGATAACCTGAACTGCTTGAATAATCTGAACTTCTGCAGAGTATCAGCATCTGTGAATTGATCCAGCAGTGTGTGCTCCTTAAAGCTTCTTTCCTTTAAAAGGACCACTTGAGATCTTCTCCTCCTGCTCCTCTTCTGCATTGCTTTAAATTCCAGAAGACTGGATTCAAAGGGCTCCATCATCTTTGCTATGCCGTCTGCCAGCCTCCAGAAACAACTCCTGACTAAAATCTAGCTTGCATTTTCCAACCTATTTTTGAAACCAATCACTGGCCGATCTGATCATTGTCATAGTTATCCAATAGTAATCGCAAGCTTGGACCAGTACTTAATTATCGCATATATTTATTTATTTATTTATTTAATTTTGTGAATTGACTTTAATGCCTTTTTATGCTGTGTTTAATAGGGATGATCGAACGGTTCGGGTCAACCATCGGTTCGACCCAACGTTGGCTGTTCGAAATTCGGCCGAATTCCGAACTTTTTGTGGTAAAAGTTCGGAATTCGGCCACCAGAACCGCCCAAAATGCAATGGGACAGGAACTGGGATTTAAAAGCCCATAATTGGCCCAGAAACATCAGTAAAATGTGATTGGAGTGACTACGGGGTCCAAAGGCCAATCAGGAGTGAATACGCCCCCCATACGCCCCCCCCCCCCAGTATATAACATAGCCCTGCCAAAACTCTAGCACTGTAATACAGAGGCTGTGGAAGAGAGTAGAAGAATTTGTGTTTCTACTGCTGCTTGTAAAGCTCCAGTGTCATTTTGCAATTATTAGTGTGAGGAAAGGGATATGCAGTGTAGTTAGGGTACTATATACCACTATAGTTAGATTCAAAAGTCTAGTTTTTGTAGGGATAGCTTTAAGTGTCAGGGTGACTGTAGTGTAGTTTAGGGTGACCTGACTCTGCCATATCAGGGTGACCGTAGTGTAGTTTAGGTGACCTGACTCTGCCATGTCAGGGTGACCGTAGTGTAGTTTAGGGTGAACTGACTCTGCCATGTCAGGGTGACTGTAGTGTAGTTTAGGGTGAACTGAACCAACAATCAGCACCATGGGATCTTCTAAACAGTTGTCTAGAAAACTGAAACTGAAAATAGTTGACGCTCACAAAGCTAGAGAAGGCTATAAGAAGATAGCAAGGCGTTTTCAGATGTCAATATCCTCTGTTCGGAATGTAATTAAGACACGGCAGTCATCAGGAACAGTGGAAGTTAACCACTTGCCGACCGCCGCACGACTATCTACGTCAGCGGTCAGCCCCTCACAGGCAAACTAACGTAGGGCTACGTTGCTTGCTTGTGAGGGTCTAGGGAGCGAGCGCGCGCCCCCGAAGGCGCGCTCCCGCTCCCGCGTGGTCACGGACCCCCCCGCGCGTGTGACCAGCGGACCCGATGTCCGCCGGCCACTCGGCGATCGGCGGGGGAGAGGGAGAATGTCAGGCAGCTTGTGTAAACAAGCTGCCTGTCATTCTCCTCGCTGCAAAGACACTGATCACATGGATCTACTATGTAGATCCGTTGATCAGTGTCCTTACAGCTGAAGCCACAGCCAATCACAGTAGAAACCACGCCCCTAGGGACACACACAGCCCCTCCCTCCCAAATAAAGTTAACCCCTTCACTACCAGTGTATTTTTACAGTAACAGTGCATATATATAGCACTGATTACTGTAGAAATGTCACTGGTAACCCCAAAAGTGTCAAAAATGTCAGTCAAGGGTCCGATCTGTCCGCCGCAATGTCGCAGTACTGCAAAAAAAAATCGCAGATCGCCGCCATTACGCGTTAAAAAAAAAACAACAAAAATTACAAAAATCTTTCCCTTTGTTAGTAAACGCGATAACTTTTGCGCAAACCAATCAAAATACGCTGTTTGCGATTTTTTTTACCAAACATAGGTAGCATAAAACAAATTGGCCGAAAATGTTAAAAAATTTTGATTTTTACATTTTTTTTGGGGGGAATTTCATATAAAAAAATGTGAAAAATATTGTTATTTTTGCAAAATTGACGCTCTTTTTTTGTTTATAGCGCGTGATCAAAAAATCGCACAGGTGATCAAATACCACCAAAAGAAAGCTCTGTTTGTGGGGGAAAACAGGACACCAAATTCGTTTGGGTACAGCGTCGCACGACCGCGCAATTGTCCGTTAAAGTCACGCAGTGCCGAATCGCAAAATACCCCCTGGTCGGAATGGGGGTAAAATCTTCCGGGGCTTAAGTGGTTAAAGCAAGATCTGGAAGACCAAGAAAAATATCAGACAGAACATTTCGCAGGATTGTGAGAAAAACAATTCAAAACCCACGTTTGACTGCACGATCCCTCCAGAAAGATCTGGCAGACACTGGAGTTGTGGTACACTATTCTATTATAAAGAGATACTTGTACAAATATGGTCTTCATGAAAGAGTCATCAGAAGAAAACCTCTTCTACGTCCTCACCACAAAAATCAGTGTTGGAACTTTGCAAATGAACATATAGACAAGCCTGATGCATTTTTGAAACAAGTTCTGTGGAACGATGAGGTTAAAATTGAACTTTTTGGCCGGAATGAGCAAAGGTACGTTTGGAGAAGAAGGGGCACAGAATTTAATGAAAAGAACCTCTGTCCAACTATTAAGCATGGGGGTGGATCTAATTTTTTTTTTCAAATAATTTTTTCAATAATTGGCTCTCTATCAAAAACGACAATTTTTAAGAACTTTTTTTGACTGATTCATAGTACCTGGGGCATGACCCAGAACCCTAGGCACTTTTTAGGGGCATTTATTTGTTTTAGTTTCCCATTAGGTCTGCTTTACTTTTAAATGACAGTGCATGGCAGTAGGTGGAATCATAGGCCACTATTGGACTATGAAGCAGCTATGGATCAGCCCGCTGCCATGCACTGTCAATCAATGGCAAGGCAGACGTGATGGGTATATAATCTCTCAATTACCCATCAGGCTCTGCCCACACCTAGTTCAAAGCTCATTGGCAATGCACTGACAGGCACAGTGGATGGAGGGGGGAGGGAATGCACTGAAGAAGCAATGTCCAGTATAGACACTCTAACCTCAGTGAGGGTACGGACAAATTCATGTACTTGTCCCTGGACCGGTACATTAATCGGGCACAGGCAACCATCAATGTGGGATGCCCCTGGATGGGCTGTGAGTCTTAATAAACATATAATGTCCACAGTGCAATGTCCATTTGCTATAACTCAAATAAATGAAAAATTACATATGTGATGACTCCTAGTGGTAAAGAAAATCCAATAGTGAAAATCCAAAAAGAATGCCTAGTGACATACAGTGAATCCCACTACCTCCAGGATTGGCTTCTTACCAGCAGGTAGGGATATTCTGGCAAAACACTTGTGTTGCACATATTGAATTTGTGTTTTATATATATGTCACTTGTGATTTAATATTTTGTTTAGCGCACCAGACCATCAAATTTTCAGCATTATAGCCCCAATTCAGGTATTTGGATCTTTGGTTGCAGCTTAATGTTGTTCACATATCAGCGCACCCTTTTCATTTACTTTTTAGCGTCCTCAACATTGTTTGTGTTGATGCGGCGATCTGTTTGTTTTTTTGTTCAGCTTGCTGTTTGAAAAAAAAAAAACTGAAGATGTATACCTTGCTTTACTCTCTCTATGATTACTTTTGGGTTACATTAGATGTATCTGCACTTTAGAATTAGAAGAAATTAGATGCAAATACATTTTATTTACAACATGACCAGTTTTTGCCTAGTAATTATCAGAAATGTATTTTAGATTCAATTGTATTTAATCTGGCTAAGAATTATATTACTTTTCTTTACAAATTCTATGTTCAGATCAAGGGGACAACCACTTTCTGAGAAACTATTTGTCTAATTGTCTATAGCTGCACCTCAGCTATATCAGACATCAGCACAGACCATATCTTCCACTATACATTTATTGGTGATATTATCTGCATTTAGAAAGGAGTCTCATTATCAGCTGGTGGATTTGTTTTTTTCCAGCACAATAAGAATAATTGGGGTTTAAATTAAAACAATAATAAGATTATTTTTTGAATATTTTCCAAACCTGTAAACTAGAAAAAATATTTCAGAACTCTTCTACAAGAGGTTTGCATTTTGCCTGTGGAAGCGAAATTAAAATCAAATCAATATTTGGTGTGGCCACCCTTTACCTTCAAAACAGCATAAGTTCTTTTAGGTACACTTGCACACAGCTTTTGAAGAAACACATCAGGTAGGTTGTTCCAAACATCTTGAAGAACTAACCACAAGTCTTCTGTGGATGTAGGCTGTCCGACGATTTTCTGTCTCTTCAGATAATCCCACACAGATTCAATGATATCAAGATCAGGACTCTGTGGGGACAAACCATCACTTCCAGGACTTGTTCTTCTTTTTGCTGAAGATAGTTCTTGATGACATTTGTTGTATGTTTACGGTCATTATTTTGCTGCTGAAAAAATGTAGGGCCAATCCTATGCCTCCCTGATGGTATGGCCTGATTGTTAATTATTTGCCTGAATTTTTCAGCAGTGAGGACACCATTGATTAGGACCAAATATCCAACTCCATTTACAGAAATGCAGCCCCAAACTTGCTTCCTGCTACAGCCAAATAATTCAAAATTTGACTCATCAGTCTAGAGCACCTCCTGCCTTTTTTCTGCACCTCAGTTCCTATGTTTTCATACATAGTTGAGTCACTTAGCCTTTCTACCATGTTGGAGCTATGGCTTCTGCAATTCTTAGATGAAGACTACACTACCCATGTACCTGGGTTTCCACCAGTTCCCTGCAGATGGCACTGCTGAACATCTTCTGATGTCAAAGGAAAGTAAGCATGATGTGTCTTTCATTTGTTGCATTAAGTTTCCTTGGCCGACCTCTGCACCTACGGTCCTCAACGTTGCCCATTTTTTGTGCTTCTTCAAAAGAGCTTGAACAGCACATCTTGAAACCCCAGTCTGCTTTAGAATCTTTGTCAGAGAGAGACCTTTCTGATGCAGTATAACTACTTTGTTTCTTATCGCTATACTCAGTTTAGACATTGTGTATGACCTATGACATAAAACTATCTTTCACAACCTCAGTAGCAGAATTTGGCTGTTCCTCATTCAGTTTTAAGCTCCCTACACAGTTGTTTTTGTTTCAGTTAATTAATGTGTTTTAACCTATATATGAAATTGATGATCATTAGCCCCTGCTTTCTTATAATTGGTTGATCATACACATGACTCTAATCCTACAAAATCCCAGACTTTGTAGGAATTTATGCTGGTTTGAAGTCAGAGTAGTCACACCAAACATTGATTTGATTTAGATTTTTCTTCTGCTCTCACTCTTTGCATTTTGTAAATTGAAAAAAGTAAACAATTAAAATATATACTTTTGAAAGCATTCTTATCTTACAGCATTTCTTCACACCTGCCTAAAACCTTTGCACAGTACTGTGTATATACAGTGTTCAGCATAAATGAGTACACCCCTTTTGAAAAGTTTGATTTTAATGCCAAAACTGAGTTTTATAGAACATTTTTTTAGCTCCATTATGTGAAAGTAAGGTTAATAATATAACTTAGATTACAAAATCTTCAGTTTTACTCAAATTAGTTGATGCAAAAATGAATACACCCCACAATTTAAAACTACTACATCTAGTGTTTTGTATGACCCCCATGATTTGCAAGGACAGAAGCAAGTCTTCTAGGTATGGAATGAAGACGTTGGCGACATATTGCTTCATTTATCTTTTTTCATTCTTCAAAAACTACCTCTTTTAAAGCCTGAATGCTGGATGGAGAGTGATGCTCAACATGTCTCTCTAGAATTCCCCATAGTTTAAAAAATAAAGCTGTAAATATGTATTCAGGGGAAGTAGTGATAAACTCTAAATCACCCCATGCTACCCCAGTAAAAGCAAGATAATAATAAGTGCATTTATACCTTCATTTTTTGGGTGCTGATTGATAGAGTTTAAAGATGAATGAAGCATGTATCTGAATTCAAATCAATAGCCACCCTATAGGGAATGCGTATATACAGTATATTATAGTAGTTCAAAATACATTAATCCAAATGAGTCAAAATACACAATAAGGAATTTCAACACAACGCACCTCAGAAAACGTAGGTATAAAGTTTGGGGTGTGTAAGGAGTATTATCCAAAAATTCCCTGCCAGCAGGAGTAATAACTATGTATTAATCTTAAAAGAACGATATCCCCCTAAGGAGTAGGCTTACCACCAATAAAGTCTGGAAGGGAAGTCAAACACAGCAAAAAGAGGTTTTGTAAGCGATATCAAACCTCATATGGTTACTGCATCAATTCCTATGCCAATATAGTCATGAAACATGGTAGGGGATAACTCACCTCTATCATGTACATACCTAGGTTCGTATAGTGTGCTCTTTTCGGCGTCCCATGCACCAGGGTGTTCTCATTCTCATGGGGTCTGGGGAATAGGCACTGCCTGCGTGAGATATAACTGATACAAATATATAGACATTATGTTCCCATTTTGGACTGACACAGCACTCAGTGTGTCCTCATTCTTGTGGGGTTATCCCTCCCCCATATATGGCGTTTCCGAACCTGCATGTCACTGCTGGCCGCATCACAGGTGTGTGGCGTCACCTTGCCCAGCAATCTCTAACCACACCTCCACCACACCCCTGAGACACTCCCACAACCCTCCACCTGGCAGGAGGGTTGAGAGGTACCACATGGTTGGCAGCAAATGCAAGAGCACCTCACTGCACTGTCCACCCTTGCCCCATCCTGCGAGTGCCCCCATGCCCTCTGCCCCTTGTGGCAGATGGATGAAGGAGATGCCTAGGTACAGGGATCAAGAAAGTGGCAAGATAAGGGCCCAGTAGGAGAGGGAACCTCCCTCCAGAGCTGGCGCCCATCAGGCACTACAGTCGGCCTACACATGGTGGGGGAGCCCACGGGAGACTGATGCGGCACGTATAGCCATGCAGTCACCGCAGGAAGGGGATCAAGCGAGTGGCCAAATGGCATCTGTCCATACCACCTGTACAACAGATCAAAAAAAAAAATCTAAATTATTTGAGATACAATTACAAATTAAATGGGTCAAAAATAGAGAAAAAATAGAGAAGAGACGAGGGATGTGAACATGCATAGCATAAACTTGTAATGTTCCCTATAGAAAAGATTTTTTAAGAGTAAATTTCATTATTCCCTGGGGGAAATATTGCATTGAGGCGCTTTATATATACATTTCTGTAAGCGCATGTTTCTTGCATATTATGATGAAATGTACAATGTTTTCATGCGTATGTATGAGTATAATCACTTTTCTTCTTATTCTGTTTAGAATATTTGTACCTAAGCTACTGAAGAAGCAATAATCTCACGAAACATGTAGAGCTCATTCATCCAAAAGTAATAACACATCAAGTTACCCTGCCGTGGTCTTTATCTATGGTTACCGTGCACAAGAACATTCAACTTTACAGGGTCTTCTATGTGATGGTATAGGGTGAATTGTATGGTGTTTTATACATATGTCTTTTTTAACAATGTTAACAGATTTTGATTAAAATTATAGGGTTTTAGCCAAGATTGGTACCGATAAAGTCCATGCTTGTGTGAAAGTTATAGAGTCTATAAAACCATGGTTTATATATATTTGAAAATTGATCAGTCCTGATGTAGTGACTATCTCATTTCTTGAGGCCTTAAAATGCCAGGACAGTACAAATAACTCCAAATTTTGTAAAGTAGATAGCCCAAGGTTTTTAGTAAGAGACAATTAAGACATTTAATAAAAAAAATTTTCACAAAGCTGTAATTTTAACAAATTATTTCTCATAAACAGCATGGGTGTGCTTACAATTACACCCCAAAACTCATTCTACTATATCTTATGAGTATGAAGATACCACATATGTGAGACTTTTTTTATAGCCTAGATACATAGAGGGAACCAAATCTAAGAAGCCCCTTCAGGCATTCCAGGAGCATAAATTATGCATCTCATTTCTTGACTACCAATCACATTTTTGGAGGTCCTGGAGAACTAGGACAAAAGAAACACCCACAAAATGACACCTTTATGGAAATCAAACACTCCAAGGTATTTTCTGAAAGAAATAGTGAGTCTTTTGAAAATGGAATTTTTTTCCCACAAGATTTTGAAAAATGCAGAAAATAAAATGAAAATGTATATTTTTTAATTACGCAAAATTGTCAATTAATAAGATATTGCTAGCACACATCGTAGGCATACTTCGAAATACACCCCAAAACACATTCTGCTACTCCTCCCGAGTGTGGCAATGCCACATTCATGAGACTTTTTTACAGCCTAGCCACACAGAGGAACTCAAAACACAAGGAGCACCTTTGGGCATTCTAGGAGCATCAATTACACATCTAATTTCCTAACTACCTTTTGCATTTTTGGAGGCCCTGAAGAACTAGGACAGTTGAAACACCCAAAAAACTACCACATTTTGGAGAATTAATACCCCAAAGTATTTCTTAAGAGGCATGGTGAGCCTTTTGAAGATTTCATTTCTTGCTTAAAGTTTTTGGAAAATGAGGAAACATAATAAAAATATTTTTTTTCACAAAATTGGAAATTTAATAGGATATTTCTCACACACAGCATGGGCATATTTAGAATTACACCACAAAACCAATTATACTACTCCTGAGTATCATGATACCCCATGTGTGAGACTTTTTGGTGTCCCATGGACACAGCATGCACAGATTGTGCCACTGTGTGCTAGCAGAGAGCTGGCACAAGCTTTGGATGCAGAGGTGGGGGATATACAGGTACATCCACACACATTGGCACTCTTCTCATCCAACTGTTTATGTAATATGACTGGACAGAAGTGTTTAAAAAGATCACATAATAAACACTGTCTTCAACATTACTATACCACAAAGGGTCCAATATCCATTATTTTTGCAACATTCTGCACCCACCAGGAAAGTACATCACTTCTTGTCACACTATACTCCCAGCGCTTAGAATATACCAAACACAAGTAAACAATCCCAAATGTCCATACTTAGTGTGAAATACTTATATCTTTATTAGATACTCCATTTCAATGAAAACAATGGTAAAAGTGAACTCTCACTGACTAATTATACCCTCTAGTGTAAATGGGCCTTAAAAGGCAAATACTGTATATCATTAGCCACAAGATGTCACTCTCCCTCTTCTTCACTCTCCTAATCAGGAAATCTGTGATCTTATGTTTCCTCATGTCTGTGGTACCCAAATGGCAGGTACGTTTACAACACCCAACATGCTCCAGACAGAGGCTGCAAACCACAACAGCATTGTCTGTAACTGCTAAAAAAAAAAGTCCTGCAATGCAGAGCTACTTCTATTTGTTGGCATTAGCCGGTGTCTAACAAAAATAACTGAAGTTAATATGTTGAACATTTTGGTAATAACTGGTGCTACAGGGATAGATAGGGGTTCGTGGAATGTGGGGTTGTTGTTTTAAAGAGTTTTTGTGTTCTCCATTTTGACATTTTATTAAACTAAAAATAATGCACTGTTGTGCTGAAAAAAGAAGAAGCTACAAACCATACTTTAAACTGTTGTGCCACCAGCCATTTTGTATGAAGTTGAAGGCATTAGCTTTCTTTTTTTTTTTTTAAGTAAACTTTTTTATAGCATTTAGATTTGGTATGGCTTATACTTCAACTGTTCAATTCAGACATATTTCAGTTGGATAAAAAATTGGGTCTCCTAACCTATCTAAAAAAAATTCATTTTTTTCAAATTGCAATGGTTTAAATTGCAGTGCTGCTGCTGTATTTAAGCCCAGCAGTAATATAACAGTGAAAAAATCTATTCGACTAAGCAAAATATGCAATACCAAAAACAATATACCTGACACTGTATGTGAAAATCATACTGTTCCAGAACACCATACAGTATACAGCTTTAAGATACCTCACAATCATGTAATTGAAAGGATTTAAGCTTTTCCTGTGTCACCCTTGATGTAATTTTAAAAGGTGTACTTTCCAATTTTTGAATTTCACGATGGGTTTCACAATCAACCCTTAAACACATTTACTATCTTTTTTTTGTTGCAAATAAAATTTTTAGTTTAAGAGATGAGTTAAATTTACGCCCTGCAGCAATGCAGAAATGTGAAAAAAAAAACAACATAACCATAAAAAATATTCTTCCTGATAGCAGAACTGTGGAAAGGATAAACTCTTTAAATCCATTAGTAGGAAAAAATTGTCTGATCTAAATAACTCCTACCTTTTTGTATGCTTTGATAGCAAGCTTCCCTAAAGAAAGCAATCAGCCATTTCACCTAAATCCATCTAGGACAGGAATAAAGCTCAGCTCTCTCAGCTACATTTGCTTTTACCCTTTATACAGTCTTTAGATCTCCTTGAAAAACTATATAGAAATTGTTGTTAAAAGTAACTACTTTTTGCAAAACAGCCAATCTTTTATAGCCTCTCTCATATGATATAGCATTTTATTCTATAAGCTCTATCATCGTAACTACTTAGCGTATCCAGCTGAATTATACCTTGTTTTTCTTCAGAACAAACTGGGCTTTCATTTTGATGTAATAGATACCTCCTGACTTTTTATTATCAAAGAAAAACTTGCAGAACATGGTAAAATATATATATATATATGTTTGTAAATGTAACTGTATATTTCTTGCTACATAACCTACCACCAAAGAACAATCCACAATAAATTCTCTTGCTCCTGATGTTAACAGCAATTCTGCATATGTGTATGTTTTTTTGTTGTCTGTACCTGTAGAAGAGCCCAGAAACAATAGTGCACATTTTGCTTTTTTTTTTAATCCTACCTAAAACGTACTGACACGGATACTCATTTAAAAAATGTTTTTTTCATCCTACCTAAACACACTGAATCTAACTCTGGCCCTGATCTAGATCAAAGAGGAGAAAAAACACCGGGTCTAGCTGTGCAGTGACCTATTTCTGATAATAAGAGGCTATCACAGTGATCACGTGATTGAGAAGTGGGTCTCCCAGTTCCTAATCATTAGTACAAGACTCAGGGCTTTCAGAGAGAACGTGATTTCTGTGCTTGGAGCGCACTGTGCAGCCTGCTCTCAGCACAAACACTGGTACACATACTATATGACCATCCAAGACTAGCCGACAATAGCTTAGATGAGAATCTGGAACTGTTTATTTGAAAACTCACAGATAATTTATACACTACACAATCAGGTGAGACTCATCACATCACTGTATAAAGAAATATAAATAACATAACTAAACAACCAGTATAAACTATGCTACTCCCTCCCCCTAGTAACTACTAGCTGACAATGATAGCATTACTATGCTAATTGATTCAGCACTTAAACCAGCCTGGGTGACCAGACTGGCTGGCAAAAAGGCTACAACAAAGTACATTACATATTATCCTAAGTATAAACACAGAACACCCTAATAAACAGACAATTGCAGGAGACCCCAGTAACAGACTGTCTGGCTCCTACCTACAATAGTCTATGAGGCATAGCTCATACAATATTCCATCATTCTGATACAGTGGAATTAATTTATCATAGATTTCTTGAGGGATATTGTTGATAAATATTACTGTCCCACGATTAATATAACACCTTTCAATCCATTCCAGAAGGGAAGCTTTATTGTCCTTTTTCAGAGAAGAAATCCAAGCCTCGCTCTCTGCATTCATTAAGTGGTGGTCCGTCATTAGAGAATGATCTGCTCTCTGCATGGGCCATAATCAGTTGGTAAGAGGCTTGCTCCTAGTCCTCTCCAAAAGCCCCTGTCTTGGTTAGATCTGTTAGAGTCTTGTTATTTACTTATTATTTTGCTCTCTATAGAGCTTACCATCAATTTAGTACTCCAACTCTACAATAAAGAAAAACCCCTGGAGGAGCTGCTGGAAATTGCCCAGGCTCTTTTCCCAGTAGATGCTCCACAGTCAGGAAAACACAATCAAAGACATTTTTTTGCCTCAAAAGCCATTATAGTACCTCTAGGAGTTTGGTGAGATACGGAGTATATCTTTCTTGGTCCACCATGACCATGATTTGTCAGCATTTTTGCTGTTTTATATGCCATTGTTTTATTCATCAAATGTGAGTGTAATGAGGATTATTTTATTAAAGTATTTCCCTATGAGTATTACCTCTTTCTCTTTATACTCGAGTTACACATCTATGAGGTTCCATTAATGCTTGGACATCATTTGGGGATTATCATAAACCCCTAAGAGGTTCTCTGCTCTATTTGCCAATGTGAGAATATTAGGCATTTATATCTGGTGAGTGGACAACCAAGAGGGAGCGGTGACACTAACTCACGTGGTACGGTGGAAGTTAACCCCAGAAGTTATTTTATATGAACTCTTTTTATGGACTTGATTTTATTTAATCACGTTATTCATGGGTGATTACGTTGTGTGCCACTATCTACTGCTTGATTGTTTCTCCATTGGAGTAGATGTATTTTTATTCTATGTATTTTTTAAAAGTGGCAGCTGATTAGTATTTATTTAATTTGTATCCTTTTGATTGCTGAAGCACAGTGTTGGGATCTCTCTAGTTAGGGCACTCCTCTGTTGGATTCTTCAGTTTCTTTTACAGTGTTCAAATCTAGTTACAATTGATAATGAACATCTTACAGCAATCCAAATACAATGCGCGTAAATATATGTAAGTAGCCGGCCAGCTATCCAAGAATCACCTGTCCTTCCGGGATCCCACGTGGTGACATCAGCATGTCGCGACCCGACATGTTTCGTCACAAATGACGTCATCCTGGGGTACGGGCCATGTGCTGACTCACCACATTATAAAGCATACAAAGCAATCAAGCCTCGCTTTGAACTTCCAGCCGAAGTTCCCAATGAGGCCATATTGATTATGGGAAAACGTTGCCAGTAATTCTAAAACCAAATAAGAAAACCAGTTACAAAAAAATGTAATGGGATTCATTGATAAAACTTAGAGAAACCTCTCTATTAACAATAAAATCCCAAATATGATTTAATACTGGTATCCGATAACCAAAAAAATGAATTATATATAATACCAGTGCAGTCAGCATTTTTCCTGCACTGGATTGTATTGTAATGCGGTAAAACACATAAAAAACACACACCGAATGCACCTAGTACAGTGAACAAAAAACAAGAAAAAAGAAGAAAAAAGCATCTGGAATGCATAAAAATGCATTAAAAAATGCATCGGAATGCATCAAAGACACACCGAAACACTTAAAAAACGCATCAAAAAATTGCTTACAGAAATGCATCCAGAACGGGGCTGGAGTGTGTTTTTGTTCACCTATGCATTCTTAATTCAAATAAGTATCTTCTATCGCTCTCAGCCTCCTCCAGATCTGCAATGTCTTTTTTTTTTTTTGCTGCTGTGATCCAACTTCCTGATAGAGGGTGGCTACACTCATTCTCTATGGTCTCACTATATGTAGGAACATAGCCACCATCTCTTCACTCCTGAGATAAACTAAGGTCTATGGAGTAATGATTATGGAATTTGTAGTGTGCATAGAGCAGTGCACATGATCCCAACTGTGCACTGCTCTTTCCACAAAAATGAAAGTGAGGTGGAAAAGGAGAAGCAGTGGCGTAGCGTGGGGGGTGCAGGGGGGGCCGGCCGCACCGGCGCAACATCTGGGGGAGGCGCATCCGCTCCGCACATGAAGTACTCACACTCTGTCTGTCATAGGCTGCCGCCGCCCGCTCGCACTCGCAGCTCTCTGCCCCTGGCCAGGCTGGCTCACTCACTGACTCTCACTGGCTGTGCGCAGCTCGGCTCCCGATCCAAGCCGCCGGGTCGCCCACTGTGGAGAGGGGGGGTTGGAGAGACAGTCCCTACTGCACGCCTGGCTTATCTGGGAGGGGGAGGGACTAAGGTGCAGCGGCCGCCCAGCGTAGCACTGAGCGCGGGACGGGAGAGGAGAGAGAGCCACAGTCCACCAGGCCAGGCAGCTCAGCTGAGGCAGAAGAAGAGAGAGGAGAGAGCCGACGCCAGACGGTGCTGCAGGACGAGGGAAAACCTAGGAGGAGAGGAGAAAACCTAGCCTGCTGTGATCGGGTCCGGGACAGGTGAAAAAAAAGGTAGGAGTCAGGACTCATCATAAGGAAACATACAAGCACTTAAGCACTTGTCTCCAAGAAACGTATTGTAGTGCTTGTCATGAAACATCTGCTCATCTTTCGACAGACTGAATGTTTTGAAAGGAACATTAACCATCAATTAAATTAGAGCTATTATCTGCATGGCACACAGAGAAAGGCACAATTTCCCCCCATACATCCTTGCCATTGAAAGATAAAAAGGGCACAGATTCATTCATCCATCATTAAAGGCTACTCAAGCAGGGTCTTATTGCTCGCACCAATTTTTTTACTATAAAATTGACCAGCCTATTTGTTTGCAGCCTGAGGTTTGTTCCAACTACTATACCGGGAAAAGAGTTTTCTGTAAAGTGACGTTCCAAACTTTTTACACTTTCCATACATACAATAACAGCACAGTTACTGTTGATGTAAAAGTTAATGTGAGAAAGAGTTAGGCCCCTTTCACACAGGCGGACCGTTCAGATCTGCCTGTCCGTTTTTTTGGCGGATCTGAACGGTCCCCCCATGCATCTCTATGGGGGATCGGATGTCAGCGGAGACATGTCCGCTGACACCCGATCCGTCAAATCTGGACGGATGGAAACCCTATGTTCCATTCCCATATGGTCCGTTCCCATATGGTCCGTTCCCATTCGATTTTCCCCTTAGAGATGCATGGGTACCTGACAGCTGTGTCTCCGCACACAGCGCAGAGACACAGCTGTCATCCTACTGCTCAGTGGGGGATCGGCGGCTCGATCCCCCGCTGAGAAAAGCGGAGTCCGTTTGACGGACTGCTGTGTGAAAGGAGCCTTAACATTTCTGAATAGGCTTTGATAACAAACAATACATGTACTTAGGGGGTAAGGGTTTCTTTAACTAATCTAGTGGAAGATACTCGAGTGCTAAAATCCACGGGTTAGGGGGCGCAAATTACTTGCTTTGCCCCGGGTGCTGACAACCCACGCTACGCCACTGAGGAGAAGTTCAGGAACTCACAGAGGATGTTACAAGTAAGGGCTTGTTTACCCTTGCTTCAAAACATGGCTTTGGACTTGCTTTTTTAAAGCTCTCTGAATGCCAGTCAAAGCACCTGTCACTACTAAATAAAATAGTTAGCTTACAGTCCTGTTTACATCTTGCATTTGCTTTGCTTTCCTTCGCTTAAAAATGATACCCCATTTTGCTTTGGTGGTGCTTCAAAGCATCTTCAAAGCCTCCATAGAAATCTATGACAAAGCTCACTTACAGCACATGGATCTTTTGAGAGGCTTTTTTTTATTCAGCTTTTTTTTGGAAAAATTGCAGGTATGCGATATCAACACACACACACAGGGCATCAGCCGCGCTTCATTAAAGCTTCAAAAAAGCAGCACTGAAGCATCATTGAAGCACCACGGAAGCATAATTGAAGAATCAAAAGCACATCAAAAAATCATGTTGAAGCAATAAGCGCTTTAATGTGTATTGAAGTCAAAGCAAGTGTAAACGAGCCCAATTTCTTACAGAATAGATTACAGGGCTACTGTTTAGTGAAAGCATGTGGGTTATTTTTGGAGAATAAGGATATCATTTAGTGTCACATTAAAAATGTATGCACATACATGTAGAGTCAAAATAATATACATTTTTTGATTGTGTTTTGGGAGGGGGAGAACAAATGACCCTCAAATTTGAATATGGATTGCAGCTTAAACTCTGAGATGTATTTAAAATGAATGTTATCACACACACACAACACAAAAAAAACACATGAATAGCTATCAATTAAGGATAACCCTCTAATGTGAGAGACCATGTTTAGCATAGAGAAATGGTGGGGAGCTCATCTGGAGGTCTTTATTAGGAATGAGTGTTTGGTTTAAACATAAGTTCAGACTGAACAATGGCTGTTTGGGCATTCTGTCTGAAGGCCAAGCATTTAGGGCGCATCTATACCAACCACTGATGTCACCTAGTGCAGTAACTTACATGGCTGGGAACCCCCAGAAAATGGGCGGGGGATCAAAGGGGGGGGGGTTACATCATTGCATAAATATGGCCTTATTGCTCAAATTTGGCCATGACCATATATGGGAATTGATGTCACCACTATCTCTATCCCTTTCCTTTCATAGCTGTTGACAATTTTATTATTAAAGGGCTTTCCAGATTTTCATAAGCCCCCTGCCCACAGATCCCCACAACCAGGGTCGGTCATCAACATGGGGGCAAGATACTTGTCAAATGGATAAACCCTGGCAAGACACCCCCTTATGTTGTTTGCATGTAGCCTGGTATGGTTCACCTTTCCCTGCAAGCCAGACTGCATTTTTATATTAAGGGATGAATGGTATCTATTTTGGGGGAACTCTATGCAATTTTTTTTAAACAAATTTACAAAAAAAATAGCACACAGACTCCTCCAATGATCCCTAAAATATGACTGTTCTTCAAAAAGTTTCCACACTTTTTTAACACTATTGTGCTGTTTTTTTTTTTTTAAGAAATCGACAATGAAATATCTTTTGTTAATAGTTTTAAAAATGTTTTTCCTTTTTAAATGTTAGTGCTGCTAAAACACTTTCTGTACATTCTGTACATCAAGATGCGCCCATTCTAAAGCAGAATTAGGACCCCCCCAACATGCTATTTAAAAGCATTAAAGTGTTTGTTACCCTAAAAAAAAAAAAATGATTCTGTTCCTTTTAAAGCATATTATACAGCACAGTAATTTGCCCTGCCCCCGTTTCAACTGGAGTCACTGGCTGATCCTCCCTGGCTCTGCTCTCCCCCCTGTAAACTGATCACGGTTTATCATGGCTGCTAAGTTCTGACACTGTGGTCAGTTTACATGCCTCTGTCATCCGCAGCTGTTCTCTGTTCTCTCTGTCCCCCCCCCGCCTTTTAGCTCTTACCAGTGCCCGCCCCCTCCCCTCCCCTCCTGCTGCTGAAATTACTTTTGATTCCTAATATAATCCTCTTTTTTTCCTTATGCGTCACAGTGTGTCACAGTGTCTGTGTCTATAAAAAATGCCAGCTATACCTGATTTTAGAGCACCGCTCAGCACTCATGTGACCGGCCGACTCTCTCCTCTCCTCCCAACTGATCTCAGCAGTGGAACCTCGGCCCGCTGCATCTGTCAGGCCGAGAGAGGAGACAGCCGGCCGGTCACGTGAGCACCAAATGGCGCTCTGAAATTAGGTATAGCCGGCAATTACAAAAAAAAAAAAACAGACACTGTGACACACAGCATTAGGAAACAACGAGGATTATACGTAGATATGACAGTGGCTTAACAACCACTTTAAAATCACTGCTGCTGGTCAAATTAAATATTTTTTGCGTTGCTACATGTTCCCCAGGGCAGTGCCCAATCCCATGATATTTTTTGACATCTCTTGCCTATTAGCTCAGAAAATGGAAATGTTTGATTTGACAAATTTAACTCCTTTTGATTTTAGTCAGGTTCGGATTCAGTGTTAAAATTTCTTTGAAGTTCACCAAACTCTGCTGGAACCTGGTTCATCCCTAGTCTTGAGCAGATGTAACATACCAAACCACTGAAAGCAATATTTAGGCTAGTGTTCTTTAAAGTGGTTGTAAAGGCACAAGGTTTTGCATTTTATGCATGAAGGTAAAAACTTCTATGTGCAACAGCCCCCCCCAGCCCCCCTATTACTTACCTGAGCCTCTCGATCCAGCGATGTCCATGAGAGCCTTGCCTCTCCGGGGTCTCCAACTCCTGATTGGCTTTTGGCACTCCTAATTGTCAATCATAGCCAATAATCCAATCAGAAGATGGAGGGACAGGGCCGAGCCGTGGCTCCATGTGTGAATAGACACACAGAGCCATGGCTCAGGAGCATGCCTACTTGGGTGCCCCCAGAGCAAGCTGCAGGAAGGAAGAGCCAGGAGTGCCTGTGTGGGACCTGAGAAGAGGAAGATTGGGGCTGCTCTGTGCAAAACCATTACACAGAGCAGATAAGTATAACATGTTTGTTATTTATGTTTGTTATTTATGTTTGTTATTTATATGTTCGGTATTTATAATAAAAAAATTGTTATTATCGCTTTAAATACTCAAATATTCATAGATTGGGATAGAAAGTGCACTTAGTTTAGTAATCATGTCTTCACTTGAACAACAAAATCATATGCAGTCGATTGAAAATAGGGGTTTTCGTAAATCTCCTTGATGATTAAAGTGAACACAGCTGTACTGGGTTAAGATAACATTCTGCTCCTATAGTAAATCAACCTTCAGGCTGGGTTCACACTTATGCGAATTGGATGTGGGTTTCCCTGCATCCAATTTGCATGACAGGAGAGTGTGACCGAGCAGGTTCGCACACCTCCGGGATGGCCGCGGTCAGCATTGAAAAAGGGTCCTGTGTGTCTTTGGCTCTGTTTCAGGTCAGAATTCAGGCAAAAATGCGGACCTGATTCGCACCTGAAATAGAGAACAGAGATGCACTGGGCCCCCTGTTGTGACCACGGCCACAACTAGTGTGAACCCAGCCTTAGTGTCAAAGTAAATAATTCCCACACCCCCAAGTAGGCCCCTTCTATGTTCTAAAGCAGTTATTTGATGCTTTCAAGCATTTACTTATGGTTCTACTGAATTTATGTAAGATCATTTAAGTTTGTAACGCTAATTAAAACAAATGCTCATCATATAAAAATTGTATACATTTTATGTTTCAAAACAATTTACAAAACTCTCAACACTATTAAAATTAAATCAGTTATCATATTGCCACCATAATTAGTTTAAAAAAAAGATAGAACATTGAGTCTGCCTAAAATGAGCATGCTTCTCCAGGGATATTTATGTGTACTTGGATTAAACCAAAACTGACATCTTAGTTTACAGCAAAACTTAAAGTAGCAAGAAAACAGTAATCAATAAGAGAGGATATCATTAAAAGGTATGATCAAAGATCTACGTGTTCAAAAAGATACCAATCTTTAAATGGTGTTTTTAAGCATCAAAGAGAAAAAAAGCTAATTCCTAGAATTTTAGCTTCCATCAAAAGTTCAAACATTTAGAAAACAGAAGGAAAGTTCTCCCATTTATTTTTTTCTTTTTCACCAGGTTTAGGGGGACAGCCTGGATGGCATATACTGTATGTTATTATTATTTCTGCTGGTTTGATACATGGTCAAAATGCATGGAAATTTAGATACATCTTTTTATACATTGTCACCATTTTATATGTTCACTTTTATAGATGGACTGTTAGTATTTTAAAGTATCTAAAAGATTTTTATAATTTGTAATGAACATGTATTGATTTTATACAATTTTTGTTCTTTGTGGTTTCAATAACTTTGTGAGGTACATATTTAAAAGCCTATTTTTGTTTGCTGTTTTAGCTTTTTAAGTTTTCCCAGAACTACAGTATTTCATTTTCAGGTTAGTGAGGATGTGTCTTAAAATTTTACTCTGATTTGCCTTCTCCTGAGTACCATGCTACAACTTTTAAACCCAATATCCAAGGTATAAACCTGCTTTTCTGCAACAAGAAAGTAAGTGTATCTGCTTAGAGACAAGGTGATTTAGCTGGGGATCTATTTTGTAAAGTATAAAGCCATTCTGAGATGGGGCACTGCTCTAGAGAAGAATCAGGAATGTTTCATATCTCCCACCTATGTGGAGGAATGTTTCATATCTCCCACCTATGTGGAGGAATTTTTCATATCTCCCACTAGGGATGCACCGATCCGGCTCTTTTGGTCCCGATCCCAATACCGATCTTTTGCTTTGTGAAATCACCGATCCCGAGTCCGATCCGGAAGTACTGTTTTGTGAGCTTATAACAAAATAATACTTCCGGATCGGTATCGGTATCGGTACATACCTTATAACATTGTGCATTCAAAATCTAAAATGTCATGGGTTTAGTCTTTAAGAGGTTAAACTTCCCTCCTCCGGCAGACGGAACAAAAAGATACATTGTAATCATTGTGTTTACTTAACTGGGAGAGTTGAAAGACATTTGCAGGAGGCTCTTTTTTTTTTTGACACCTGTTCTCTGCTCCCTCACAAGCTATGAAGAGCAAAACCGGATCGGCCCGTGGATCTGTTAATTTTACCAATCCCCGATCCAGCTATTTTGCCCGTATTGGGGCCGATATCCAAACTGAATATCGGATCGGTGCATCCCTATCTCCCACCTATGTGGAGGGTCCGTCTCCTTGCTTACCAGGAGCTAAAGTGAGTCACTTGCTATAAACTGTCTTAGGAGGGTTATGTCACTTGATTCCCTGCATTCAAATATGAACATACAAGTATGAATTTAAAATAATTCTTTTGTTTTACTGGATTGCTGACTAGGTAACTTACCTTCCAAATTTAAAAAAAAAAAAGTGGGAACCACAGTAGATCACAGGTTTCTTTCTTTCTTCCTTCCTTACTTTCTCCCCCTCTTTCTTGCTTCTCTCCTTCTCTCTCTTCCCCTTTCTCCATCACCCTATCTCACCCGGTGTCATGGTTTATCTCGTACGTCTTAACCACTTCAAGACCGGGCCCATTTTTGACACTTTTTGTTTACAAGATAAAATCAGTATTTTTTGCTAGAAAACTACTTAGAACTCCCAAATATTATATATAATTTTTTACAAAGACTCTGGAGAATAAAATGGCGGTCATTGCAATATTTTTTGTCACGCGGTATTTGCGCAGCGGTCTTTCAAACTCCATTTTTTGGGAAAAATTACGAAAAATCTAATTTCACTGCATTTAACAAAAATAAACAGTAAAGTTAGCCCATTTTTTGGATATTATGAAAGATGATGTCACACCGAGTAAATAGATACCAAAAAAGTTACGGTTTAAAATTGCGCACACCCGTGGAATGGCGACAAACTACGGTCAATAAAAATCTCCATAGGCAATGCTTTAAACATTTTTAACGGTTAGCAGTTTAGAGTTAGAGTGTAGCTCTTTTTTTAAATTATTGCTCACGCTCTGGCGATTGCGGTGATACCTCACATGTGTGGTTTGAACAGCGATTCCATTTGTGGCGCAATTTCCATATACATTTTCTTTCTTGCGCGAGCTCACGGTGACGGGGGCGGCTAAAATTTGTATTTATTTTTTCATATTTATTTTATTATTATTATTTTTTTAATTTTAACACAGGTTTTAAAAAAAAAAATCTTATCACTTTTATTGCTGTCACAAGCAATGTAAACATCCCTTGTGACAGCAATATGCAGTGACAGGTACTCTCCACTGCACTTTGCACTGCACAAAAACGGCATTTTTGAATACAGTAACTTTTTGAATCTGCTGCCTTTAGCAGCGGAGTAACCCAGATGTGACTTCATGGATGCCGCCTCTGGGTTACGTCATCGAAAACCCGATCGAAGCCGCATCCGGCTTAGATCGGGACTCAATCCAGCCGGCGGATGTGCAGAAGGCGGCGAGAGGGGGGTGGACGTCCCCTCCCACTCGCCGGGGTAACGATCGAGCAGCTCCCGAGCCACATCGGTCATTACCACCGGAAAGCCGACCGCCAGCTCTAAACAATGGTACCAGGATGATGCCTCTAGCTAGAGGCATTATCCCGGTACAACCACTTAAAGTCAGCCGACGTAGGTCTACGTCAGTTTGCGTTAAGTGGTTAATACTGAAAAGATCATACCAATATACTATATGTTAGAATATATATATACATACATATACATGTATATATGTATGTATATAAAGAATATATTGACCCTGTCTGCTTATCATGGGGGCCTGATCATTCAGTTAGGTTGTCATATGTTTTCAGGTGTGGTCTGTTGAGTCTGGGGAGTCTCCCCACTGTATCCAATGAGGACAGTGGAGAAACCTGGCCAATAGTGCACCAGGGCTTATAGCTGTCTCAGTGGGCAGAATTTGCTGCAATGCACCCTGGGATCCGATATAAGTCTGAGGGGTGCATGTGACAGAGGGTCTTTGGCGGGAATCAGAGTCCCAGGAGGAGGCTGATGGCTGTCTCTCTTCCTATCAGAGCAAGTGAGGGTGTCCTGGGCAGTTGGCCTAGAGGATCAGAGGTTGAGCTGGGCTGCAGGAAGAGGATCCAGAGTGTTGCTGACTGAGTGGAGCTGCTGGGCAGAAAAACAGTGTTGTGAGTACTCAAAACTGCCCAGGGGTCTGCCTAGGATAGGGGGCCACTCCAGAAGGTCAAAGGGATCTGGGAGCCAGCTAACCAGTAGAGGAGGCTTAGGAAAGGGGTGCCAGTGTCTAAGACCTGAAGATAATTGAGAGAAAGGGGGCACCAGAGTGGGCCCTGAAGTGTTCAGCAGTGCAGCGGTATACAAGTAGCTACCTCAGCAAGAGTGCTTAAGGGAGCTCAAAGAGGTCTTCTTTAGTCATAAAGCAGTCACAAGTCAGTTCAGCATTAACAGGCATCCTGCCAGCGTTAACCAGCATCCAGCCAGTGTTGATAGGCATTCAGCCAGCATCAAGTCAGCGCCAAATAGCGTTTTTCAAGTGTCCCTGCCAAATTGTGCATTGTTCAAGGAGTATCCCACTCATCCCTTCTCCTATCCAAGTTACAAAATAAATACAAAAACCCAAAGATACTGGACTGGTCGTTGTCTCAATGCTCACACTTGGAGAAACATGCTTAAATGTGCTGCTGTTGCTAGCGCGGTAGCCCAGGGGGACCCATATCCAGCAAAACAGCTGGGAATTGTGCTATATATATATATATATATATATATATATATATATATATTCTTCTGGAGAATCAAGCAAAAGGCTTGTGACTAGTGTTGAGCGAACACGGACTGTATTATTCGTGTTCGTACCGAATAATTGGATTTTTGTTACCCGAACACGGACACTTTACTGTATATTCGGGTAAAAATCCGTGTTCGGATGTTTTATTTCCGGGTTTTGCATGCTTTGGCGCGCTTTTCATGGCGGGCTTTCAACAGCCAATCAACAAGCGTTTAACTGGTGTGCCTAAGCCATCCCAGCCATGCCTGCAAATGTATCAGTAGCTGTGATTGGCCGTCTGAAGCATGTGACCAAGTCTTTATAAGTTCGAGTCAGCGCCGCAGCGGCGTCATTCTGCTGCTTAGATCAGGGAGAGAGCTGGCTGCTGATTAGGGACAGACAGGCAGGAAAAAAACATTTGTGTCCGGATAGAATTGAGGGACAGGTCGGAGTGTTTTAGGCAGGGCGAGTTGTAGGCATTTTAGGGAGAGGCTGCTGTTGATTTTTAGGGAAATTGTGTTCTACAAACTACAATCGATATTGCTGTGTGGGGTGGGGTCTGCACTTAGTCCTGATCTACGATCTCTTATCAATCCTGTTAGGGATAGAGTCTGCTGAATTATAGGGAAAGTGTGTTCTACAAACTACAATCGATATTGCTGTGTGGGGTGGGGTCTGCACTCTGCACTCAGTCCCGATCTACGATCTCTTATCAATCCTGTTAGGGATAGAGTCTGCTGAATTTTAGGGAAAGTGTGTTCTACAAACTACAATCGATATTGCTGTGTGGGGTGGGGTCTGCACTCTGCACTCCGTCCCGATCTACGATCTCTTATCAATCCTGTTAGGGATAGAGTTTGCTGATTTTTAGGGAAAGTGTGTTCTACAAACTACAATCGATATTGCTGTGTGGTGTGGGATAGGAGATAGGCAGGTGTCAGTGATCCACATCCATTTTGCTGTGTGTGGGCTGCAGTGAACAAAATCCTTTTGGGGTGCAGTGAACACAATCTTTGTGGGGTGCAGTGAACAAAATCCTTTTGGGGTGCAGTGAACACAATCTTTGTGGGGTGCAGTGAACACAATCTTTTTTGGGTGCAGTGAACACAATCTTTGTGGGGTACAGTGAACACAATCTTTGTGGGGTGCAGTGAACACAATCTTTTTGGGGTGCATTGATCAAAATCCTTTTGGGGTGCAGTGAACACAATCTTTGTGGGGTGCAGTGAACAAAATCCTTTTGGGGTGCAGTGAACACAATCTTTGTGGGGTGCAGTGAACACAATCTTTTTTGGGTGCAGTGAACACAATCTTTGTGGGGTACAGTGAACACAATCTTTGTGGGGTGCAGTGAACAAAATCCTTTTGGGGTGCAGTGAACACAATCTTTGTGGGGTGCAGTGAACACAATCTTTGTGGGGTGCAGTGAACAAAATCCTTTTGGGGTGCAGTGAACACAATCTTTGTGGGGTGCAGTGAACACAATCTTTTTTGGGTGCAGTGAACACAATCTTTGTGGGGTACAGTGAACACAATCTTTGTGGGGTGCAGTGAACAAAATCCTTTTGGGGTGCAGTGAACACAATCTTTGTGGGGTGCAGTGAACACAATATTTTTGGGGTGCAGTGAACACAATCTTTGTGGGGTGCAGTGATAAAAATCCTTTTGGGGTGCAGTGAACACAATCTTTGTGGGGTGCAGTGAACACAATCTTTTTGGGGTGCAGTGAACAAAATCCTTTTGGGGTGCAGTGAACACAATCTTTGTGGGGTACAGTGAACACAATCTCATACTTCTGAAGATTTGAGGGTGCTGCCTGTTCCATACTCCTCCTACTCCTCATCCATCCTTTTAGGGGTACAAACAATAGTAATTGGGGCCTAGTGTGGTTCTGTACGTATGAGATACATACACTTTTTTTGATCATATTTCCTATTCCGCTATTCAATAAAAACCTTTGGGGATCAATTAAATTGCGGGATAGTCTGTGTCGGTACATGTGAGATCCACCTTTCCAAGTTTTTGGGGTTCATCTCATACCTCTGAAGATTTGAGGGTGCTGCCTGTTCCATACTCCTCCTACTCCTCATCCATCCTTTTAGGGGTACAAACAATAGTAATTGGGGCCTAGTGTGGTTGTGTACGTCTGAGATACATACACTTTTTTTGATCATATTTCCTATTCCGCTATTCAATAAAAACCTTTGGGGATCAATTAAATTGCGGGATAGTCTGTGTCGGTACGTGTGAGATCCACCTTTCCAAGTTTTTGAGGTTCATCTCATACTTCTGAAGATTTGAGGGAGCTGCCTGTTCCATACTCCTCCTACTCCTCATCCATCCTTTTAGGGGTACAAACAATATTAATTGGGGCCTAGTGTGCTTCTGTACGTGTGAGATACATACACTTTTTTTGATCATATTTCCTATTCCGCTATTCAATAAAAACCTTTGGGGATCAATTAAATTGCGGGATAGTCTGTGTCGGTACGTGTGAGATCCACCTTTCCAAGTTTTTGAGGTTCATCTCATACTTCTGAAGATTTGAGGGTGCTGCCTGTTCCATACTCCTCCTACTCCGCATCCATCCTTTTAGGGGTACAAACAATAGTAAATGGGGCCTAGTGTGGTTGTGTACGTGTGAGATACATACACTTTTTTGATCATATTTCCTATTCCGCTATTCAATAAAAACCTTTGGGGATCAATTAAATTGCGGGATAGTCTGTGTCGGTACGTGTGAGATCCACCTTTCCAAGTTTTTGGGGTTCATCTCATACTTCTGAAGATTTGAGGGTGCTGCCTGTTCCATACTCCTCCTACTCCTCATCCATCCTTTTAGGGGTACAAACAATAGTAATTGGGGCCTAGTGTGGTTGTGTACGTGTGAGATACATACACTTTTTTTGATCATATTTCCTATTCCGCTATTCAATAAAAACCTTTGGGGATCAATTAAATTGCGGGATAGTCTGTGTCGGTACGTGTGAGATCCACCTTTCCAAGTTTTTGAGGTTCATCTCATACTTCTGAAGATTTGAGGGTGCTGCCTGCTCCATACTCCTCCTACTCCTCATCCATCCTTTTAGGGGTACAAACAATAGTAATTGGGGCCTAGTGTGCTTCTGTACGTGTGAGATACATACACTTTTTTTGATCATATTTCCTATTCCGCTATTCAATAAAAACCTTTGGGGATCAATTAAATTGCGGGATAGTCTGTGTCGGTACGTGTGAGATCCACCTTTCCAAGTTTTTGAGGTTCATCTCATACTTCTGAAGATTTGAGGGTGCTGCCTGTTCCATACTCCTCCTACTCCTCATCCATCCTTTTAGGGGTACAAACAATAGTAATTGGGGTCTAGTGTGCTTCTGTACGTGTGAGATACATACACTTTTTTTGATCATATTTCCTATTCCGCTATTCAATAAAAACCTTTGGGGATCAATTAAATTGCGGAATAGTCTGTGTTGGTACGTGTGAGATCCACCTTTCCAAGTTTTTGAGGTTCATCTCATACTTATGAAGATTTGAGGGTGCTGCCTGTTCCATACTCCTCCTACTCCTCATCCATCCTTTTAGGGGTACAAACAATAGTAATTGGGGCCTAGTGTGGTTGTGTACGTGTAAGATACATACACTTTTTTTGATCATATTTCCTATTCCGCTATTCAATAAAAACCTTTGGGGATCAATTAAATTGCGGGATAGTCTGTGTCGGTACGTGTGAGATCCACCTTTCCAATTTTTGGGGCGCATCTCATACTGCCAAGGTTTTGAGGGTGCTTCAGTCTGCCTCCTGCCTGCTCCTCCTACTCCTCTTCCTCATTCTGCCTTTAGGGTACAAAAAATTGTAATCGGCGGGGCCTAGTCTGTGTTTGTACGTGTGAGATACGGTATTATATAATTTTTCCTATTCCGCTATTCAATATACACCCTTTTGGAGTGTAAAAAATTAAATTACGGCATAGTCTGTATCGGTACGTGTGAGATACACCTTTTAAATTAGTTTGGCGCATCTCCTTCCCCCGCCAAGGATTGCAGGGCGCTTCAGTTTGCCTCCTGTTCCCAACTCCTCCTACTCCTCTTCCTCATCCTCCCTTTAGGGTACAAAAAAATTTAATCGGGGCCTAGTCTGTGTTTGTACGTGTGAGATACACCATATTATAAAGGTTTTCCTATTCCGCTATTCAATATACACCCTTTTGGAGTGTAAAAAATTAAATTACGGCATAGTTTGCATATTTGACTGTGAGATACACCCATGCGTTACTGTTGTTCTTTTGTTCCGCTATTCAATAAACACCTTTCTAGGGCAAGATCTTAAATTACAGAAATATGAGGAGACCGTCAAATAGGGGCCGTGGCCTGGGTCGTGGTGCTGCTGGTCGAGCTCCTGTTGCAAGGAGAGGACGTGGTCGATCTGTGCCAGCTACACGCACAAGTGAAACACCTTCCTCAAGTGTGAGTAGGCGACAGAACCTGCATCAGTATTTGGTAGGGCATCATACGCCTCTAGAAGTGATGAGGCCAGAACACAGAGAGGCGATAGTAGATTGGTTTGCTGCTGACAGTGCCTCCAGTTCCTTCACATTGTCTCCCACCCAGTCTACTGCAGAAAGGTCAGAGTTGGCACCTGCAGCCGATGTCCAACCGTCTTTCACCTCACCCTCTTGCAAATCAGACAAGCAGTCTGAGCCCCAAGCCATACAGCAGTCTCTTATTCTTTTTGATGACTCTGTCACCAGGGTTTCCCAGGGCCATCCACCTAGCCCTGCCCCAGAAGTGGAAGAGATTGAGTGCAGCGATGCCCAACCACTTATTTCTCAAGATGAGTACATGCAAGGACTATCGCAGCACGTCTCCGATGATGACGAAATGCAGGTGCCAACTGCTGCGGCGTTCAGCATTGTGGAGACCGACAAGGAGGGCAGGGGTGAAGACTGGGTGGAAGATGATGTGGAGGACGATGAGGTCCTCGACCCCACATGGAATGAACGTCATGCAGGTGACCTGAGTAGTTTGGAGGAAGAGGCGGTGGTCGCACAGAGCCACCAGCACAGCAGAAGAGGGAGCAGGGTGCAGAAGCGGAGCGGCCGTGCCCTAGACACTACGCCTGCTACTGCTTAACGCAGCAAGGAAACGAGCGCACCAAAGTCAGCTCAAAGGAGTTCTCTAGCGTGGAAGTTCTTTAGAAAATGTGCTGATGACAGGACACGAGTGGTTTGCACCCTGTGCAATCAGAGCCTGCAGTGAGTCATAAACCTGCACAACCTGCATGATCAGGCATCTAAGTGCAAAGCACGAGCTGCAGTGGAGTAGACACCTTCAAAACCAAGAAACGTCTCTGGCTCATCCTGCTTCCTCTTCTGCTGCAGTCTCGGCCGCTCCAGCCACATCTGTAGTGATACCGGCACCTGCCACCCCGCAAACAGACGATCTGTCAGCAACACCACCACCTGGGTCACCAACCATCTCCACAATGTCCCGTGGAAGCGTTCAGCTTTCCATCTCCCAAACACTTGAGAGGAAGAGGAAGTACCCCCCTACCCACCCGCGATCCCTGGCCCTGAATGCCAGCATTTCAAAATTATTGGCCTTTGAAATGCTGTCATTCCGTCTGGTGGAGACGCACAGTTTTAAAAACCTTATGTCGGTGGCTGTCCCACAGTACGTCGTGCCCAGCCGCCACTACTTTTCCAGGCAAGCCATCCCTTCCCTGCACAACCAAGTGGGGGAAAAAATCAGGTGTGCACTGCGCAACGCCATCTATGCCAAGGTCCACCTAACTACCGATACATGGACCAGTAAGCACGGTCAGGGGCGTTATATCTCCCTAACGGCACACTGGGTAAATGCAGTGGCGGATGGGCCTGAGGCGGATAGCAATTTGGCGCATGTCCTTCCACCACCGAGGATTGCAGGGCGCTTCAGTTTGCCTCCTGTTCCTAACTCCTCCTACTCCGCTTCCTCATCCTCTACCGCCTCCTCATCCGGACAGCGTAACACCTTCACCACCAACTTCAGCACGGCCAGAGGTAAACGACAGCAGGCAGTTTTACAACTTGCCTGTTTGGGGGACAAACCACACACCGCGCAGGAGTTGTGGAGGAGCATGGAACAGCAGACAAATGAGTGGTTGCTGCCAGCGAGCCTCAAGCCCGGCCTGGTGGTGTGCGATAACGGGCGAAATCTCATAGCAGCTCTGGGCCTAGCCGGTTTGACGCACATCCCTTGCCTGGGGCATGTGCTGAATTTGGTGGTGCAGAGGTTCCTTAAAAACTACCCCGATATGTCAGAGCTGCTGCAGAAAGTGCGGGCCGTCTCCTGCTGCTGCTCGCCTGTCAGCGCTGCAGCGTAACTTCGGCCTTCCCGCTCACTGCCTCATATGTGACGTGCCCACAAGGTGGAACTCCACCTTGCACATGCTGCAAAGACTGTGCGAGCAGCAGCAGGCCATAGTGGAGTTTTAGCTGCAGCACGCACGCGTGAGTCGCTCTGCGGAACAGCACCACTTCACCACCAATAACTGGGCCTCCATGCGAGACCTGTGTGCCTTGTTGCGCTGTTTTGAGTACTCCACCAACATGGCCAGTGGCGATGACGCCGTTCTCAGCTTAACTATCCCACTTCTATGCCTCCTTGAAAAAACAATTCGGGCGATGATGGAAGAGGATGTTGCACAGGATGAGGAGGAGGAGGAGGAGGAGGATGAAGAGGTAACATTTCCAAGGCTTTCAGGGCAGTCATTCGCAAGGGGCTCCGAGGGTGGGTTCCTGCACACACAAACGCCAGGGACACAATTGTCCAGCAGGGGCACAGTTCTGGAGGATGAGGAGGAGGAGCTGGAGGAGGAGATGGAACCATGTTCACAGCAGGGTGGCACCCAGGCCAGCTCATGGCCATCACTGGTGCGTGGCTGGGGGGATACAGAGGACACGGACGATACACCTCCCACAGAGGACAGCCTTTCGTTGCCTCTGGGCAGCCTGGCACACATGAGCGATTACATGCTGCAGTGTCTCCACAACGACCGCCGAGTTGCCCACATTCTAACTTGTGCTGATTACTGGGTGGCCACGCTGCTGGATCCCCGTTACAAGGACAACGTACCGTCCTTAATTCACTCACTGGAGCGCGATCGCAAGATGCGCGAGTACAAGCGCACGCTGGTAGACGCCATGCTGCTGGCATTCCCATCTGACAGCGGGGCCACAGTGGAAGCACAAGGCAGAGGAGGAGGAGGAGGTCGCCAACGCAACCAGGGCACCGCCAGCACCTCAGAAGGCAGGGTTAGCATGGCCGAAATGTGGAAAAGCTTTGTCAGCACGCCACAACAAACAGCAGCACCAGCAGCTCAGATGGAACGTCTTAGCAGGAGGCAGCATTTTACCAACATGGTGGAGCAGTATGTGTGCACACGCCTACATGTAGTGAATGACGGGTCTGCCCCCTTCAACTTCTGGGTCTCCAAATTGGGCACATGGCCTGAGCTTGCCCTTTACGCCTTGGAGGTGCTGGCGTGCCCTGCAGCCAGTGTATTATCTGAACGGGTATTTAGCACGGCTGGGGGCGTTATAACAGACAAGCGCAGCAGCCTGTCCAGAGACAATGTGGACAAGCTCACGTTCATTAAAATGAACCAGGCATGGATCCCACGGGACTTTTCCGTACCTTGTGCAGAATAGCAATGGATACCGACCTTACCCACCCATTGTTCCATTTTTTCTCTTTCTCACTCTTTTGGGGTGTACCCTCATTTAAAATTTGTGAAAAGAAGCAGTGTTGGCTACCTCGTCCTCCTCCTCAGGGCCAGATTAACGTAGGGGCTATTGGAGCTGCAACTCCAGGCCCCTACCTTTTATATAGGCCCCGGGTTGGCCATATTCACTGTTACCGCTCTTCTGTCACTTGTAAAAACAGAAGTCTGGCTTCTATGCTCGCTTCCCCAGGCAGCACCCTCAGAACCTCCCCACACAGCGCGAAGGCCGGACAAGGAGGGACAGTTGCCGATGTGTGGATGTGTTTATGGGCTTCAGAGACAGCATCCCATGTTGAATTAGGCATGCATGGCTGCACCCTTGCTCCTCTGGGTGCATGCCAAGGCACGGCCCTTAAGGCCCTTCAAAATCCTCAGCACCAAGCCCATGATGCTCTTAATCCGGCCCTGGTCCTCCTCCACCGCCGCTTCCACCTACACCGCCCATAGGTGTGCGCAGCCTATTGCATTAGGGTTTAAATACACATGCATGTGTTTAACTAAATAGAATATCTACGCCTATCCCTGGTGCAGCAAAAAACAGGGGCGTAATAAAATAAAAAGACATGTGCCACGTCCTGAATGTCAGAAATGCAAAAAAAGGGGGAGAAATAAATGGACTTTAAGGGCACCGTAATAAAAAACATAACACTTTATTTGGGATAAGTATTAAAACCACAGAAGTGTGTATCGACCGATCAACATGGACAATTTCATTGATCAGAGGATGCAAGTGATAGGTGAGTGAGGGGAACCTCACCACCTGGGACATACAGTGCAACAAACAATACAAGATTGCATTTGAGTAATATACAAAAGAGAAATAGGGCGCTATACGCTGCACACAGACCGCACCACGGTGCAGGCAACGCAGAGCGTCCTGTACAATATGATGACAACTTCCCAAAGGAAATAAAACAATATATCCAATTGCTCTACATGTTTCGTCTGGTGTTCAGACTTCATCCGGAGCGGTTTGGAATATAGATTCTGTGTGGTAGGATACAATGGGATTAGTATAATAACATAACATCAGAAAAAAGGAACATTGATGTCGCAAATTGGGTATGTCCAAACAATTAACACATGTCGCCAGTTAGGACACAAGCTGGCAGATTGCTAGAGTGTTAACATCTAGAATGATACAGCTGGCACAGAGGGGGGGGGGGGGAAGGAGATGGTATACTCCCCTCCAGT
Organism: Pelophylax lessonae; assembly: GCF_965119305.1. Taxonomy (NCBI): domain Eukaryota; kingdom Metazoa; phylum Chordata; class Amphibia; order Anura; family Ranidae; genus Pelophylax; species Pelophylax lessonae. The sequence continues at coordinate 330,850,096 of NC_138770.1, read as the reverse complement.
CAAGGTCAAACTGGGTGGGCTATGGATCACCGATTCAAGGGTCTCAGGAGTAGAGGGATCACTATGGGGAACAAGGGAGAAAGTAGCAGGACAAAAAGGATCGTATAAGTCAGGTAACAATACCTACCCATAGGAAGATGTTGTTGGAGCCAACCAATAGGCACCAAAATTATAGACCAATCTTGTAATACGTAATCACGAGGGGTGACCTGTTGAGGTAGCTGGAGGAGCACGCGCTGCTTAAGGTCAGATAAAAAGGTAATCAGGTAGTCACAATATAGGGTATGCCTGTGATAGGGAGTAAGATGTCATAGAGCCAGTTAAAGTAGCGGATGATGGCGTCCAAAAGATGTAACGGGGGGTAATTATAGCGGCAAATAGCAATATACCCAAGCCAGGACATATCCCACGAGAATAGACATGCAGAAAGCAAAAATAGCAACATTAACAAGAAACAGCCCCCACAGGGTTAGAGAGCCTTAATCAGGAAGGTAGATTAGGTATATGGAGCACCAGCACCTGAAGAGTAAAACCAAAAAGGGAGGAAGTGTCAGATGTCTAGGGACAGAGGCCGTGAAGGGTGGCCAGTGTCGGTATTAAGGCCAGTGTATACTCACCTGTCCCATACATAACCGGACATGAGGCATATAGTAAAATAGCAGGCAGTTCCTCCAGAACGAGAAAAGCTAGCAACAGATAGACAATTAGGGACTAGACTGGAACTCTAAATGGACAGAGAGACGAAGTAAGGAGATAGGAATTACCATGCAGCGCGTCCTCCAAATGCTCCTCAGGAACCCAGATCAGTGACCCCCGGATGGGGAATGACCGCCATAACGGAGGCTGGATATCTGCCTCCTTTATAACTCGATTGTTCCCGGGTCAGTGAGTCACCCGGAAGTGACGTCAGTCTGACCCCGGCCGTCCCGCCCACGCATGCGCCAAGAAACCGTGCGTAAGAGGGTAGGAAAACGCCGGACTGGCAGAGCGTGGGGGGGGGGGAAGAGCCCGCCAGAAACCCGAGGGTCTAATGGGCTCATATGCCACATCAAAAGCCTCCATCAGGAAGCGTTTCAATGTGGCTCCCCGGCCGCACAGTGAAACCTAATATACTCGAGCATACCGTTGACAATGAAACAGCGCCACCCAGTGGAACCAAGACATAACAGCATCCCCCAGTGGCAGCCGCATCTATAGAGAAAAACAAAAGAAAAAAGACAGAAATATGTAGATTGGATATCAGATACATAAATAGGTGATGTTAAATACAGAGAGGTAGACATATAAGATTCCAGCCATGGCAAAAGCCCAACCATATGGGCGTCTGCAATGAGAGGGAACAACCTTGAAAGTGGAAAAAATAAATGTCAAAAAGTGAGGGCGCAGGAAGTGCGCACCGGGTCCAATGAACCATGTATGAATCGCAAGAATAGTCCAGAGAAGAAAAAGGAGGGGGAGAGATATTAGGAAGGGAAAAGGAGGTAAAATTACAAAAAGGATTTAAAGGACTGTGCCTCATTCAACCCCGGGCGGCAGGTGGCATTGAGGCGTAGGATCCAGAGTGCCTCACGTTGTAGGACACGTCTGTTCCAATCGCCTCCACGGGGGTCTTGGGGAATCACCTCTAGAATAAAAAAGTGTGCGCACCGGTTATTAAATCTGTGGTGCAGGTCCAAATGTCTGGTGACAGGGGTGAGCATCTTCCCTTTAGAGGAACAGTATACATGGTCGTTAATACGACGTCTGAGTGGGCGTACAGTCTTCCCTACATAGAAGACCCCACAGTCGCAGTACATTAAGTAGATCACCCCTTGGGTATTGCAATCCGCTCGAAATGTTGGAAATAGGGTCTCGCCATTGGGTAACAGAAATTGGGTGCCTTCAGCAACCCAGGGGCAGAAAGCACACTGATGGCATCTGAAAGTGCCCCTGTTCCTGGGGGGGGGTACTCTGGACGGTTGATAGAAACTGCTTGTCAAGCGGTCGCGCAAAGAGCGCGTGCGCCTGAAAGTCACCTGTGGGGTGGGATTAATGTGTTTGCGGACAATGGGGTCTTCACCGAGCATGTGCCAGTGTCTATTTAAAATACTTCTAAGTAGGCCTTGGTGGCTCGAGAACTCAGTGATAAGTCTGACAGTGGGTTGCTGTGGGGCCACATTGGGCTTGTATAGAAGTTCGGCCCTGTTTTTAGAGCGGGCACGATTATAAGCTTTACGCAATATACTTTTGCTGTACCCTCTCTGAAGGAGACGGGTGCGAAGGAGGCCTGCCTGATGGTTAAAATCAGTAGTGAGCTTGCAATTACGCCTCAGCCTGATATATTGAGCATAGGGGATGCTACGTAGTAATGTAGGTGGATGCGCACTGGAGGCATGGAGAATAGTATTGCCTGAGGTCGGCTTACGGAATAGGTTGGTCACAACCTGGCCCTCCGAGTCCTTCATGATGGTCAGATCTAAAAAGTTGACCTCAGTAGGATGGAAAGAAAAAGTAAATTTCAAGTTGAACTCATTGATGTTGAGGAGTTCAATGAACTTGGTGAGGGTATTAGGAGAGCCTAACCACACAATTAGAACGTCGTCAATGTATCTAAGCCATAGTTGAATATGGCAGACATACTGAGTGTAAATATCTTCAGAGAAGATGTAACGTTCCCACCCCCCCAGGTACAGGTTGGCGTAGGCAGGTGCACAGCAGGTGCCCATAGCCACCCCCTGTACCTGGAGGAAGTGGGAACCATTGAAGGAGAACCAATTGTGGGTAAGGACAAATGTTAGTAGTTTGAGAAGAAACCGATTGAAGGGCCAGGTATGACGGTCCTGTTCGGAGAGGAAGGTACCTATCATCCCGACGCCCTGCTCGTGAGGGATGCTTGAGTACAGAGCCTCTACATCCAAGGTCACGAGCAGGGCGTCGGGAGGAAGGACCATACCCTCCAGGGTCCTCAGCAAGTCCACAGTATCCTTGATATAGGAGGGGAGACCCACTACATGTGGGAGTAGAAAGAAGTCGATAAAACGACTGGCGTGTTCGGTGAGGTTACCTATACCCGACACAATAGGACGCCCAGGAGGGCAATGTAAATTTTTGTGCGTCTTAGGGAGGGCGTAGAATGTCGCCTCCCTAGGGAGACGCACATTTAAATAATTATATGTGTCTTGGTCGATAATGCCATTCTGAAATGCTTCGCCAATAAGGGTTTTGTATTCTTCACCGAACCTGACAGTCGTGGAGCAGTTAATCCTCCTATACCACGAGGTGTTATTAAGTATGTCATAACACATTTGTTCATAACTTGCCTTCGTCATAAGAACTACGTTGCCCCCCTTGTCCGAGGCTTTAATCACTAAGTCTGGATGTCGTTGTAAGTTACGTAAAGCTTTATGTTGTTTCGATGTAAGATTACCACGGGAAGGTGGCAATTGACATCTATAGATATCACTGGCACAGGCTATCAGGAAGGCCCAAATCTTAGGGTTGGTGTTAAGGTCAGGGAAGGCAGTGGATTTAGGTTTAAACTTCCTGTGGGTAGATGGAGGGGTCACCTCCAAAGGAGGTGGAGCAGCTGAAAGTAGGCCCGGTGGGGGAGAAGAGGGGGCGCGTTCATTTTCCTCCAGAAGGAGGATCAGATCACGTAGAGCCATAAATTCTTTGATAGTGAATTTTTTGATCTGTTCAGAGAGTTCGCGCTCTTTATTCTGGCGGACGTGCTCCTGATCAAAGATGAACCTGTATGTTAAGTTGCGACAAAATAGGTACAAATCCTTGATAGTGTTGTATCTATCTAATGGAGTGGTGGGGCAGAAAGTTAGGCCAAGTTCCAGCAGCTCCACCTCCTCGGGGGTAAGCACATACCCAGTCAGGTTGATGACAGAAAGGTTGGACTTTAGGTGGGAGGAATGGGGGGCTGACTCAGCTGAAAAAGGGAGGGTTGTGACCCTGGAAGATTGAAGTGGGAGTCCAGTGTAGTTTGTCTACTACCAGGCAGTAAACCCAACGAGAAGGAAGGGTTAGAGACCCCTTGTTGGGGCAAAATAGGCCCCACCGCAGGGATGGTGTTATTGCCCAGTTGGCCCGTATTGCTCTCGGGAGGATTGCCATTATCTGCCAGGGTGGGTTGGAGCATCTGCAGTGCCCGGGCCGCAATGTTGCCCAGGTAAGGATCAGGGGCAGGACCCGAAGCATCCACAGGGCCCAAAGCACTAGAATGGCTGTTAGAGTGGGTAGACGGCTGTTTCTTGGCTGGTAGGCCAGACCGTTTGGCTGATTTGAATGGAGGATTGGGTGCAGCAGGTGGGCGATTATGGAGACCATCGCGAGCCCTAGAACGGGTGAGCATGCGATTGGAAGTGCCAGACTGTTGTGAGGTATTAGAGAAGGACGATGAATCGGATTCACCGTCCGTCTCTCTGTGGTCAGAAGCCCTGGAACTAGATGTGGCATTGTAGGGTTGTCTAAGTCGTCTGGAACGAGATGGACCTTGCCAATGGTAGGCATAGCCTTCAGTGAAGGCCAACTTGTCCTTTACAAATTTAAGTTGTTTCTTGTGGATAATATCCTTATTTAATTTAGTTGTATATTCCTTGACTTCTGACCATCTTTTATCATAGTTAGCATGTTTCTTAATATTTTCATATTTGCCATATAAAGTGGCTAGCTCTGAGTCAAGAACCGTCAGGTCCAACCTGTATTGGGTCACCAGTAGTCTGCATAACTCAAGGCTACAGTGAGTCAAGGCATGCTCCCACTGTATCTTGAACTCAGCTGAAGTGATCTCAAATGATGGGAACAGTTGTACTCTGAGACCCATCGGGCATATCCCGTCTTGAATATATTTACAGAAATATTCGATGTGCCAAAACAGGTTGGACTTACGTTTGAGTAGTTTCTTGACTGTGTTGATGTATTGGTTCAGGCTAATATCATCGCTGACTGGAGTGGCAACACTCTGTTGCAGCTCCGACATATAGCCAGTCCATGCCTCACCCATAAACTCCATCCCGGTACCACTGGAGGGGTCCAATAACCAAGTAATCAGATCACAACTAGACACTGTTGAAGATAAGGAGAAGGGGGGATGAAACACAAAAGGAAGGAGGAAATAGGGAAAAAAAAAAAGGGGACACGGGGAACAAGCAACAAACAACAAGCACAAAAAACCTGGTCAGGGACTGGGGACAACCAGGTGTCGGCAGTCAGTGATCAGGAACAAGAGTGATTCATAATAGGTATAATAGTTGAACATGGGTGGTATCATGGTTACCTTAAGGTAAAAAAGCTGCAAAAGCCAGTATGGTGACTGGCGGGTGCTTCCACCCAAAATTGTTTAACTAAATAGAATATCTACGCCTATCCCTGGTGCAGCAAAAAACAGGGGCGTAATAAAATAAAAAGACATGTGCCACGTCCTGAATGTCAGAAATGCAAAAAAAGGGGGAGAAATAAATGGACTTTAAGGGCACCGTAATAAAAAACATAACACTTTATTTGGGATAAGTATTAAAACCACAGAAGTGTGTATCGACCGATCAACATGGACAATTTCATTGATCAGAGGATGCAAGTGATAGGTGAGTGAGGGGAACCTCACCACCTGGGACATACAGTGCAACAAACAATACAAGATTGCATTTGAGTAATATACAAAAGAGAAATAGGGCGCTATACGCTGCACACAGACCGCACCACGGTGCAGGCAACGCAGAGCGTCCTGTACAATATGATGACAACTTCCCAAAGGAAATAAAACAATATATCCAATTGCTCTACATGTTTCGTCTGGTGTTCAGACTTCATCCGGAGCGGTTTGGAATATAGATTCTGTGTGGTAGGATACAATGGGATTAGTATAATAACATAACATCAGAAAAAAGGAACATTGATGTCGCAAATTGGGTATGTCCAAACAATTAACACATGTCGCCAGTTAGGACACAAGCTGGCAGATTGCTAGAGTGTTAACATCTAGAATGATACAGCTGGCACAGAGGGGGGGGGGGGGGAAGGAGATGGTATACTCCCCTCCAGTCAAGGTCAAACTGGGTGGGCTATGGATCACCGATTCAAGGGTCTCAGGAGTAGAGGGATCACTATGGGGAACAAGGGAGAAAGTAGCAGGACAAAAAGGATCGTATAAGTCAGGTAACAATACCTACCCATAGGAAGAGGTGACCCCTCCATCTACCCACAGGAAGTTTAAACCTAAATCCACTGCCTTCCCTGACCTTAACACCAACCCTAAGATTTGGGCCTTCCTGATAGCCTGTGCCAGTGATATCTATAGATGTCAATTGCCACCTTCCCGTGGTAATCTTACATCGAAACAACATAAAGCTTTACGTAACTTACAACGACATCCAGACTTAGTGATTAAAGCCTCGGACAAGGGGGGCAACGTAGTTCTTATGACGAAGGCAAGTTATGAACAAATGTGTTATGACATACTTAATAACACCTCGTGGTATAGGAGGATTAACTGCTCCACGACTGTCAGGTTCGGTGAAGAATACAAAACCCTTATTGGCGAAGCATTTCAGAATGGCATTATCGACCAAGACACATATAATTATTTAAATGTGCGTCTCCCTAGGGAGGCGACATTCTACGCCCTCCCTAAGACGCACAAAAATTTACATTGCCCTCCTGGGCGTCCTATTGTGTCGGGTATAGGTAACCTCACCGAACACGCCAGTCGTTTTATCGACTTCTTTCTACTCCCACATGTAGTGGGTCTCCCCTCCTATATCAAGGATACTGTGGACTTGCTGAGGACCCTGGAGGGTATGGTCCTTCCTCCCGACGCCCTGCTCGTGACCTTGGATGTAGAGGCTCTGTACTCAAGCATCCCTCACGAGCAGGGCGTCGGGATGATAGGTACCTTCCTCTCCGAACAGGACCGTCATACCTGGCCCTTCAATCGGTTTCTTCTCAAACTACTAACATTTGTCCTTACCCACAATTGGTTCTCCTTCAATGGTTCCCACTTCCTCCAGGTACAGGGGGTGGCTATGGGCACCTGCTGTGCACCTGCCTACGCCAACCTGTACCTGGGGGGGTGGGAACGTTACATCTTCTCTGAAGATATTTACACTCAGTATGTCTGCCATATTCAACTATGGCTTAGATACATTGACGACGTTCTAATTGTGTGGTTAGGCTCTCCTAATACCCTCACCAAGTTCATTGAACTCCTCAACATCAATGAGTTCAACTTGAAATTTACTTTTTCTTTCCATCCTACTGAGGTCAACTTTTTAGATCTGACCATCATGAAGGACTCGGAGGGCCAGGTTGTGACCAACCTATTCCGTAAGCCGACCTCAGGCAATACTATTCTCCATGCCTCCAGTGCGCATCCACCTACATTACTACGTAGCATCCCCTATGCTCAATATATCAGGCTGAGGCGTAATTGCAAGCTCACTACTGATTTTAACCATCAGGCAGGCCTCCTTCGCACCCGTCTCCTTCAGAGAGGGTACAGCAAAAGTATATTGCGTAAAGCTTATAATCGTGCCCGCTCTAAAAACAGGGCCGAACTTCTATACAAGCCCAATGTGGCCCCACAGCAACCCACTGTCAGACTTATCACTGAGTTCTCGAGCCACCAAGGCCTACTTAGAAGTATTTTAAATAGACACTGGCACATGCTCGGTGAAGACCCCATTGTCCGCAAACACATTAATCCCACCCCACAGGTGACTTTCAGGCGCACGCGCTCTTTGCGCGACCGCTTGACAAGCAGTTTCTATCAACCGTCCAGAGTACCCCCCCCCAGGAACAGGGGCACTTTCAGATGCCATCAGTGTGCTTTCTGCCCCTGGGTTGCTGAAGGCACCCAATTTCTGTTACCCAATGGCGAGACCCTATTTCCAACATTTCGAGCGGATTGCAATACCCAAGGGGTGATCTACTTAATGTACTGCGACTGTGGGGTCTTCTATGTAGGGAAGACTGTACGCCCACTCAGACGTCGTATTAACGACCATGTATACTGTTCCTCTAAAGGGAAGATGCTCACCCCTGTCACCAGACATTTGGACCTGCACCACAGATTTAATAACCGGTGCGCACACTTTTTTATTCTAGAGGTGATTCCCCAAGACCCCCGTGGAGGCGATTGGAACAGACGTGTCCTACAACGTGAGGCACTCTGGATCCTACGCCTCAATGCCACCTGCCGCCCGGGGTTGAATGAGGCACAGTCCTTTAAATCCTTTTTGTAATTTTACCTCCTTTTCCCTTCCTAATATCTCTCCCCCTCCTTTTTCTTCTCTGGACTATTCTTGCGATTCATACATGGTTCATTGGACCCGGTGCGCACTTCCTGCGCCCTCACTTTTTGACATTTATTTTTTCCACTTTCAAGGTTGTTCCCTCTCATTGCAGACGCCCATATGGTTGGGCTTTTGCCATGGCTGGAATCTTATATGTCTACCTCTCTGTATTTAACATCACCTATTTATGTATCTGATATCCAATCTACATATTTCTGTCTTTTTTCTTTTGTTTTTCTCTATAGATGCGGCTGCCACTGGGGGATGCTGTTATGTCTTGGTTCCACTGGGTGGCGCTGTTTCATTGTCAACGGTATGCTCGAGTATATTAGGTTTCACTGTGCGGCCGGGGAGCCACATTGAAACGCTTCCTGATGGAGGCTTTTGATGTGGCATATGAGCCCATTAGACCCTCGGGTTTCTGGCGGGCTCTTCCCCCCCCCCCCACGCTCTGCCAGTCCGGCGTTTTCCTACCCTCTTACGCACGGTTTCTTGGCGCATGCGTGGGCGGGACGGCCGGGGTCAGACTGACGTCACTTCCGGGTGACTCACTGACCCGGGAACAATCGAGTTATAAAGGAGGCAGATATCCAGCCTCCGTTATGGCGGTCATTCCCCATCCGGGGGTCACTGATCTGGGTTCCTGAGGAGCATTTGGAGGACGCGCTGCATGGTAATTCCTATCTCCTTACTTCGTCTCTCTGTCCATTTAGAGTTCCAGTCTAGTCCCTAATTGTCTATCTGTTGCTAGCTTTTCTCGTTCTGGAGGAACTGCCTGCTATTTTACTATATGCCTCATGTCCGGTTATGTATGGGACAGGTGAGTATACACTGGCCTTAATACCGACACTGGCCACCCTTCACGGCCTCTGTCCCTAGACATCTGACACTTCCTCCCTTTTTGGTTTTACTCTTCAGGTGCTGGTGCTCCATATACCTAATCTACCTTCCTGATTAAGGCTCTCTAACCCTGTGGGGGCTGTTTCTTGTTAATGTTGCTATTTTTGCTTTCTGCATGTCTATTCTCGTGGGATATGTCCTGGCTTGGGTATATTGCTATTTGCCGCTATAATTACCCCCCGTTACATCTTTTGGACGCCATCATCCGCTACTTTAACTGGCTCTATGACATCTTACTCCCTATCACAGGCATACCCTATATTGTGACTACCTGATTACCTTTTTATCTGACCTTAAGCAGCGCGTGCTCCTCCAGCTACCTCAACAGGTCACCCCTCGTGATTACGTATTACAAGATTGGTCTATAATTTTGGTGCCTATTGGTTGGCTCCAACAACATCTTCCTATGGGTAGGTATTGTTACCTGACTTATATGATCCTTTTTGTCCTGCTACTTTCTCCCTTGTTCCCCATAGTGATCCCTCTACTCCTGAGACCCTTGAATCGGTGATCCATAGCCCACCCAGTTTGACCTTGACTGGAGGGGAGTATACCATCTCCTTCCCCCCCCCCCCCTCTGTGCCAGCTGTATCATTCTAGATGTTAACACTCTAGCAATCTGCCAGCTTGTGTCCTAACTGGCGACATGTGTTAATTGTTTGGACATACCCAATTTGCGACATCAATGTTCCTTTTTTCTGATGTTATGTTATTATACTAATCCCATTGTATCCTACCACACAGAATCTATATTCCAAACCGCTCCGGATGAAGTCTGAACACCAGACGAAACATGTAGAGCAATTGGATATATTGTTTTATTTCCTTTGGGAAGTTGTCATCATATTGTACAGGACGCTCTGCGTTGCCTGCACCGTGGTGCGGTCTGTGTGCAGCGTATAGCGCCCTATTTCTCTTTTGTATATTACTCAAATGCAATCTTGTATTGTTTGTTGCACTGTATGTCCCAGGTGGTGAGGTTCCCCTCACTCACCTATCACTTGCATCCTCTGATCAATGAAATTGTCCATGTTGATCGGTCGATACACACTTCTGTGGTTTTAATACTTATCCCAAATAAAGTGTTATGTTTTTTATTACGGTGCCCTTAAAGTCCATTTATTTCTCCCCCTTTTTTTACATGCATGTGTTTGCCTACATGTACATGGCCCCGATACATTACTCTCCCTGCTGGCAAAGAGAAAGAGAGCAGAGCAGGTCCGAGGGAGATCTTTCCCATCTCCTCACTGGCAAACAGAGTGATAATGCTATGTGCCCTAGGTAATTAGGGTGTGCCCAGGCACACCCGGCACACCCTGTGCGCACGCCATTGACACCGCCACATCCACCACCACCTCAACCTCCCTCCTACTCCATATGGGCCTCGTCCTTCAGAGATGAAGAACATTGTTTTATTTTTCTGGTTTTTTTTTGTTGTTTTAAGTTATTTCCCTATCCACATTTGTTTGCAGAGCACTTGCCATGCTCTTAATTACGTTTTGCTGCCATTTACAGCACTCTAGCCCTTTCCTTTGGTGTTTTAGAGCCATTTTAGTGCCTGAAAGTTCGGGTCCCCATTGACTTCAATGGGGTTCGGTGTCCGGGAAAAGTTCGGCAAAAGTCCGGGACACGGACCCGGACTTTTTTTTAAAGTTCGGCCGAACCCGTCGAACACGGACATCCAGGTGTCCGCTCAACCCTACTTGTGACACAACTGTACTGAGAAACTTTACAGTTAATTAGAATCATATAATGTATTCCTTATATGGTTTTCTAAAAGGTTTACACATTTACATGTGTTACACAATAACTTTTTTTATTATTAAATTGGTGCATTTATTCATTATTTGATATTGTTGTACCATAGTGGAATAAAATTTGTTGCATCTACACTAGGCTAGAATTGATATTTCATACAGATGATACAGTGTAAAACAATTTTCTTAGCACATATAACTGTTTCTTGATTGATATCATCTACTGGCAGTGTTGCATATGTAATACAATTCAGACAATGTTTTTTTTTCTTTTGACAGTTTGACAACATCAAATGTGTTAGAAATCAACTACATAAATGAAAGAATGAAATTGTAGACCTCTGTATTGAAGCTCATTTGAAGTTATTAATGGAAATAAAATGGAAAATAAATGAGCTGCTTTAATGCCATTCATAGAACGCTGATAATCAACATTTCTTAGAAACATATTAGTACAAAAGAACCTTTAAAAGGGATCAGTTACTGTTGGCTACTAAAAAGAAAGCTAATAATATTTTTTTAAAGCTGGAATGACGTATATATTTTTGTTTTCCTCATAACTTGGACATTTCTGAGGAATTGTGTTCCTTATGCAATATGATTTTCCAAAGTTTTTAGAGAGCTGTGTAAACATTGCTGACAATGTGATTAATGTTAATGAGCAATTAACCTTTTCTTACTCTACTAAAAAAATGTGTTTTTGTTTGTGTCCCCTTTGGAGAGATCTTCCACCACTTCTTGTCCTTAGAGAAGGGAGCGGCCTCTATCAAAGTTAAATTCAATTCAAAAATAGGGGTACCATCATCAAAGTTATATTGGAAAATTGGGAGCAAAGACAGTTCACCAGTTAGTCTCCAACAGATAGGAAAAAGGGACTACCTTGGTTCCATTTAGACAAGATACACATTGAATAAAAATTTAATTTGTATTCATACAAAAAGATAAAAAGAGGATATCCAAATACAGATAGGAACATCATTTCCAATGTTCATATCAAAAAGACATACTGTATACAGTATATAATATATCACAATCTGCCTATACAAATGTGTCACTAATACTTAGTGTGCTCCAAAGTGGAGGGAAGAGGTATAGTGGGTCCTTGAAGGACATGCGCTACTCTACATGTTTTACCGCTTTTTCAGGAGGAATATATATATATATATATATATATAGATCAACACACAGGGCAAAGACAGAGGCAAGGATGACACTCCCCCATGGCAGATATGGGGAACATACATAAGTGGATGGAATGATCCTGAACTGATAATGCAAAATCCTACAAGGCCAGGGGGGAAGAGGGAGGACTCATTAGGGTGCATACAAAACGTGCCTAAGCCCCACATGTAATCCACTGTGGATGCCTGTCCAGGCGGGGAATCCTAAACACCGAAACCTTAGACTTCTAGACTCAGCTGAAACATAGTGAGCTGCTCCTAACCATCCTTTCCTCTTTTGGGGGGCTTAAGCACATTTCTTATGCAACCTTATGAGTCCTTCCTCTTCCCCCCGTGACTTTGTATGATTCTGCTTGATCAGTTCAGGATCAATCCATCCACTCATATATGTCTCCCATATCCGCCGTGGGGGAGTGTCGGCGGTGCATCTGTCTTAGCCCTGTGTGTTGGTCTATGGAGATAATTGTCCAGAAGAAACGGTAAAATCCTGCAAAACATGTAGAGGAGCACATGTCCTCTGAGGACCCACTATATCTCTACTCTCTAAGTATTAGTGACTAGAGTTGAGCAAACACCTGGATGTCCAGGTTCGGCGGGTTCGGCCGCACTTGAAAAAAAAGTCCGGGTTCGTGACCCGAACTTAGCCCAAACTTTACCCCAATCCCGAACCCCATTGAAGTAAATGGTGACCCGAACTTTTGAGCACTAAAATGGCTCTAAAAAAACATGGAAAGGGCTAGAGGGCTGCAAATGGCAGCAAAATCTTCTTAAGAGCATGGCAAGTGCTCTGCAAACAAATGTGGCTAGGGAAATAACTTAAAATAACATAAAAAAACATAAAAATAAAATAGAATCATCTTGATCTAGGAGGACTAGGCCCATATGGAGTAAGAGATTGAGGTGGCGGTGGATGTGGTGGTGTAGGTGGAAGCGGCGGTGGAGGAGGACGAGGTAGCCAACACTGGTTTTTGTTTTTAATTTTTAATTTCTTTCTAAATTAGGGTACACCCTAAAAAGAGTGAGAAAGATCAAAAATACAACAATGGCTGGGTAAGGCCGGTATACATGTCTATTCTGCACAAGGTACAGACAAGTCCTGTGGGATCCATGCCTGGTTCATTTTAGTGATCGTGAGCTTGTCCACATGGGCTCTGGACAGGCGGCTGCACTTGTCTGTGATAACGCCCCAAGCCGTTACCTAAAGTAGAAAGGAACAGCAATGTTTTCAAGGAAAGATAGCTGCCTATTGTTTGCTGCACATCACAGCATACAACTGTGATACAGTTTAGTCCATAAAATTACCACATTATTAAGTCCACCAAAGCACCACATCCTCAATCACCTATTGCCATAGATGCTAATAAAGTTAGGAAATCCTCCGCTATAGCTATCCTAACCAAATGATGCCTTCCTTCTCTTGAAAAGTCAATCTAGTTTGTGACTTTGTTTACTGGTGACCTATGGGTTATTGTCTACATTATGCTCCCTGTAATCCTTACATATCTAAAGTGATTGTACCACTGCTGTTTTGTTTTCAACCTAACCGATTGCCGACCGCCTAACGCACATTTACTGCTGCAGGTCAGCTCTATTGCGTGAAATCACGTACCTGTACATCACTTCAAGCAATAGCCACCAGAGGCATGATCGCTCACTGATTGGACAGAGGGGGAGCCCAATCAGCAGGTCCAGCAGACTCAATGTCTGCCAGCCACCCGTGATCGTTCCAGAGAGAGGCAGAATGGCGTTCTGCCTATGTAAACAAGGCAGATCGTCATTCTGACATGGGAGAAGATAGAGATTGTGTGTTCCTGCTAAGCAGGAACGCAGATCTCTGTCTTCCCCCAGTCAGAGAAACCCCCATACAGCTAGAAAGCACCCCCTAGGGACACATTTAACCCTTTTATCTCCCCTGATGTTAATCCCTTCCCTGCCAGTGTTGTTATTACAGTAACAGTGCACATTTTTAGCACCGATCACCGTAATAATGTCACTGGTCCCCAAAAAAGTATCAAAAGTGTCAGTTAGGGGTCCAATTTGTCAAACGCAATGTTGCAGTCCCACTAAAAATCACTGATCACTGCCATTACTAGCAATCAATAAATAAATGAAAATGCCATAAAAATATTCCATAGTTTGTAGACATGATAACTTTTGCACAAACTGATCAATATACGCTTATTGGGATTTTGTTTACCAAAAATATGTAGCAGAAAACATATTGGCTTAAATTGATGAAGAAATCCGTTTTTTTTTTTTACATTTTTGAATTGGATGTGTTTTATAGCAGAAAGTAAAAATTATTATTTTTTTTTTTTTTTCAAAATTGTCGCTCTTTTTTTGTTTATAGTGCAAAAAATAAAAACCACAGAGGTGGCCATCTAGTGCCACCAAAATAAAGCTCTATTTGTGGGGAAAAAAAGGACATATTATTGTATTTGGGTATAGCGTCGCCGGACCGCACAATTGTCAGTTAAAAGTAACGCAATGCCGTATCGCCAAAAAATGGCTTGGTCATTAAGGGGGTAAAACCTTCAGAGGCTGAAGTGGTTAAATAAACGTTATGTTAAAAAAAGTTAGGCAATCCTTCATATTTAGCAGCATATTGAGGGAGGGATCTTTGCTCTTAAGCAATTATACTTTGTCCATGCTGCAACCCCACCCCCTTACCCTACCACAACTTTTTGACTTCAGACAGTTCAAGAGAATTAAGCAGAAGCCAAAATGACTCTTCAGCTCCTCTAACTCCCACATGAGTTTTTTTCATCATGTTTACTTCAGGGAGGGGGAAAAGAAGCTTCTGCAGCAGAATGGCCAGCAATAGGTTTGTTCTTTTAGTGCAGGCAAAAAGGGGCACAGAACCAGAGGAAAATAATTCTCTTACAATCATGTTGCATTTATTTTGACACCAGGCTGTTGTTAGAGATCCTCAGCTACAGCATCAGGGGGACTGAATACATACTTCATGCATTTCTTTCTACCATTCACACTTGCGTTGCTTTCTGAAGAGCAATCCACCTTCATATCGCTCTTCAGAGAGTGTTAGACAGATGGCGAGGAGGCATTGTATTACCACCATGCTGCTTGCTTTAACTCCTTGAACCCTGCACTAGCATACCACAACTGTGTGCATTGTTCACAGTTGTTGGTGATGTTGCAGACCAGCCCTATTCAGGTAAATGTGTTATGTTCAGCAGGCAGCAGCATCTGTCAAAAGCAACAGTGGGTATAACTTCTGCAGTGACAAAAAACATAGAAGGCCGCATCAGCTCTCACACTTACTCTTCCAGCACCGGCACAGCACCCTCAAAAAAATTTGCCCTAGGATACACCAGAGATTAGGATGTGGCACCATACAAAGGCAAAGATCTAGTTTGCTCAAGTGTAGTGTGAAAATTATCCCCCAGAATACATATCTTGGACATTGCCAATCAAGTCAACATCAGATTCCCTCCTTTTAAATAAAAATGCATTTTATAATTTTCAGAGTGCAGCCTTCTCCTACTATGCATGTAGTCTGTACAATATTTCTTTTTTTTTTCTGTGACATACATCCACTACAATATTATTGATTTTTTGGGAAGCAAAGCTGCATGCTGTGTGTCCTTTTCAAAATGCAGCCAACTGCTTCAATGCTGACTGTGGAGTCTGCACAATATTTCCAGCTGTTGTCTCTGAAATAAAAGACTCCAATTTTTATGTCAAGAAAAAACCTGCCCGGCCTCTGCCCCTGCAATTGTGGCCTAGTAAAAAAGGTGGCATAGAAAGCATGGAGCCTGTGCAATATTTCTGAATTTTATTTTAGAAAAAAAACTAATTTTTTTGCATAATAAAACCTGCTTTGTCGCTTTTTTTTTTAACTAGCAGACCACAATTGAGGAGGGAGGCTGTACAATATTTAAGGCTATTGTCTCTGAAATAATACACTCTAAATTGAATTAAATTTTTTGATGCTAGAATATGCTTCTTCTCTCCCTCCTTATAAAAGATCACAAGCTACAGTATTAAACTGTTTGCCACTGTTTGGAATTTGGATCGGGTGCTTTAGCTCTTTATTTTTGAGGGGTTAACCTTCCTATTACTGCTAGATATTGACTATTACTGGCCTGTTACTCAAATATCAGAGCCAAAACTACCTAAAAGCCTTTTTTATTCAAACTGAAACTGATTAGTTTGGGATGCTGCCATTGTATTGGCTCGGGGTTAAATTTCAGTGCCAAATCGCTGGATCCTGGTAGAGGGGTTACTTACCTTGTCACCGGGATCCAGCGATGTATCTCGGCGGTGAGCGGCGGCGGAGCTTCCTTCCGATCCTCTGTGAGCCCCGGCGTCCGTCTCCTGTGACGTGACGTTCACAGGGGGGTGGAACCAGCGGCAAATTCAAATGTAAAACACACCAAACACACTGATACAATGCAAAATAAAATATAGTCACATTAGTTTGCCCCCCAGTGCCCTTTCCTGCAGTTTTACTGTACTTTATATATATATATATATATATATATATATATATATATATATATATATATATATACACATATATATATATATATATATATATATATACACATGTATATATGTATATATATATATATATATATATATATGTATATATGTGTATATATATATATATATATATATATATATATATATATATATATACATATATATATATATATATACGTATATATATATATATATATATATATATATATATATATATATATATATATATATATATATATATATATATATATATATATATATATACTATATGTATATGTGTGTATATATATGTATATATACAGTATATATATATATATATATATATATATATATATATATATATATATATGTATACATACATACATACATACTTTAACTTATTTATAGTTTTTTATTATATTATAATTTATGATTTTGTGTTTCAAACTTTATCATACCCGAGATGTTATAAAGAAGAACGCACAGTAAAAAAAAAATCATATGTAAATAGTTGGTTTGGGCTGCTCATTCTTAAGAATTACATGCAAAATAATGGTACCGCTTTCAGCACATAAAATCCGAAAGAATCATACCGCCAGGGAGGTTAAACCAAGCTAAATGCAAAATTTTAAATCAAATACAAATTCAAAATATGTAATGATGGAATAGGGTGTTGCTGACGTTGTCCTATACAGCTTAAAAACATCTCAAAAGCATGTAGTAGAATAGAATGGTGCTTTTCTCATGTTGACCCCAAGGTTGCACAGAAAAAGAAGAACACTCTATCTGGTAAACAATATTTTTTACATTTTTTGTAAATGTCCCCCATGGCAATGCCAAGCTCCCCATGCATTCTGTCTTTTGCCTATTAGCCTTAAGAAATGGGCAGAGCTGATTTTCAAGTCTCACCTCCCCCCATCAATGACTGCAATAGGGTTAAGATTACAATTCGAAATTTCAAAATTTCCAGAATTTCAATGAGATTGGCAAATGGCCAATCAATCAAACACATGCACATTCACTTAGAACTAGTCTGTACTTTATGTTGGTTCTCTTTTTTAGAAACTTCAGTGCAAAGTTACCATTTGCTCTCAAAAAACCTCAGAGTTCACTGTCAACATGTCTTTGGAATAATATATCAGTTTGTCTTTGTAATACTAAATTGTACATTTAATTTTGTAATTACTATGTTTTTGAACAAAGATTGACTTATGTCTGAACTTTGTGTTATTTCTCTCTTTTAGACACTACAGTACAAGGGCAACAACAAATAAAATGTGTTTAATATCAGCTTGCTTTTGTAATATGTTGTACAGACACAAACTATCCTTAAACTAAAGTATAACTGAGTCCAAGAGCAAAAATGTAATATTTGGCAGCTTTTAATCCTTAGATGTGGTTGTTGCATTTATCTTTTAGGATTTTTTTCCCTTTAATTTGACCTGGTAACCTTGCCAGTAAACCGATTTCTGTCCTGGGATGACACTGCTCTTTCAGTGTACTGTATCCTTGGCATGGAGGGCCAACAATTTCACCCTAAGGCTGGTGTTGGGAATTTAAAACCAGCTGCTCTTTTCGTTATATAAGGTGTGTGATTCTCACGTAGGGAATAGGGTAATAGCCTAGGTATAGCAAGCAGCGCCAATATAGTGTACCCAAACTATTTAAGAATAAAAATGTAAAAAGGTGCTGCGCTATATGGCTGTAATGTTAAATGCTGTAAAAATAACACTGGGTTTTGTTGATGCAATGTAACTTGTACAAATATTGAAGTTGTAGATATTCAAAATACGTAAGAACAATGATTAATAAAGTGCATGTGATAAATAAACGTGGACATAAAGTGAATGAATATATGAATGGATAAATGCTCAATACAAATAATAATTAATAAATAAATAATCACAATGCATACATGAACAAAATAAATAAATAAACGTTGAATAAAATAATGATAAAAAGTGGTAATAATGAAACTCTTTCGTCTTGTGTTTAACGTGAATAAATATAGTAAAAAACAGTGACTGGATAAAACAAAGTGCAAGAGTGCTCAATCTAGTGACAACAAATGCAGATGAATGCAAATGCAAAATAAATATGGTACAGAAAACAGTGACTGGTTATGATAGTGGCTGAGTAAATAAGGTGCAAAAGTGCCTAATATCTTGACTACAATGCAACTGGGTGCAAATCTTCAGTGTGGGTGACATCTTTGAGTGTTCAAGCCGCTCACCTTACTGCTGTGAAATTTTAGCATAAGATGCAATTCCTCTGTTGCGGCTTCCCATGGGATGTAATGTGTAATGTGTCCTCTCTAATCCTCGTCCTTTAACTGTGGTATTCTCCGTGTAGTATATGTAATAATAATGTTGGAGGTCCGTAGCGTAATCCCGTTTAAAGAGGTAGGTTTTTATTAGGATGACAGCGGGGTACTCACTTTTAATGAGAGTGTATAATACAATATATCCACGAGCGTCGAGCTCGTTCTCACATCCCTTCTGGTATTCTAATGCCCAATGGTGCACAGAAAATTTGGTAGAATTGATGGCAAGATGAATGCAGTATGTTATCAAAAAATCCTGGAGGAAAATTTGCATTCATCAGCCCGGAAGCTGCGCATGGGACGTACTTGGACATTCCAACATGACAATGTTCCTAAACACAAGGCCAAGTCGACCTGTCATTGGCTACAGCAGAATAAAGTGAAGGTTCTGGAGAGGCCATCTCGTCTCCTTACCTCAATATCATTGAGCCACTCTGGGAAGATCTCAAACTTGCAGTTCATGCAAGACAGCCCAAGAATTTACAGGAACTGGAGGCTTTTTGCCAGGAAGAATGGGCAGCTTTACCATCTGAGAAGATAAAGAGCCTCATCCACAAATACCACAAAAGACTGCAAGCTTTCATTGATGTTAAAGGGGGCAATACAAGGTATTAAAAACTGGGGTATATCAACTTTTGATCAGGGTCATTTGGGCAGTTTCTGTTGTCATTATGATTTAAATAGAGTAAACACAGTTGATTGATAATAAATGGCTTCAGCCAAACACTCAATATTGAATCCTACTGACTAAGACTAGGATGCCATTAAAGTTCATGTGTGTGTAAAGGCAGGCGACCCAATACTTTTGGTAGTATAGTGAATGTAAACCAAATGGATGGCATCAATTGCACAGCTCACAACTACTTTTATGGATCGCAAGCACCCATTAGCATCATGGCATCATTAAAACTGCAGGCCCCGCCTCTTTTCATGTATCGTCCCACAGCTGGACTTCTTCAACTACGCATAGACTAGACTGTCACTGGATGCAGCCATTTATTACTCTTTTTAACCTTTATACTGAATGTAAAGATTATCATTTTCGCTAGAACATTATGTAGAACCCTTAAACACAATATATATTTATTTTTAAGCAGAGGCCCTAGAGAATACAATAATAGGTGTTGCCATTTTTTTTTTTGTCACACAGTATTTGGGCAGAGGTTTTTCCAACACAGATTTCTTTGAAAAAATACACTTTAATACATTTTGCCACACACAAACACAAAATAATCTACATGTTTTGGTAAAATAAAGAAGATGATGTTATGCTGAGTAAAAAGATACCTAATGTTTGATGATTAAAAATTGCGAACACTGGTGTATTAGCGCCAAACTATGGTACCTAAAAATCTCTATATGTGATGCTTTGAATGCCTTCACAGGTTACCAGTTTAGAGCTACACAGGAGGTCTGAAGCTAAAATTATTGCTCTCTCTCTGATGTTCATGGTGAAACCCCACATGTGTGATGCAATCACCATTTACATATGCATGCGAGACGTATGGTTCGCATTTGCAAGGGACAGAGACGCATTAAAGATTTTTTTGTAATTATTACTTATTTTACTTAAAGCTATTTTTTCACAGTCCCTTTAATCTCCCTGTTTTTAACAACTTTATTGCTATCACAATGGTCAAACAGGTCTTCTTTATGGAGAGATCTGGGGTCTATTAGACACCCTAAAATTATGCACTATGAAGTACAGCCCAATCACCTGTGTCACTACAAGTTACACATCTCCATAATACGACCTCCAGGAGGAAATTAGGTCTAAAACGCTTGTATCCCCACAGGTAGGAAAAACTGTTCAATTGTCCAGATCAAGGGTTGATTTTAGGTTTTCCAGAATAAAGATCCCTCTATATAATAAAGCAGATAGTAAAAGCACATGTAAGACCAATCCATTATATGTAAACCAAACAGATGGACCAATTGCACAGCTCACAACTACTTTCATGGATCCCAAGCACCCATTAGCATCATGGCATTATTAAAATTGCTCCCCCTCTTTACGTTTATCGTCCTACAGTGGGGCTCCTTAAACTAAAAATAGACAAGAGTCTTCTACACCATCACTTTTTTTTTAACAACTTTATTGATATCACAAGGGATGAAAAGGTCTTCTTTATGGTGAGATCTGGGGTCTATTAGACCCCAGATGTCTACTGTGGCCTCCAAAGCATCTGATCCAACCAAGATTGGTTCGATCAGATGCTTGTACAAGCCAGTAATGGCTTGTAAACATCAAACCAAAACTGAAAGTGAAGAAATCCTTGGCACTTCTGGTTTCTAATCTCACAGGGAGGGAGGAACAATGTAATTTTCTCTTTTTCTGGGCAGTGATCAGGATGCCGCCAGTTGGAGAGGTCCTGGGACAGGAAAGCCCAGGCAAGGCGGCAGCATCAGCGGGAGGCGAGCCTCTTCCACAACCTCAAATTACTTCTGATTTAACATCTTTTTATTGTTTTTTCAAATAATACACACTTATCACAGCCAGTACAGACTAGACATAAGCAACAATTATCACATCCAGCACACCCTAATAATAATAATAATAATAAAGAAAGAAGAAGAAGAAAGAAAAAAAAAAAAAGGGGGGGGGGACCCTCCTGGCGGGGGAATATAAAAAAACAAAAAGAGTTTACTAAGCATCTTTCAGTTTAATCTTATTTCAATGTTACTCCTCAGCGCAACACATGCTCATCCAGCTTTAATTTTTACCCGTCACCTCCAATCCAGTTACTGTCTATCTTAAATTTTTTCCAAGCTTCCCATATCTTATTACCCTTATTTATCTGCCCTTTAGAGATATACGTAAGGTCCTCCATAAGTGCTATAGAGTCGACTTTAATACACCACTCTCTCAAAGTGGGTGGCTCAACTTCCCCCCACTTTACTGGGATAACTGCTTTTGCTGCATTCAAAAGGTGTGGTATTATGGAGCTTTTATATACCTTCAGGGGTTCCATAGTGCAGTGAAAGCCCAGGCAAGGTGGCAGCATCAGCGGGAGGGGAACCTCTTCCACAACCTCAAATTACTTTTACGTGAAAGAGCATATTCTGCTGAAAATGTTGATACCAGGACAATGTTTGCAGCTATAGGCATCATCCCAGTTTCACCACTTCTTCCTATAAAACCTTATACCAGACCAACTATCCAGCTGTCATTAGAGATGTCCTGAACTGTTCGCCGGCGGACAGTTCCCGGCGAACATCGCTAGTTCGCGTCCGCCGCTGCAGGCGAACATATGCGATGTTCGGTCCGCCCCCTATACTTCATCATTGTGGCATACTTTGACCCTGTACCTCACAGTCAGCAGACACATTCCAGCCAATCAGCATACCCTCCCTCCCACACCCTCCCACCTCCTATAAAAAAGCAAGGGCAGCATCCATCTTAGATCATTCTAAAGCAGTGTGTTAGTGAGAGCAGGGAGAGTGCTCCTGCTGTTAATAGGGACAGTTGTTAGTCAGTGTTCTCGGTCTTGTTACTCAGTGTTCTCGGTCCACTCCTGCTGTAAGGACAGCATCCTAACAGCACCCCAAAAAGCCCTTTTTAGGGCTGGTATTTGAGTATTTTTATATATATATATATATATATATATATATTGTGCACTGCAGTTGCCTGCCCGCCGTGTGTGAGAGGCCACAGACCCACCACAGACTGTACTGTGTGCACACCACACTCATATCGGGTGGCACAGTACAGCAGTTTTAAAAATACATTTTTTTCCTCTGTCATAATTGCAGTGTGTGTCAGGTCCACAGAGTGTACTGTGCCCACTGCAGTGCCCACCACTGATATATACGGTGGCACAGCAGCTTGCAAATTGAAAAAAAAAATTTATAATTGCAGTTGCCTGGCCTGCCAGTGACTGTCAGGTCCACAGAGTGTACTGTGCCCACTGCAGTGCCCACCACTGATATATACGGTGGCACAGCAGTTTGCAAATTGAAAAAATATATATTTTTTTTATAACTGCAGTTGCCTGGCCTGCCAGTGACTGTCAGGTCCACAGAGTGTAATGTGCCCACTGCAGTGCCCACCACTCATATATACGGTGGCACAGCAGCTTGCAAATTAAATATATATATATATATTTTTTATAATTGCAGTTGCCTGGCCTGCCAGTGACTGTCAGGTCCACAGAGTGTACTGTGCCCACTGCAGTGCCAACCACTCATATATACGGTGGCACAGCAGCTTGCAAATTAAAAATATTTTTTTTTTATAATTGCAGTTGCCTGTCCTGCCAGTGACTGTCAGGTCCACAGAGTGTACTGTGCCCACTGCAGTGCCCACCACTCATATATACGGTGGCACAGCAGCTTGCAAATTCAAAATATATATATTGTTTTATAATTGCAGTTGCCTGGCCTGCCAGTGACTGTCAGGTCCACAGAGTGTACTGTGCCCACTGCAGTGCCCACCACTGATATATACGGTGGCACAGCAGCTTGCAAATTGAAAAAATATATTTTTTTTTTATAATTGCAGTTGCCTGGCCTGCCAGTGACTGTCAGGTCCACAGAGTGTACTGTGCCCACTGCAGTGCCCACCACTCATATATACGGTGACACAGCAGCTTGCAAATTCAAAATATATATATTTTTTTATAATTGCAGTTGCCTGGCCTGCCAGTGAGTGTCCGGTCCACAGAGTGTACTGTGCCCACTGCAGTGCCCACCACTCATATATACGGTGGCACAGCAGCTTGCAAATTAAAAATATATATATTTTTTTATAATTGCAGTTGCCTGGCCTGCCAGTGACTGTCAGGTCCACAGAGTGTACTGTGCCCACTGCAGTGCCCACCACTCATATATACAGTGGCACAGCAGCTTGCACGCATAGTACCACAAATCTAAAAAAAAAATGACAGGCAGAGGCAGGCCACCCCGCCGGGGCCGTCGTGGTTGTGGTGCTGTGATTTCTTTTGGCCCTAGAATAATGCCCAGTGTTCAGAAACCACGTACCCTGAACTCAAAAAATTCTGAGGACATAGTTGACTGGCTTACACAGGACACCCAATCTTCTACAGCTTCCGCTCGGAACCTTAATGCACCATCCTCCTCCAGCTCAGCTTCGGGCACCTCTCAATTTACCACTCGCCCGCCTGCCGACACCACCACCAACACTAGCACCACAGCCGCTTCACTTGATCTGTCAGAGGAGTTATTTACACATGAGTTGGAAGAAATAAGTGATGCGCAACCATTAGTGCCAGAGGATGTAGATAACGGGGATATGTCTCAGTCAGGCAGCATTATACACATGGACGTACATTGTGATGATGATGTTGTACCTGCTGCTGCTGCCTTTGCTGAGTTGTCAAGTGAAGCGGCTGATGATGACGATGTGTCCGTGGATGTCCCCTGGGTGCCTGCTCGAAGAGCAGAAGAAGAGGGGGAAAGTTCAGATGGGGAGACAGAGAGGAGGAGGAGACGAGTTGGAAGCAGGGGGAGGTCATCGGAAGGATCCAGTGGCACAGTCAGACAGCATGTATCGGCACCCGGGGTCAGCCAGACAGCACGCCAATCAACGCAAGCTGTTGCCACCACCAGAATGCCATCATTGCAAAGCTCAGCAGTGTGGCATTTTTTTTGTGTGTCTGCCTCTGATAGCAGCGATGCCATTTGCAACCTGTGCCAAAAGAAACTGAGTCGTGGGAAGTCCAACACTCACCTAGGTACAACTGCTTTGCGAAGGCACATGATCTCACATCACAAACGCCTATGGGATCAACACATGAGTAAAAGCAGCACACAAACTCAAAGCCACCATCCTCCTCCTGGTCCAGCATCTTCAGACACGTCAACCACTGCTGTCCTCCTTGCCCCCTATCAACAACCCGCCAGTGCCGCCACTCCGTCTCTCACCTTCAGCAGTTCCTGCTCATCTGCCCACAGTCAGGTGTCTGTCAAGGAAATGTTTGAGCGTAAGAAGCCAATCTCACAGAGTCACCCCCTTGCCCGGCGTCTGACAGCTGGCTTGTCGGGACTCTTAGCCCGCCAGCTTTTACCATACAAGCTGGTGGAGTCTGAGGCCTTCAAAAAATTTGTCGCTATTGGGACACCGCAGTGGAAGGTACCCGGCCGAAATATTTTTTCACAAAAGGCAATCCCCAACCTGTACTCTATTGTGGAAAAGGAAGTTATGTCATGTCTGGCACACAGTGTTGGGGCAAGGGTCCATCTGACCACTGATAGCTGGTCTGCATAGCACGGTCAGGGCAGGTATATCACTTACACTGCGCATTGGGTAAACCTGCTGGTGGCTGCCAAGCATGGAATGCGTGGCTCTGCAGAGCAGTTGGTGACACCGCCACGACTTGCAGGCAGGCCTGCTGCCATCTCCTCTACTCCTCCTACTCCATCCTCTTTGCTAACCTCCTCGGCTGAGTCTTCTGCTGTTACGTCTTGCTCCACACCAACTGCACCCCCCCCCAGCTCCCCAGGGGCTATTCCACATGCCGGATACGACAGTGTCACGCTGTCTTGGGGTTGACTTGCCTGAAAGCAGAGAGTCACACCGGACCAGCACTACTGTCCGCCCCGGAACGCACAGGTGGATCAGTGGCTGACCCCGCACCAACTGGAGATCGGCAAAGTGGTGTGTGACAAACAACGGAAGCAATTTGTTTGCGGCATTGAATTTGGGCAAGTTGACACATGTGCCGTGCATGGCACATGTGTTGAATCTGATTGTACAATGCTTTGTGCATAAGTACCCAGGCTTACAGGACGTCCTCAAGCAGGCCAGGAAGGTGTGTGGCCATTTCAGGCTATCCTACACGGCCATGGCGCAGTTTTCAGATATTCAGCGGCGAAACAACATGCCAGTGAGGTGCTTGATTTGCGACAGCCCGACGCGTTGGAATTCAACACTCCTAGTGTTCAACCGCCTGCTCCAACAAGAAAAAGCGGTCAACGAGTATTTGTATGACCGGGGTGCTAGGACAGCCTCTGCGGAGCTGGGTATTTTTTTGCCATGTTACTGGACGCTCATGCGCAATGCCTGTAGGCTCATGCGTCCTTTTGAGGAGGTGACAAACCTAGTCAGTTGCACCGAAGGCACCATCAGCGACATCATCCCATATGTTTTCTTCCTGGAGCGTGCCCTGCGAAGAGTGCTGGATCAGGCCGTAGATGAGCGTGAAGAGGAAGAGTTGTGGTCACCATCACCACCAGAAACAGCCTTATCATCGCTTGCTGGACCTGCGGCAACGCTGGAAGAGGAGTCTGAGGAAGAGGAGTCAGAGGAGGAATGTGGCTTTGAAGAGGAGGAAAACCAACCACAGCAGGCATCCCAGGGGGCTTGTTGTCACCTTTTGGGGATCCTTGGTGTTGTACGTGGCTGAGTGGAGGAAGAGACCTTCAATGACGTCAGTGAGGACAAGGAACAAGACATGACTAGCTTGGTATCCAACCTTGTGCAAATGGGGAGTTTGCGGTTGTGCAATGTGCAAATGGACTGACTGACTGACTGACTGTTAAACGGGGAGTTTGGTCTGTCAGAGTTTGGTCTGTCACTGTGAAGCGGGCGTAACCCTTACACTACCTGATTGATACAACATCATACCTGATCGTATACACACACTGGATGTTTTAAAGCACGTTATTCCAAACAATTTAGGAATGTTTGGTGATTTATGCCCTTTATGGATTAAAACCCGACTCTGCGTCAACTACGTAATTTTCCATGGGAGTTTTGCCATGGATCCCCCTCCGGCATGCCACAGTCCAGGTGTTAGTCCCCTTGAAACAACTTTTCCATCACTATTGTGGCCAGAAAGAGTCCCTGTGGGTTTTAAAATTCGCCTGCCTATTAAAGTCTATGGCGGTTCGCCCAGTTCGCCGATTCGCGAACATTCGCGGAGGTTCGCGTTCGCCGTTCGCGAACGGCAAATTTTAGGTTCGCGACATCACTAGCTGTCATACACAAATTGCAAGCTCTTTGGGAAACATGGGGAAAATGTCAGATATCTTGCTTAGGTCGCATAGCAGCAGTAAAAATGACTTGACTCCCTAAATTACTTATCCCTCCCATATATTGCGACTACTCCAAAGTCAATTTTTGCCTTTTAATGGGGTGAAAGATAAACTGAGGGCCAGGTGCACAACCCATTTCCAGCTTAAACAGAAGGGAGGCTTGGTGGCCTCACAGAAGTCCCATTATTACTCAGTAGTGCAAATTGCACAGCTTACGTTGTACTATAATTCTACCGACCCACCTCTTTGGGGTACTATAGAGGTGTTGGAATTGGAACCTTTACTTATAGCAAACATTTTATGGATCCCTCCAAGTCACAGGAGAGATCTTCCTAGCCCTATCATTTAGCACTCCCTCCAGGTATGGGATAGTATCAAATGAGTATAAAGCAAAAGCTGGCACTCCACTGTGGGACTGTACAAATTGCTTTATTGAAGACAGAGTAGCTGCTATGATTGAGGCCTCTTGTGGATGAAAGATGTTGCAGTGTTGCACAATATAGATGTATTACCCTATCCTCAATAAAGTGAATTGTACAGTCTTGCAGTGGAGTGCCAGCTTTTACCTTACTGTATACTTAATATATACAGCTTACAGGAGCTTGAGACACAAAAACATTCCTTCTCCTGGCTCCTATAGACCACCTAGGTTAAGAGCGGTGAGTTGATTTTGTTCATGGGATCATATCAAATAATATGGGAAACTGATGTCTCCTCATTTACCGCTGCCCAAGATTATACATAACCCAACGCTTCTTCCAGGACATCTAGAATCACTTAGATTTAGGTGGTAGGTTTCACCAGACCTTATCAGAATCTATAAACTGGTGTCCTTATCAGCTTTTCTAAGCTTCCAATGACTTAACAATTTACATAAAGCACCTTTACAGGAAATTTTTATACACCTTAAAATCAAAACTTTTTTTTCCCAAGTAATGTGGACCACGTCCTCGCTTTAAACCCTCACCCGAACGAACATATTTGCTTGCATGATCCTTCAGCTGAAGGTAGTATCACAGCTATTTATGCCTTCATACTGGAAGAGCAAACCCCATGACCCCAAACGTATATGGTCACATGGGAAAGGGAATTGAGGGAGGACCTGGAAAAAGAATACTGGTGCCAAATTTGGAAAACAACACCATTCTATTCTATTTAAACACCACAGCTGTCAAATCTAACTATAAACTGTTAATGCAATGGTATATAGTGCCCCAAAGATTGGCTCAATTCACCCCTACACTGTCTGACAAATGCTTCATTGGCTGCCAAACACCAGGAACCCTCTTACATATCTGGTGGGACTGCCTGAAAAATAAACATTCCTGAACGGGGGTCTACCCAATGGGTTTATACAGTAGCTTGCTAGGCAATTGTATACCCATGCCACTCAAAGAGGCTTTACTGAACCTGAAACCACCTGGCTGTACTACTACAAAGTTTCACCTCTTGATCTTTTTGTTTATGGCTGCCAGACAGATATTGGCGAAACCATGGTAGCCTTCCACGCTGACAGTTGCCCAGGTAAAACAAAACATTTTTTCCTGGGTTACATGACCCAGAAAAAATGCCTGCAGCACTAAAAGGAAAGACCAGAAAGTAAAAAACACTTGTTCACCACGGAAACAATTCTATCATCCAGCAGGCTTTGTCAGCTCTCTGTTACTTTTATAAGGCACTGTTACTGCTGGTCTCTCCTACGCATGCATGGTTTTTGAGCTGGACTTCTTCCTCCGCTATCTCTTCTTTTTAATCCTTCTACTTTCGTTTTTTCCTGTCTTTTGTTTTCTCTTATTGCTCTTTACCCAGTGCCCACATTAATGTTGCTACCTACTTTGTCCTGAAGTAATGGCATTACTACCATGTTCTACTATTCAGTATGCTGTATACCAGCAGCTCCCGCCTTATGCCCTATGCGAATGCGATCCTGGAAGTAGATCTCAGAGGGGAAGTTGCCCACAGACATCTGAGTGCACTTTAAATGTAACTAAACTTATATGATCCACCTGATGTTTTCATATAGCGTGTATGGTCTTCAGAACCTTAGAACTATGACCTCTGTGTATTAGCAACAGATGCTATACTGAATAGATGTACACCTTTATAGCCTGTCCTAATCTTTTATATCATGTTGTCATGTAATGCTGCCTTTTTGACATGGTAAAATTCATAAAAATGTATTGACCAGAGAAATAGGAGCTTGGATGTTTTGTAGTCCCAACACACTTTCTTTTAGACTGGCAAAAATTGTGGCTTCTCATAGATATAACACAGATAGTGAGTATTGTCACCATAGGACATGAGGTGTGTTACTGGCAGGATCCCCAGGTGAAATAAGCATGCAAATAAAACAAATGCAGTTGATAAGCTGCAATAATACAGCTGTGTTCTTCTTTAAAAAAATGAGTGTAATTTACATGAAACTAGCATAAGCAATTGAATCTGTCTTGATATAGGTTATTGGACTTCTGTTTTTCCAAGAACACAACAATTTACAATCCAAGCACATTTTTATCAGCAGCATTAACATTTTTAGGATTTTGTTTTCTTCCTGGCTGTGACAGACATATGGCAAAGCAGCACAACAATGTAAACATGAAGAGCTAATGATGAAGTAGAGAGATCAACAAATGGGATAACATGGAAACATACTGTGTTTTTTTTTATTTTATTTTATTTTTTTTATTTATATATAGAATTTTGGAGAAATAGAAGTTTTTAAAGTAATTGTTTAGCTAATTAAGTGAATAAGGTGATCATCATCCAATTATGTGCAGGCAAAAATTTTTATTTTTATTTTTTTTGATTTGGGTAATCAAACAACAGAGTTTCACTGTATTTACAAAGGTAAACACACATTCAATTAGCAAAGCTAATATTTCCCAATCCGTTTTCAAATCCATCCCTGTATATCCCCCCAAAAAAGATTTACTAACATTGCAAAGTAACATAAATGTAAATATACACAAGACAACTATATATCTCAATCTCTACCGTAAAAATGTCACTCGCTGCATCATTACACTGGTCCAAGCTGTTCTGGTGATGCCCTTTTAGAGGATAGGTCCATAACAAGCTGTTCTCAGTCTTCTGATTGAACAACACTGGGCATCATTTAGTCTGAAGATTAAGGACATCTAGTTGCAGAATAGAATTTTTGAAGGGGGGAAGCTCCACAGAGGAGCCACATTTTTGCTTTTTGATGCTGCATGGGTGTTATTTAAAGCATATTTAAACATCAAATTAAGAAAATTATTATATTGCAGCTTACCAGTCATACATTTCATGTCTATGGGTGTCTATGCTTACTCCTTCACTGTACCTGTGGAATGCCATGGTTGTTACCCAGGCTAAATTACAAATATGGATGCCTTTGCTTATCTCCATTATATGGGAATGGGAAAACTAGTAGGTTAAAGAAGGAAGATAGCATTGTTTGTGCTTTTAGTATAGTTCAGAGGAAGTGACAATGACACTGCATTCTTGTAAGAACAACAGGTATTTTTTGTACTCTCTGATAGGGTTGAGCGGACACCTAGATGTCCGTGTTCGACGGGTTCGGCCGAACTTTAAAAAAAAGTCCGGGTCCGTGTCCCGGACTTTTACCGAACTTTTCCCGGACACCGAACCCCATTGAAGTCAATGGGGACCCGAACTTTAAGGCACTAAAATGGCTCTAAAACACCAAAGGAAAGGGCTAGAGTGCTGCAAATGGCAGCAAAACGTAATTAAGAGCATGGCAAGTGCTCTGCAAACAAATGTGGATAGGGAAATAACTTAAAACAACAAAAAAAAACAGAAAAATAAAACAATGTTCTTCTTCATCTCTGAAGGACGAGGCCCATATGGAGTAGGAGGGAGGTTGAGGTGGTGGTGGATGTGGCGGTGACATAGGCGTGCGCACAGGGTGTGCTGGGTGTGCCTGGGCACACCCTAATCACCTAGGGCACATAGCATTGCCAGTGAGGAGATGGGAAAGATCTCCCTGGGACCTGCTCTGCTCTATTTCTCCTTGCCTACAGGTACATGGCCCCAATACATTACTCTCCCTGCTGGCAAACACATGCATGTGTATTTCAACTTTGGGGTGCACACCTTAATGCAATAGGCTGCGCACACCTATGGGCGGTGTAGGTGGAAGCGGCGGTGGAGGAGGACCAGGGCCGGATTAACAGCATCATGGGCTTGGTGCTGAGGATTTTGAAGGGCCTTAGGGCCGTGCCTTGCCATGCACCCAGAGGAGGAAGGGTGCAGCCATGCATGCCTAATTCAACATGGGATGCTGTCTCTGAAGCCCATAAACACATCCATGCATCGCCAACTGTCCCTCCTTGTCCGGCCTTCACGCTGTGTGGGGAGGTTCTGAGGGTGCTGCCTGGGGAAGCGAGCATAGAAGCCAGACTTCTGTGTTTACAAGTGACAGAAGAGCGGTAACAGTGAATATGGCCAACCCGGGGCCTATATAAAAGGTAGGGGCCTGGAGCTGCAGCTCCAATAGACCCTACATTAATCTGGCCCTGAGGAGGAGGACGAGGTAGCCAACACTGCTTCTTTTCACAAATTTTAAATGAGGGTACACCCCAAAAGAGTGAGAAAGAGCAAAAATGGAACAATGGGTGGGTAAGGTCGGTATCCATTGCTATTCTGCATAAGGTACGGAAAAGTCCCGTGGGATCCATGCCTGGTTCATTTTAATGAACGTGAGCTTGTCCACATTGTCTCTGGACAGGCGGCTGCGCTTGTCTGTTATAACGCCCCCAGCCGTGCTAAATACCCGTTCAGATAATACACTGGCTGCAGGGCACGCCAGCACCTCCAAGGCGTAAAGGGCAAGCTCAGGCCATGTGCCCAATTTGGAGACCCAGAAGTTGAAGGGGGCAGACCCGTCATTCACTACATGTAGGCGTGTGCACACATACTGCTCCACCATGTTGGTAAAATGCTGCCTCCTGCTAAGACGTTCCATCTGAGCTGCTGGTGCTGCTGTTTGTTGTGGCGTGCTGACAAAGCTTTTCCACATTTCGGCCATGCTAACCCTGCCTTCTGAGGTGCTGGCGGTGCCCTGGTTGCGTTGGCGACCTCCTCCTCCTCCTCCTCTGCCTTGTGCTTCCACTGTGGCCCCGCTGTCAGATGGGAATGCCAGCAGCATGGCGTCTACCAGCGTGCGCTTGTACTCGCGCATCTTGCGATCGCGCTCCAGTGAGTGAATTAAGGACGGTACGTTGTCCTTGTAACGGGGATCCAGCAGCGTGGCCACCCAGTAATCAGCACAAGTTAGAATGTGGGCAACTCGGCGGTCGTTGTGGAGACACTGCAGCATGTAATCGCTCATGTGTGCCAGGCTGCCCAGAGGCGACGAAAGGCTGTCCTCTGTGGGAGGTGTATGGTCCGTGTCCTCTGTATCCCCCCAGCCACGCACCAGTGATGGCCATGAGCTGGCCTGGGTGCCACCCTGCTGTGAACATGGTTCCATCTCCTCCTCCAGCTCCTCCTCCTCCTCATCCTCCTCATCCTCCAGAACTGTGCCCCTGCTGGACAATTGCGTCCCTGGCGTTTGCGTGTGCAGGAACCCACCCTCGGAGCCCCTTGCGAATGACTGCCCTGAAAGCCTTGGAAATGTTACCTCTTCATCCTCCTCCTCCTCCTCATCCTGTGCCACATCCTCTTCCATCATCGCCCGAATTGTTTTTTCAAGGAGGCATAGAAGTGGGATAGTTAAGCTGAGAACGGCGTCATTGCCACTGGCCATGTTGGTGGAGTACTCAAAACAGCGCAACAAGGCACACAGGTCTCGCATGGAGGCCCAGTTATTGGTGGTGAAGTGGTGCTGTTCCGCAGAGCGACTCACGCGTGCGTGCTGCAGCTGAAACTCCACTATGGCCTGCTGCTGCTCGCACAGTCTTTCCAGCATGTGCAAGGTGGAGTTCCACCTTGTGGGCACGTCACATATGAGGCGGTGAGCGGGAAGGCCGAAGTTACGCTGCAGCGCTGCCAGGCGAGCAGCAGCAGGGTGAGAACGCCGAAAGTGCGCACAAACGGCCCGCACTTTCTGCAGCAGCTCTGACATATCGGGGTAGTTTTTAAGGAACCTCTGCACCACCAAATTCAGCACATGCGCCAGGCAAGGGATGTGCATCAAACCGGCTAGGCCCAGAGCTGCTATGAGATTTCGCCCGTTATCGCACACCACCAGGCCGGGCTTGAGGCTCGCTGGCAGCAACCACTCATTTGTCTGCTGTTCCATGCTCCTCCACAACTCCTGCGCGGTGTGTGGTTTGTCCCCCAAACAGGCAAGTTGTAAAACTGCCTGCTGTCGTTTACCCCTGGCCGTGCTGAAGTTGGTGGTGAAGGTGTTACGCTGTCCGGATGAGGAGGCGGTAGAGGATGAGGAAGCGGAGTAGGAGGAGTTAGGAACACAACCACACTAGGCCCCAATTACTATTGTTTGTACCCCTAAAAGGCTAGGAGTAGGGGGAGTATGGAACAGTCAGCACCCTCAAACCTTCAGAAGTATGAGATGAACCCCAACAACTTGGAAAGGTGGATCTCTCTCACACGTACCAACACAGACTATCCCCCAATTTAACTGATCCCCAGAGGTTTTTGATTAAATAGCGGAATAGAAAATATGATCCCAAAAAAGTGTATGTATATCACACGTACACAACCACACTAGGCCCCAATTACTATTGTTTGTACCCCTAAAAGGCTAGGAGTAGGGGGAGTATGGAACAGGCAGCACCCTCAAACCTTCAGAAGTATGAGATGAACCCCAACAACTTGGAAAGGTGGATCTCTCTCACACGTACCAACACAGACTATCCCCCAATTTAACTGATCCCCAGAGGTTTTTGATTAAATAGCGGAATAGAAAATATGATCCCAAAAAAGTGTATGTATATCACACGTACACAACCACACTAGGCCCCAATTACTATTGTTTGTACCCCTAAAAGGCTAGGAGTAGGGGGAGTATGGAACAGGCAGCACCCTCAAACCTTCAGAAGTATGAGATGAACCCCAACAACTTGGAAAGGTGGATCTCTCTCACACGTACCAACACAGACTATCCCCCAATTTAACTGATCCCCAAAGGTTTTTGATTAAATAGCGGAATAGAAAATATGATCCCAAAAAAGTGTATGTATATCACACGTACACAACCACACTAGGCCCCAATTACTATTGTTTGTACCCCTAAAAGGCTAGGAGTAGGGGGAGTATGGAACAGGCAGCACCCTCAAACCTTCAGAAGTATGAGATGAACCCCAACAACTTGGAAAGGTGGATCTCTCTCACACGTACCAACACAGACTATCCCCCAATTTAACTGATCCCCAGAGGTTTTTGATTAAATAGCGGAATAGAAAATATGATCCCAAAAAAGTGTATGTATATCACACGTACACAACCACACTAGGCCCCAATTACTATTGTTTGTACCCCTAAAAGGCTAGGAGTAGGGGGAGTATGGAACAGGCAGCACCCTCAAACCTTCAGAAGTATGAGATGAACCCCAACAACTTGGAAAGGTGGATCTCTCTCACACGTACCAACACAGACTATCCCCCAATTTAACTGATCCCCAGAGGTTTTTGATTAAATAGCGGAATAGAAAATATGATCCCAAAAAAGTGTATGTATATCACACGTACACAACCACACTAGGCCCCAATTACTATTGTTTGTACCCCTAAAAGGCTAGGAGTAGGGGGAGTATGGAACAGGCAGCACCCTCAAACCTTCAGAAGTATGAGATGAACCCCAACAACTTGGAAAGGTGGATCTCTCTCACACGTACCAACACAGACTATCCCCCAATTTAACTGATCCCCAGAGGTTTTTGATTAAATAGCGGAATAGAAAATATGATCCCAAAAAAGTGTATGTATATCACACGTACACAACCACACTAGGCCCCAATTACTATTGTTTGTACCCCTAAAAGGCTAGGAGTAGGGGGGAGTATGGAACAGGCAGCACCCTCAAACCTTCAGAAGTATGAGATGAACCCCAACAACTTGGAAAGGTGGATCTCTCTCACACGTACCAACACAGACTATCCCCCAATTTAACTGATCCCCAAAGGTTTTTGATTAAATAGCGGAATAGAAAATATGATCCCAAAAAAGTGTATGTATATCACACGTACACAACCACACTAGGCCCCAATTACTATTGTTTGTACCCCTAAAAGGCTAGATGAGGAGTAGGGGGAGTATGGAACAGGCAGCACCCTCAAACCTTCAGTATGAGATTGTGTTCACTGTACCCCACAAAGATTGAGTTCACTGCACCCCACAATGATTGTGTTCACTGCACCCCACAAAGATTGTGTTCACTGCACCTCACAAAGATTGTGTTCACTGTACCCCCCAAAGATTTTGTTCACTGCACCCCACAAAGATTCTGTTCACTGTACCCCACAAAGATTGTGTTCACTGCACCCCAAAAAGATTGTGTTCACTGCACCCCAAAAAGGATGTTGTTCACTGCACCCCAAAAAGGATGTTGTTCACTCCACCCCAAAAAGATTGTGTTCACTGCACCCCACAAAGATTGTGTTCACTGCACCCCAAAAAGATTGTGTTCACTGCACCCCAAAAATGATTTTGTTCACTGCACCCCAAAAAGGATTTTGTTCACTGCACCCCAAAAAGGATGTTGTTCACTCCACCCCAAAAAGATTGTGTTCACTGCACCCCAAAAAGATTGTGTTCACTGCACCCCACAAAGGATTTTGTTCACTGCACCCCAAAAAGATTGTGTTCACTGCACCCCAAAAAGGATGTTGTTCACTGCACCCCAAAAAGGATTTTGTTCACTGCACCCCAAAAAGATTGTGTTCACTGCACCCCACAAAGGATTTTGTTCACTGCACCCCACAAAGATTGTGTTCACTGCACACCAAAAAGGATTGTGTTCACTGCACCCCAAAAAGATTTTGTTCACTGCACCCCAAAAAGATTGTGTTCACTGCAGCCCAAAAAGATTGTGTTCACTGCAGCCCAAAAAGATTGTGTTCACTGCAGCCCAAAAAGATTGTGTTCACTGCAGCCCAAAAAGATTGTGTTCACTGCAGCTCACACACAGAAAAATGGATGTGGATCACTGACACCTGCCTATCTCCAATCCCACACCACACAGCAATATCGATTGTAGTTTGTAGAACACAGTTTCCCTAAAATTCAGCAGACTCTGTCCCTAACAGGATTGAGAAGAGATCGTAGATCAGGATTGAGTGCAGATTCACCCCACCCCCCACACAGCAATATCGATTGTAGTTTGTAGAACACAGTTTCCCTAAAATTCAGCAGACTCTGTCCCTAACAGGATTGAGAAGAGATCGTAGATCAGGATTGAGTGCAGATTCACCCCACCCCCCACACAGCAATATCGATTGTAGTTTGTAGAACACAGTTTCCCTAAAATTCAGCAGACTCTGTCCCTAACAGGATTGAGAAGAGATCGTAGATCAGGATTGAGTGCAGATTCACCCCACCCCCCACACAGCAATATCGATTGTAGTTTGTAGAAGACACTGACCCTATATAATTCAGCAGACTCTATCCCTAAAATGCCTACAACTCGCCCTGCCTAAACACTCCGACCTGTCCCTCAATTCTATCCGGACACAAATGGTTTTTTCCTGCCTATCTTTCCCTAATCAGCAGCCAGCACGTTGATGTGTGCTCTCTGTCCCTGAATCTAAGCAGCATAATGACGCCGCTGCGGCTGCCTCGAACTTATAAAGACTTGGTCACATGCTTCAGACGGCCAATCACAGCTACTGAGACATTTGCAGGCATGGCTGGGATGGCTTAAGGCACACCAGTTAAACGATTGTTGATTGGCTGTTGAAAGCCCGCCATGAAAAGAGCGCCAAAGCATGCAAAACCCGGAAATAAAACGACCGAACACGGATTTTTACCCGAACATACAGTAAAGTGTCCGTGTCCGTGTTCGGGTACAAAAAATCCAATTATTCGGTACGAACACGAATAATACAGTCCGTGTTCGCTCAACACTACTCTCTGAAACTGTTCTTAGCCTGAAAAATGAAAACAAATGCAGCCACCATATCTTAGGAATGGTAAGCTGCAATATAAAAATATTTGCTCTTGGGTTTGGTTATCCTTTAAAAATAAATAGCCTGGAGTCAGGCTTTATTTTGTGCTTTTTGTACTCTCCTAATAAATAGGCACAAATAGTTTAAAGCTGATCTCCATGTGCCATTTAACTCTAAATAGCTTGTTTGGAGCAAGCTGGTCCAAATGAACTACTTTTTTTTCACTAATAGTTGCAGTGGCTGTGTGTGCTATATAAGCTGTATGTAGCTTGAGCTACATAAAATATACAACGCTGTGTTCCGGCAGTGGGAAGAGAAATTCCCATCCCAATCCCGGAACAAAATCTAGTTGGGCTCAGCGGTCCTCAGCCTTTCACAAGGAGCTTTGTAGTCTATGAATGAATACAAATCTGTCTCTGATTGGCTGAGACAGAGTTTGTGACATCATTAGCCTGCATCTCTGCTTCAGGCAATCAAAGGTAGCTTTGTATTTATTTATTGAATACAAAGCTTTCTGTGAACGGTTGAGTGCCAATCAGTCCAACTCCATTTTGTTCCATAGTGGAATTGGAGGATGTTGTCCCACTGACTGAACACAGCACTGTATATTTTATGAAGCTGAGGCTATAGGATGTGGAAACAAGGCTATGCAATTAAAAATGCCTTAAAACATAGGAACTAAGGTGCAGAAAAATTTCAGTAGGAGATCTGGACTCATGAGTCAAAATTTTAAATATTTGGTTGTAGCAAGATGCAATTTGTTTGCCAAAGGGCTGGAAAACTATAATAATGAGTGTCTGCAGTCAACAGTGAAGCATGGTGGAGCTCCTTTGAAAGTCTGGGGCTGCATTCCTGCAACTTAAGTTGGGGATTTGTCCTCAATACTGAAAAATACAGGCAGACCCTTATCCATCATGCTATACCATCAGGCGTGTGATTGGCCCCAAAATTATCTGCAGCAGGACAACAACCCTAAACAGTGGAAAAAAAAAACAAGGTGTCTTGGAAGTTATGGTTTGGCCCCCACAGAGCTTGATTTCAACATCATCGAGTTTGTCTGGGATTATCTGAAGAGTCAGAAGGATTTGAGGCAGCCTACATCCACAGAGGATCTGTGGTTAGTTCTCCAAGATGTTTGGAGCAACCTAGCTGCCGAGTTCCTTCAAAAACTGTGTGCAATTGTACTTAGAAGAATTGATGTTGTTTTTTAGGGCGAAGGGTGATCACACTAAATATTGATTTAATTTGGATTTCCTTCTCCTAGTCATGTCTTCCTTCCTCTGTATGTATACTTATGCACAGTTTGGGAGAATCTACCATAATTGGTGATGGTCTTATGTGGACAGTGTATAGCAGCATCGCTAATTTTTAATTGTTTTGCACAGCTGTAAGCCAAGCAAAAAGTCAAAGTAGGTGGTAGACAAGCAACACGCAAGAACCAGTTAACACACCAGGACTTTAACTAGAATCATTTCTTTAAAAAAATAAAACTGAGAAGTGCTATACGCATTTATTTAGTGGAAGGCAATATGAAGCACTTCCCAAGAATTGGGGAATGTATTCTCACAACAACTATACCAAAACAATTGAAATGGTGACACTCAGATCACACCAAAGTCATAACCCATAATACAAACTGAAGTCACATAATCAAGACATTGCAAAAAAAGTGTTTTTTTTTTTTTTTTCTCATAGCCTTTGTTATTTGAAGGTATATGGAGTAAAGTCTTTGGTGTTGTCTATATCTGACTATTTATATTCTTCTGGTACAGCTATAATTAGAATAGTGGATGTTGATAGCCACATTATTTCTTGAAAGTATATTGTCATTTGTGGCATACTATAGAAATCTGAAAAATCCTTTATTTAATACTAATTTAAAATGTTTTTTTTTTTTTAAGCAGCATCATTGACTGAGTTGTATTAAAAGTTATTCATACCAGCTGAAAAGTAATTTACCTTTGGGGCAGTCATCTTCCAGTGGTCCTTACGGGGGTGGCGCTACATATACAGTATAATATACAGTATATACATGCTGCATCTTTGCACACAGGAAAAGTAGAACTAGGTAGTGGATGTGGGTGCATTAAATAAAATAT
This sequence comes from Pelophylax lessonae, assembly GCF_965119305.1. Taxonomy (NCBI): domain Eukaryota; kingdom Metazoa; phylum Chordata; class Amphibia; order Anura; family Ranidae; genus Pelophylax; species Pelophylax lessonae. The sequence continues at coordinate 330,811,011 of NC_138770.1, read as the reverse complement.
AGTCCAAAAAATAGACATGCTTACAGGATTTTTATAAGTAAAAAATAAAAAAAATCATATTTTATTTGCATAAATTCACATTTAGGGTAAATTAAATTTGGTTCTGCGAGACATATATATTTTTTTCTTTTTCACCTTGGAAGGTTCAATAAGTTGAGCTTATTTATTTTTTGATAACATAAAAAACCTTTTTTATTATTAAGTGCAAGTATATACAAGAAACATACAGCATAAAGATTTACTGCAATGCCCTTTCATAACAAGTACCCTACAAAGCACATGCAGTTAGTAGGTGTAAGTAGAGGCTTACATGGTTACATACTGTAGTTGGTAAGGTTAAATAAAGACATCAGTCTATCCAGTTCAACCTGTGTGAATGTGTGTGTGTTACTACAATTTCTCATATTCCTGTATATTGCAATCACTAAGATGCCCATCTAAAAGTTTTTTTGAAATTATCGACACTCCCGGCTGACACCACCAACTGTGGAAAGACTGTTCCACACTCTTACCGTTCTGACAGTAAAGAACTCACTATGCAGTTTATGGTTAAATCACTTCTTATCCAACTGCATTGAGTGGCTGCAAGTTCTCTTAAGTGACCTGAGACTGAATAGTTTTCTACCTATGCTAGAATCACCATTGAGATATTTGCATATCGCGATCATATCTCTTCCTAAGCGTCTATTCCCCGGGGAGAAAAATGTTAATGCTTTTAGTCATTCCCCATAGCTGGGTTCCTCCGACCCCCTTATTAGCTTTGTTGCCCTTCTCTGGACTCTCTCCAGTCCCAGCATATCCTTCCTGGGGACTGGTGACAAGAACTGGACCACATACTCAATATGTTGCTGAACTAGAGTTTTGTAAAGTGGTAGAATTATAATTTTAAATCTTGAGTAATTATACTTTTTATTGCATGCTAATAGTTAGCTAGCTTTGCTTGCTGCAGCTTGGCCTTGCATGTTATTGCTGAGCCTTTGATCAACTAAGACCCCCAGATCCTTTTCCATTCTTGATACCCCCAGAAGGTACACTCCCTAGCAAGTAACTTGCATTCATATTTTTAGCTCCTAAGTGCATTACATGTAAAGTTGTCATATCCTGTTGGGAAGTAATTACGTCGCTTAGCTTTGTATCACCAGTATATGTGGACATTGAACTAGTTATACCAACCTCATACCATTTATGAACAAACTAAGCAAATTTGGTCTCAGGACAGAGCCTTGGGGTACCCCACTTACAACAAAATTCAAATTAATCAGATAGGAGTGCTATAGCTTTATGTAAGCATAGGAACCATGTACAATTAAATTAAATGTGACCCCCCCCCCAATTATCGGTGTCTGCCTCACTATGCCCCTTGTTTGTTAACCTCTTGACTGTTAGCTTTTACAGTGGACAGCACTGATTTTCAAGATTCACCTTTCATTTTCTTCAATTGAGTTCACATTAAAGTTGATTGTTTGCAAACTTTACAATGAGTTGTATCCTGGTAGGTTCACTCATCACTAGTAGATTTCAAAATATTGTTGGTTTCTAAAAGAAGTGGAACATGTTTCCTTTGCAAAGTGAATTTTAAGGTGAAGCTAAATTAAATTTTCAGATCAATAATACCAGAATATGTGCAAGGAAAATGAAAAAAAAAATGTTTGGTTTCTAACTGGATTACTGAAGCCAGCACAGCTTTATTTAATTTACTAAGTGAAATATTACTTTGCAAATTGAACATGCTCTATTGGTTTGGTAAATTAACATTAGTAAATTCTACAATCTCTCAAGCAGAGGTAGCGTAAAATTTCTGTACTGAATTTCTACATCCACTCCTTGCAGCTACCATTTCAAAAGGGTCTTACTCTTTTTGATTTTTTATTTTTTGGCTGGAGACTTCATGATAGCAACGATTACATTTCAAACAGGTAGGTTTCTTTATTGATGTTTCTGAGAATCACCAGATGCTGAGAGGTATCCTTCACATCCTATCATCAGGAAAAATATAAAAAAAAACATTTTGACCTACTGTTTTATTCTTATGTGGAGCATGCGGTATATTCCAGTATGTGTTCAGAAAGGCACTGATTACTTTCCACATTTCATTTATGCACAACATATTTCCTAGTAGATTTGAAATGTAGTTATATAATACAAAGCCATATATTATAATAGATTTTTGTTTTGGGGCTGTATTTAGAATATTCCCTTCATTATAGGAAGACATAGTTCTTCCTGGACACAAAGATAGTAACCTAATGATAAACTTTGTTCCAGACTCCATATCCAAAATATGATTTGCTTGAATAATCAGATTCACTGATCAGTACAATTGTTGAGATAAAGGTGACACTTTATACAGGTGTACTAGAGTTAAATTAAAATGTGGATGCACGTTGTGTGCACATTGTGTGCACATTGGATGCACAAAATGTGGATGCATCTGGTGATCATGTGATGCAAAAGGAATTTTCATTTGGTTTCAACTCATGCACTAAGCTAAGGGAAATTTTTATTTTTTTAAAGTGGCCTTGCTCGATTTCTTTTTAAAGTCTAGGAACCTACTAGCGATGAGTGAACCTGACCTTTGTTCAAATTGTGAAAACGTTACACAAATTCATTGCAAAATTCACAAATAGTGAGCTTTAATATGAACATCACTTAAAGAGGTTGTAAACCCACCTCACAAACTTTTACCTATAGGTAAGCCTATATTAAGGCTTACCTATAAGTGCTATAAATATCTCCCAAACTTGTACCGTTTAGGAGATATTTAGAGTGCATACTGCTGATGACGTCATCGGCGCATGCGCTCTGAAGGAACGGCCACCCATGCCGTTCCTTCAGAGCTCAGTGCCGGGAACAGCGGTTCCCACGCGCACGCGCGGGAGTGATGTAATCGCGCCTCCGGCCAATCAGATGGCCGGAGGAGGCAAACGCGGAAGCAGGACGGCCGGACATGTCGACCGTCCTATCGCTGAGCGGGCGGCACGGCAGGGGCTTCATTTTAAGGTAAGTACTTCATAATGAGCTAGTATGCGATGCATACTAGCTCATTATGCCTTTCTCTTTGCAGGGATTTTTTTTCTCATTTTTTTTAGGGACTTTACTTCCTCTTGGGAGGTGAAACTTATAAATCAGCTCTGTCCATTTTTTTAGGCTAATAGTCAAGGGATTGACAAACAAAGGGCATAGGAAGTCAGGCACTGACAGAGAGGACATTTACTAATTTAAAAAAATATTAATCAGCAGGGAGCGGGTGTAATAAATTATTTTATTGTACATTATTCCTAGGCTTACATAAAGCACCAGCGCTCCTATCTGATTCATTTTCATTTGATAAAATATTTATTTTAGGTTGTTTTTGCTGTGAAATGTCAAAAAGTACAACCTCACAATTCAGAGATAGATTAAAAATGACAAAGTCATATTTCAGAGCCAATCAGGGACATATCTGCTACTAGCCAATCAAGGTGTTTGCCTTGAGTGGCATTTTTCAGGGGGGCGGCGCCGCCCCTCCAGGCAGAAGGACTGCTGTGTTTGGGCTGTCGGCGCTCTCTCCTGGCTCCCAGTCCCTCTGCTGCCTCTTCAAAAGCCGCTCTATGAGCAGTGAGTTGGAGTGATTCCAACTCTGCTAGAGCCGCTTTGAGTCGATGAGAGAAGAGTCATGTTGTCATCAGAAGGCTCCGGCTGGCAGAGTCCACATGTGGTGTTAGAAGAGCTCTGCACTGTCTGTGACAGGGGCCAGACAGCTTGCTTTGGAAGGTGAGTGGATGACAAGCCTGCATGCTGGAATCCAGCAGGGGCTGTGCATGTTTTCCTTCAGTGTGCTGCTCTGACACTTTGTGCAAGGAGGACTGAAACCCATTTACAGGTAGTCAGCAGACACAGTGCAGCTGGATAAACATGTCCTGTTTGGTGGGCATTCTGAATTGACGGATTGAAAACTGATTAGCAGAGATAGACAGAGAGAAGCTGAAAGCTGATAGGGTTCTGCCTGTATGTCAAAGTTAGGTAAACACTGCCTGTGCATCTCCCATCCTGTCTCAGCATGTTGGAAGTTGAAGTTGCGGTCTTTATGGCTGCTGGGGGGGGGGGGGGTAATATGATGACTACATGGCTGCTGATAATGGTACTCTAGCAGACCACTTCAAGTAGGAGCATGCAGGCAACTGATTTAGAATTTGCCACTGCATAATACCTGCACAGGAATGCACAGGTGTTAAAAAGTTGTGTTGAAGTGTTGTTAAGAGTGTGTGTGTGTGGGGGGGGGGGTTGTGAAGAGGTGAGAGCTTTGAAGGGGGGTGGTGTGAAGAGGTGAGAGCTGTGAAGAGTGGGTGGGATTTGTGAAGAGTGGGGTGGGGAAGTTGTAAAGAAGTAAGAGCTGTGAAGAGTGGAGGGTGGGGATTTGCAAATCGGGGAATTTGTAAAGCGTAGAGGGGAGATTTATAGATGAAGGGGTGGATATTAAACAGGAAGGGGTAGGACAAATTTAAATGGGAGGGCGTCTGATTTTAGTGTTGCTTAGGGCAGAGCAAAACCAAAATACACCACTAGAGCCAACAATCAGATATATAGCACAATAGCACAATAGCTGGGGAGTAAGTAAGTAGCTTGTTTCAGCAGCAATGTAGAGGGAGAAACAATGCAGGTTTAAAAAAATAAAAATGACACTGGATTATGCCAGAGACAAGAGGCAGAGATAGCAAAGAGGCACATGTGTATCATATACAGCTTTTTTAGTAGGCCGCATTTTAAGAGAGAGCGAGAGAGAGGAAGGCATTTTTAATCCAGAAATAAAAATTACAGTGGATTATGTCAGAGACGCAAAGCAGAAATATTAAACAGACATGTGTAATCCTTTTTAGTAGTCTGCATTAAAATACAGAGAGATGAGGCACTTTTTAAATCTATAAATAGAAAGAGTCGCTCGGCATGTAACTTTCCATCCTACAAGCTCACATCTTAGTGTAAATATTACATAGAATAAAGAAAGAGATGTTGTCCACATAACATAGACAACATTTTAAACTGAACACAAACATGCAGGTGTTCAAGACAAAAACACATTTATGTTACACAACATATATACAGGATATATAAACTGCATAAGCATATTTATTTTTTAAATCAGGGAAGCCTAATATGATAAAGTTGTCTTTTTGCATGCAAAAACTGTACATTTAGGTACATATAATAAACATAGAAAAGGAATAAATCAAAAGTCAATAACTACAATTACATAACAAAGGGGTGGGACATTATCATAGTGCCTTACATCTTAGACTTTAGCTCGTCGCAGAGCCCTGAAACCCTTAATAGATCAGTTAAGATCTACAAATATTTAAAGTAAATGGGGATTCTCTACTGGCTTAATTGCAAAGCACTATGGACATACAGCTATTCTGAGATTCCCTGAGGAGCTGAAAAGTTTTTGTGAAAAATTGGAGATCTTGCTACCAGCGCTTTCTAGCTGGGAAGGGGCAACCCCTCCATGGAGACCCTTAAAATACCAATTATAGAACAAAACAGAAGTAAGAATGCAAACTTAAAGGAGTAATAGTTTGGAAATTAATAGAGAAATGGCCTGCCTATCTCTGAGGAGTGGCTTGGGGAGAGGAAGAAGGCAAGAGGTAATAACATAATATTAGGGTAGCAGAGAATGATGCTGGCATGTTCTGGGGCACAGAGTTGCCCCTCCTTTGGGAATGGATGGGCACTGTGTGGTGGAACATGGACAATGATATCCCAAAAAAGACGTGAACTCAGAGGCCGCTCAAATACACAAACTTGGGATCAATTATATCATTGGATTATAATGAATACCCAATTAAGGAATATTTGTTGGGGGGGGGGGGGGGTGGGATTTTGAAAATGAGGTGGGTAATATCAAGTCATGGGATAAGTAAGCAATTTGTTTTTTCCCTTTTTCCTTGTGTTCTTATTACCACATATAAGTGTTTGTTTTAAAATTGCCATGGAAGGGCTGAAAATGGAAATGAAAATGTTCCTCTCAAATTGAGATGGCTCTGGTGAAAATAATTTCCTATAATGTAAGGGGAAGGAATACACCCTTTAAAAGACATAACATTTTCAGAGAGTTAAGGAAATACTCCACAAATATAATTTTTCTACAGGAAAACTCATCAGATATGGACATCTATGGTGAAATATAGATTTAAATATTTTCTGTTTTGGTATTATGGGTGCTCTCAAAATAATAGAGATTGGGGGGTCAGTGCCATGTGGCCTGGTATGGTTCAGGAGGGGGGGCAATCGCCATTTTTTTTTACATTTTGGTGTTCCCCTCAAAATCAAAGGGTCTGGTATGGAATTTGAGGGGGACCTAGCATCATTTTTTTTTTTTAATTTAGATCATTAGATAAGGTGGCTGCATCTGTTTTCTTTTCCCCCTCTGTTTTCCCCTGATAATATGGCCAGTAACACACTGTATTAGTGAGTCAAAACTCTGGAGGAATGAGCAGAGGAGGAACAGTAGCATTGTCAATCTGGAGGGAATTGGTAAATCTATTAGCATACATAGAACCACTAACATTAAAGATAAACTCCAGCTCACACTTGCAGTTACTGCAAACAGTTTTTTCCTTTTGGGATAAAGGTTTCCTATGAATAAATAAAAGTTGATCATTTGAATCACCCCTGTCAGTGTTAAGTGGTTTGTCTCATCCATGAAAACTGATACCATCTGCTGGATAGTTTGTCCTGTGAAAAACAGCAGACTTGCTGGCTAGATTACCAGATGAAAATAGAAGAAAGAAAGCCTAACAAAAAGAAATAAATTAAACCTTCACATCTAAGAATTGGTAAGCTGCACTATAATAAATATTTGCTTTTGGGTTTAATACTGCTTTAAATAAGACAGTGTCTGAAGATTTTTTTGATGCCATGGCAGGTTTGATGCCTTAAAATACCATTATGACACAGAACATTCAGATGACTTCAGCTTCAGGAACATCACTGGTAGTTGATTCTCCATTTGCTACCATTTTACAAACTTCTGGTAAGGCTATATCTTACAAATGTGGTCAAGTTTTGATTACCAATCCTCAGCACTTTAAGGCATTAGGGTTAAGGCTTAAGGCATTCAGAAAGCATGTTAGGAATTGAGCATTTTTAAAGTTGTCCTTTAAGCCCTTATTAAAATAGCAACCCCACCAAATATTGTTTACATTTTTTTTTTAGCATTGCATTGACATATATCACCCCTGGTAGTGCCCAGCTCTTCATGCCCTCTGTTTGATGTACCTGCTAATAGCTCGGGCCAGTGGGTCGGGAGAGTTGCGGAAGGCCTAGTAATAGTGCCTACAGGGATGGTCTTGATGAAGTTTGGTTTACCAAAAAATTTTCTGAGGTTATTCTGGTTCTGTTATTTCAGATTCCTGTATATACATTAGATTTCTATTTGTGGTGCAAAAAATAATCCATACTGCCTATATTGTATGCATTTATTTAAATATTGTTTGTTTTTTTTTACATTGCAATCCTTTTCTCAGCTGACATTGTGTTATTTACATTGGTTGTTAGTAAGTTTGTGGTTTGGATTTGTTTTCAACATATTAGAATCAAGGAATTGGCAGGATTATCCCCCTTCATGATGGGGGGGGGTAAAACAAATTCTAACATCCAAACACAGTTTTGCAACTTTGACATGGGTTAGCATAATAGTAGATATCATCACAACTACTTAGTATACCCAGAATAATTATACCTTGATTTTTTCAGGATAAATTGAGTTTTTATCTGGTGGTAAATGGTAATGGATATCTCTTGTTTCTTTTTTATTATTATAATTATTATTACCAAAGAAAAAATAGGATTTTTTTTTTTTTTAATGTAGCTGTATATTTCTTGCTATTACCTTAGCATACCACCAAAGAACAGCCCAAAATAAATTATCCTGCTCCTGATAATGACAGAGATACCACATACAGTATGTGTATGTTATTTGCATCTGTAGTAGGGCCCAAAAACAATAGTGCACATTTTACTTTTTTTTTTCTACATTAAACACACTGACATTGACACTAAGCCCCCGTTCACACTGGGGCGACCTGTCAGGCGACCTGGTCGCCTGACAGGTCGCCGTAGGTCGCCTGGCATAGAGAAGCTGTGGACCTGTTCTAATAGGAGTCTAACACAAGTCGCTCCGACTTAGAAAAAGGGTCCAGAGCTTCTTTGGGGCGACCCGGAGCGACCTGCATAGACTTCAATGTTATGAAGTCCGTGCCGGCCGCTCCAAGGTCGTGGTGCGAGCAGCGCGCCATGACCTGTGAGGTCGCCCCGGGAAGTAGCGTCGCCCCAGTGTGAACGGGGCCTAAGGGGTGTATTTACTAAAGCAAGAGAGTGCAAAATCAGTCACACTTCTGCAGAGAAATCAATCAGCTACCAGGTTTTATTGCCAAAGCTAAATTAAACAAACTGAGGATAGAAGCTGATTGGTTTCTCTGCAGATTTTGCACTCTCTAGCTTTAGTAAATAAACCCCTAACTGACACTAATACTAAAAAAGAAAAAAAAAAAAACCTGAAAATTTACTATCAAATACCTACCGTAATTTTTCTTTCCTGATGGACTTCATGGCAGCATACGTTTGGGTAGACCCGTCCTCACTCCTACCGAAAAGGACCCCACTCTCATAGATTTTTAGGTTGAGTCAGAGGCCGTATTCCTTAACTAGCCTACTCATGACTCTGGGAGGGAACTCCTGCTGCCATGGAGTCCATCAGGTAAGGAAAATTACGGTAAGTCTTTGATAGTAAATTTTCAGTTTCCCTGACAGACTTCCATGGCAGCATATGTTTGGGAACTAACTAGCCTAAAAAACAAGGGTAGGATGTCAGAAAACTAGGGTTTCACTCATAATCAACAAACCTTATGGATAGATATTGACAGCATAAGGAAGTTAGCTACACCACACAAAGAGCCAGAACATCTAGTTAGCGTCAATACAGGATAGTGTCAGATTGCCCACCACCCTTTGATTGCCAGTGACACACACACACACAAAACACCTCCATTACTAGTATAGTGCCTGAACGGATCAATATCTTTGATCAGATCATAACTATACTAGCTTCCGCAATAGTTTAGCATAGTCTTCCCAAAATGCAGCGTTAGCAGAATCAGCCCAGAAACCTACCAACACCTACGTTTAGCCCCTCCGCCCATCCCCCAAGAAGTGCAGTATCAGAAGATTACTGTCACTTCCGATACACAGCACACTAAACCGCAGCGTTAGCAGAGTCGATTCATATATTTATCATGCACTATTTTATTGTCTTTTTATTTATGTCAGTCACTTTATTCACTGCCCCCTATTTGCTAAAATATTGTTTTAGCGTTCACTTTGCACTTTACATTCACTCTTTCTCACCTTTGCACATATTTGTGGTCATATTTATTACTGTGCCAATTTACATCGTACAATTTTACTATTTTCTATTCATTTCTATTTATTGATTCCTATCTGCTTCATATCATTTCACGCTCATTTGCACTCATTTGCACTTTATTGCATATTTTTTTGTCATATTTGTTGTTGAGCCACTCTAAACTGTATAATATTATTACTACCTATTAATTTCGGCCTATTACCCATCAATTATTTATTTAGTCATATCACTTACCTGGGGCAGCACCATTTACCTCACCTTTCTTTATCTTATTTCAGTATATCTTTCTGAGTTATACTTTTGAGGTGGGCAGCAGCCTTTACAATATTTTATCCTAAGCGTGGATTATTTTCCCCCCTTTTATTATATTGTAATGTTTTATTGTTACTGTGTTTTATTGTTAACCATTGTTTGCTTTGCAGGTACACCCATGAGCTGCAGCACTGATTTGTTTATTCTGCAGCAACAGCATTTGCTCTCACCATATAAGTAAATCAATGATTGCAGTGCTGTAGGAGGTGATTTCACCACCTCAGTGAAAAAAAAGAGCATATATGGTGAAGCATAGGGGATGGGGTGGACATAGAGTGCTGATCTCCCCTTTGCTTTGCCATATATTTTTTAACACTTTTTTTGGAAGAGATTTTCTCATCCACATCGATCGATGCGAATGGATGAATCTGCTATGTTGCATGTATGCCCATCATTAGAAGTGGGAGGATGCTGGGAGGTCTAATGGTAGGCATACCACACACTTTCTGGCAGAGATTTCTTCATCCACATCGATCGATGTGAATGGAGGAATCTTTTAGGTTCTCTTTTTCATTCAGCCCACAGGCTGCATGAAAAAAAAAAAGAACTTTACATTATATGCCCAACAAGGACCAGCAACGTACTGGTACGTCGCTAGACTTTGAGTGGTGATATCAGGATGATGCCTGCAGATTTAAGTATCATCTTGGTATAATTTTTTACAGTCAGCGGTCGGCTTTAATGTAAAAGCCATCCTAGCAGATAATTAGCCGCTAGACTGCTTTTACAAGCAGTGGGAGGGGACTCTCCTGTCGCCTTCCATGGTTTTCTCGAGCTCTCCTGTCCCACCAGGTAACCCGAGACTGCAGCTTCGGTTTCACCAGATATAAACATCGTCATTGGGAAAGCATCTTATCAAACCTATCTTGGTGTGGTTAGATGCTTTAAGGGCAGAGGAGAGATCTAGAGTCTAATAGACCCCAATTTTTTTAAAAAGAGTACCGGTCACTACTTATTGCTATTATAGGGGATATTTAAATTCCTTGTGATAACAATAAAAATGATAAAAAAGAAAAAAAAAATGAAAGGGAAGGTGTCAAAATAAAATAAAAAACAAAATAAATAATAATTAAAAAAAAAAAAACGTATAAAGGCTTTTAAAAATGTACATAGTTTGTTGCCGCTGCACAGGCATGTGCAAGTTTAAGGCATGTCATGTTTGGTATCTATGTACTCAGAATAAGATCATCTTTCATATTTTATCAAACAATTGGGCAATATATATAGCGTATTTGTGCATTCAATTTTAAAAAAAGTGTTTTTTTTTCCAAACAATTGCGTTTGGAAAATCTCTGCGCAAATACCCTGTGACAAAAAAAAATTGCAACATCCACCATTTTGTCCTATAGGGCCTCTGCTTTAAAAAAATATATAATGTTTGGGGGTACAAAGTAATTTTCTAGTAAAAAAAATTATAATTTTTTCATGTAAACAAAAAGTGTCAGAAAAGGCTTGGTCTTCAAGTGGTTAGAAGAGTGGGTGATGCGTGGCTTCTAATATTGGGCATAAAATGCCAGGACAGTTCAAACACCCCAAATTACCCCTTTTTGGAAGGTAGACACCCCAAGCTATTTGCTGAAAGGTATGTTGAGTCCATGGAATATTTAATATTTTGCCACAAGTTTTGGAAATATGCCAATTTTTATTTTTATGCAAATATGCTGTTGACCTGAGAGCAGTGTCAAAATTCAAGAAATTGAAGTTGATGGAAAACACTACTTTCTACTTTCCTTGTTCAGTGCAATTTTCTGTCTGATAGACACATTTTCTTACTACCTATACAAGCTAGGGAAGTGCTAAAGTCAGCACTTGTGCATGACAATCTTGATAATAAAGTTCAGTAAATAAACCAAATTTTTTTGAATGCTGAATTGGCTATTTCAGTTCAGTCTCACTGTTCAGAAATATCTATGTCTGAAAATAAAGAATTCCAGTCACCCTGCTCTAACGTTACCTAAATATTGTAAAACATTTTGTTTAAAATGTATCTATAAATGTATCTATAAAATTTAGTTTAATTCCTTTTTAGCTTCTCAAAACAGAAATCGAATAAGAATATGCACAGGTAAATAAAGGTATGTGACCAGAGTGTTGTCGGCAAGTTGGAGATTTCTGTAGATGCACTTGTGTAGATGCACTTGACCTTGACCACATTTATTTAGTAACATGGAAATGACTGTCTGGAAATGTCTCAAGTAGTCATCTGGTGTACTGGATGTACAGACGTGAAAAATAGATCAAAAGCTAGAGAAGCATAACCAGGGTAGGGCAAATGTAAGAAGAAGCATAAGTTTAGTTTTTATTTTTTTATTTTTTTAATCTCCACAAGGGATGGCACTTAGATTTAATGAGAAGTGTCCCTTGTGCTGATATAACACGTTTCAAAACATAGTGTCCACATAAATGTCCCAAATAGTATCATTCAAACTGTGCCTTATAATGCAGGAAACTATGACCTTCATGCAAATCAAAAAATATGTAAAAAAAAATCAAGTTTTTCTTTGTACTGTGCTTATGGTGCTCCTTAATAAGGATTCTTCTGCCAAACCAGCTGTGTTGTAAACTACAGCTAAAAAAAATAAAACTGGTGTAGCACTATCCCCTAAATATGTACTATATAAAAACATTTCAAACATATAAAGCAGTAAACCCAAAAATATGTACTACAAAAAAAGGATGTAAGTGAAATACAACTCTTTTCTTTAAATAGTGTCCATTCAAATAGTTGGAGTAAAATGACAGGGGTAAGTAATTAGTGGGCACTATTAAAGTCTACCATCCTGGAGGCAACTAGATTATCTGTCAGGCAAGTTAGTAATAAACCAAAGAAAAAAAAACACTTCACCAGAGAGGTAAGTACAGTAGGATAGTAAAGGAAAAAAATAGCATATAGAAGATTCAAGGAAACAGGAGGTGTAGCTGACAGAGAAGAGTATAATATTAGACAAAACAAGGCCAAACACATTATTAGTGCTGCCAAAGCATAGAAAGCGGAGGGAATTGCTAAATCTATTAAGACAGGAGATAAAACCTTTTTTGGGTACATTAGTGATAGAAGGAAAAAATACAATGGGATCAATAAAATGAAAACTGGGTATAACACATACAGGTCCCTCTCAAAAAAATTTGCATATTGTGATAAAGTTCATTATTTTCTGTAATGTACTGATAAACATTAGACTTTCATATATTTTAGATTCATTACACACAACTGAAATAGTGCAAGCCTTTTATTGTTTTAATATTGATGATTTTGGCATACAGCTCATGAAAAACCCAAATTCCTATCTCAAAAAATTAGCATATTTCATCCGACCAATAAAAGAAAAGTGTTTTTAATACAAAAAAAGTCAACCTTCAAAAAATTATGTTCAGTTATGCACTCAATACTTGGTCGGGAATCCTTTTTCAGAAATGACTGCTTCAATTCGGCGTGGCATGGAGGCAATCAGCCTGTGGCACTGCTGAGGTGTTATGGAAGCCCAGGATGCTTCGATAGCGGCCTTGAGCTCATCCAGAGTGTTGGGTCTTGCGTCTCTCAACTTTCTCTTCACAACATCCCACAGATTCTCTATGGGGTTCAGATCAGGAGAGTTGGCAGGCCAATTGAGCACAGTAATACCATGGTCAGTAAACCATTTACCAGTGGTTTTGGCACTGTGAGCAGGTGCCAGGTCGTGTTGAAAAATGAAATCTTCATCTCCATAAAGCTTTTCAGCAGATGGAAGCATGAAGTGCTCCAAAATCTCCAGATAGCTAGCTGCATTGACCCTGCCCTTGATAAAACACAGTGGACCAACACCAGCAGCTGACATGGCACCCCAGACCATCACTGACTGTGGGTACTTGACACTGGACTTCAGACATTTTGGCATTTCCCTCTCCCCAGTCTTCCTCAGGGTCCGGTCACCTCTTCTTGTTGTGCAGCGTTTTCTGCCACACTTTTTCCTTCCCACAGACTTCCCACTGAGGTGCCTTGATACAGCACTCTGGGAACAGCCTATTCATTCAGAAATTTCTTTCTGTGTCTTACCCTCTTGCTTGAGGGTGTCAATGATGGCCTTCTGGACAGCAGTCAGGTCGGCAGTATTACCCATGATTGCGGTTTTGAGTAATGAACCAGGCTGGGAGTTTTTAAAAGCCTCAGGAATCTTTTGCAGGTGTTTAGAGTTAATTAGTTGATTCAGATGATTAGGTTAATAGCTTGTTTAGAGAACCTTTTCATGATATGCTAATTTTTCGAGATAGGAATTTTGGGTTTTCATGAGCTGTATGCCAAAATCATCAATATTAAAACAATAAAAGGCTTGCACTACTTCAGTTGTGTGTAATGAATCTAAAATATATGGAAGTCTAATGTTTATCAGTACATTACAGAAAATAATGAACTTTATCACAATATGCTAATTTTTTGAGAGAGACCTGTATGTTGAGGGAGACTTGGATGTAGCAAACCATTTAAACAATTACTTTTGTTCAGTCTTCTCAGAAATAAATTGCACCAACAATAAAAAGTTGTGGAATCATATTGGTTCTAATAATGACAGTTCATTTTTAGGATTTCAAAAGACAGAGGTAGCAAAGGTAATGACTCGGTTGAAGCTTAATAAAGCAAAGGGCCCTGATGGTATTCATCCCAGAGTTCTAAGAGAACTTTGAGATATAGTTGTTGGACTATTAACTGATTTTTTTATTCAATCTCTTCTAACAGGGGAAGTTCCCCCTGACTGGTGGACAGCTACTATTGTACCTATCCACAAGAAGGGCAGCAAGGTAGAAGCTGAAAATTACAGGCCAGTGAATTTAACATCAGTTGTAGTCAAGTTAAAGAGGAAGTAAACTTCCATCTTTAAGTTTTACCTATAGTTAAGCCTATATTAAGGCTTACCTATAGGTAGTGTAAATATCTCCTAAACATGCACCGTTTAGAAGACATTTAGTGAGCTAGCAGCCAGTTACATCACTGGCACATGCGCTCTAAAGGAACGGCCACGCATGCGTGGGAGTGACGTCATCACGGCTCCGGCCAGTCACAGAGCCGGAGCCGTGAACCCGAAAGGCAGACTGGATAGAGATGGAAGCTGCATTCAGCGATGGCATTGCATCGCTGGGACACTTTGTTTTCAGGTAAGTTTAACATAATGTGCTAGTATGCGATGCACACTAGCACATTATGCCTTTGCCTTTGCAAGAAAAAAGAAAAGTGCAGCGGTTTACAACCGCTTTAATGAAATCACTCCTGAAAAGAAGGATCGTTGATAATTTAAAAATACACAACTGGCTGGACCCAAAACAGCATGGCTTTACTGAGGGCACATCATGTCAGACTAATCTGATTTATTTTATGACTATATTACCAATGTTTTGGACCAGGGTGGTGCTGTGAACATAGCATATGTTGATTTCAGCAAGGCATTTGATACAGTTTCACATAATGATCTAATACAAAAGCTGTACAAACTAGGAATTAACCCTTTGGCAGTTCAGCTGATATGCAGTTGGCTAAAGGATAGATACCAGAGTTTGGTTGTAAATGGGGTTCACTCAGAACAGAAACCAGTCACTAGTGGTGTACAACAAGTCTCTGTACTGGGTCCTGTTCTATTTAATCTATATGTAAGTGATATGACTAAAGGTTTGTTGGGCAAGGTATGTCTTTTTGCTGATAATACAAAGGTGTGTTGCCTTATGAGTTTATGTGTAATCTCCATTACTGAGTTGTGATGATGAGGAGTTATGTATAAATCTCCATCAGTAATTGTAAATATTAATGGAAATATAAATGTACACATTATTGGACTTCAAACTCATATTTGCTATATGATTGGTAGATTTGTAAGTTGTATAACACAGACAGGCAGTAGTATGAATCCAGTTTAACGAGTCAGTTTGAAAGGCCAGCCTGCTATTCACATTTAAACACATAAAATGACGAGTCGTCTGCTAGCCGGGAGGTGGCTGGCTGATATGCCAAATAGTATCAACCTGTAATCCAGACTTCCTGGGGCCAATGAAACTAGGTGAATAGATCATGTCACGTCCGCCCTTATTTCAATCCTTTCAATGAAGATTAACTATCGGTTGAAGGGTTGGACAATGGGCTCTGGAGATGAACCTTGCATCTTAATTTTCAATTTCAAAGTAAATGAACAGGTTCTCCCCCCAACAGAGAGGAGGGGTTAGCAAGGGGCTGAATTATGCTAAGCTAGGCGAGGAGGAAGTTGTCCAATCCTGAACGAGATACGCCCAGAGGGAGGAACAGGGCAGGATAGCTGAACCAATCAGAATAGCCCTATACAAGTCTATGTGATATGGTTCTATATTAGTGAAGGTGGAAAGAGAGGGACCTGCTCTTGCAAGCAGACTAGGATGAAGCACTCATGAAAAGGGTAATTACGGATCTTAAGGTATACATTGCTTGTCCTATTTGTGTTGGTAGTGCTGTGTTCGTATATGAGTATCATACTCTATATTTGTTCAGTTAAACTAGAAATATTTTCCATTTTGTTGCGTGTACTATAGATAGATTGTTGTAAATTAATTTAGGCTTTCAGACTATATACCAATAAAACTAATATTTCTGTTTTGAAGCTTTCACTCATAGTCAAAGAACTCTCATTTGACCCGAATATTATCTGAGGTAAATTAAATCTCATATCTTCTGGGTAACAGGTGTGTAATAGGGTAATATCTCTGGAGGTGTCTGTTACATGGAACATGATTTGGCATTGCTGGAAGATTGGTCAAAGCAGTGGAGACTGCAGTTTAATGTTTCTAAATGTAAAATAATGCACCTAAGGAAAAATAATTCCCTGAGAGACTACAACATTGGGGGTACAGTGTTAGCAATCACTACAAAGGAAAAAGATTTGGGGGTACTCATTTCAGATGATTGTAAAATGAGCAAAATGTGTGACCAGGCAGTGGGAAAAGCAAATATAATTCTAGGATGCATTACAA
Organism: Pelophylax lessonae; assembly: GCF_965119305.1. Lineage (NCBI taxonomy): Eukaryota > Metazoa > Chordata > Amphibia > Anura > Ranidae > Pelophylax > Pelophylax lessonae. The sequence continues at coordinate 330,794,339 of NC_138770.1, read as the reverse complement.
AGGGATCACCAGCAGGAGGAAATAGGTTTTGATTCCTCTATATAGATCTTTGGTGAGACCTCATTTAGAATACTGTGTCCAGTTCTGGAGACCTCACTTTCAGAAAGATATTGATAAAATAGAACGAGTCCAGAGACGGTTAACAAAAATGGTATAAGGTTTGGGGGATAAAACATATCAAGAGCGACTTCAGGAACTTAATATGTACAGCCTGGAGGAAAGAGGGGGGAAGGGAGACATGACTGAAACCTTTAAATACATCAAGAGGGTGAATAAGGTTCAGTAGGGCAGTTTTTTCAATATGAAACCAAAATCAAGAACACAGGGACATGACCTCAAACTAATTGGAGGAAAGTTCAAAACTAACCTTAGAAAGTATTATTTTACAAAAAGGGTAGTTGATGCTTGGAATAAACTACCAGTAGAGGTAGTGAGACAGTCAACAGTACATGGCTTTAAACATGCTTGGGACAAACATAGATCCAAACTCAGATAATAAAGTTACCGAAAAACAACAACAAAAAACAAAAAAAAAATGGACAGACTCAATCTTTTTCTGCCATCACTTTTCTATGTTTCTATGTTTCTAAATGTCCCAAATATTATAATTAAAACTGTGATGTCTAGTGCATGAAACTAGGACCTTTTATGCAAATCAAAACATGCCATGAAAGCTCCTTCACAAAGATTCTTCTCCAAAACCTCCTGCATTGTGAACTACAATACCCCTCCTCCAAGGTGTTAAGCGTGTGCTTCTCTGCATACGCTCAAACTATGCACTCACTGGATTTCCATGAACCCCTTACGATATTAAATGGGTTCACCAAAGCATGAATCAGATTATCTTTCCAGCCTTTCAGGTCCTCCAAGCAATGGCTCCCTTTAAAGCTTTTATTCCCCTCATTTATTCATTGTCCATATTAAAACAATAAGTAGCAGAAGAAAATGCCATAATGCAGTAGTCTTTATTTAAATTTAATTAAAATATATGCTAAAGTGCACACTCACATCACATAAAAACAGTTACATAAAAACAGTTTTTTTCTGGAGACGTCATATCCTGTGACAAAACGCGTCAACTTGGAACGCACATTGTTTACGTGACTTTGGAGTGGAAGTGGTAGGTCCCCTCCATCCAGACCCTCGGGACACTATTTTATCATTTTTAATGGAGGTTGTGGCCCCCTCCGTTTGGAAGCCCTTTTTTACTGACGTTTTTACTTGTCTGTATCCAGTTGGTTTTAAAAATAAAACGGTTTTTACAGTAATCACTTTGAGGTTCCATTCCTTTCTTTTTATGCACTGAGCCATCCAGGACACGATAGGAAAGAGGAGAGGGAGGTTGAATCTAGATGCCACAAATTCACTGGTCATGGAGACCACCTATGCCTGACAGATCCCCTGCCATAAGGCAAGTGAGGATCCATTTCGTCTTGTGAGTTTGATCTACAGTTCCCGTGCACATGTGGTGACCCTGGTCTTCACTCCCTGTATGAATTAATGTTTCAAATCTCCTTTGGGAATAACACTACTCCACCTTCCATTTCTTTATAATATCAACCCAACGGGACTATATTAAGACCAATAGGTTTGGTCCCTTTTATTGCACATGTTCAATTAAACATATAGCAAGTGCTGTGTCTGTGGGATGAGGTATACTCATCTTCTTCCCCTCATTTGTCCACATAAAAACAGTTACCAACATTAAACATGATAACTGTGGCCAATTTACCACCTGGCCACTTATTCCAAGTTGGCGCCCAGGTTCTCCTAACTTCTGGCATATGTTCCATGCACTGGAAGTGATGTAGGCGAAAATAACGTCACAATGGCATCATTCCTGCCTGTGTCACTCCCCTGCAAGAAACCTTGTCCCCATGTTGATGTGCGAAGGTGAACTTATCAGAAACTTTAACCCTTCTAATAAGGGGAGCCCCCCAGATAACAAAAATAAAATAGTAAGTAAAAATGCTAACACCTCAGAAAAAATCCCTTATTAAAAAAATAAAAATAAGTAAACAATATGCCTTAAATCGAATGTAATTCATGTGATGAAGCAATATAGATCTATTGTCAATCATGATGTACAATGCCATGTTGGCCCACTGACAGAAACATGATTACCTACTACGTCTGCTGCAAAAGACATCTCTGTGGCTGGCTGCTGAATGTTAACCACCTGGCTGAGCATGATGAATGATGTCATTAACCAGACAAGTGATAGCGTGGAGACTTCTTCTTTTGCATCTACCAGAAATTAATTTTGCTTCATCAGGAGTATGATTGGGGCTAATTACCATATGTGTAACATTTACTCGAGCATCATCACTAAAAAAACATCCTCAGCTGTGGTTCCACATGGAGAAAAAGGAAGTATGTCTGCCCCCCTCTTTTGTTCTCATCTGGTTGTAAAAAGTGGATTTCACTTATTTAATAAATAATCCTGGAGTAGTGGATAACCCTATTTTGTGGATGCCAGTATACCTGAGCGATAAACCCCCTTCTTCTGGTGGCTTCATGTATCACCCTAACATTGCTCCGTGGAAAGATAATTAGTTCCATTCTTTATCGCTGAGCTGAGACTGTTGGAGTGAGATTTGATCACATTTAAGATCATGGGAAGATTATAGGGAGGAACAACATAACAGTGATGCACATATAGCTAGGGTTCTTCCACATTGAACCACGTGGGTCCATGTCCCAGCCACCACAGGTGTTGAGGTTTCTGTCTCTGTTTTGGTGCCACTGCCCTTGCACCAGAGAATTTTATTTTTAGTAATTAGCCTCAATCAAATTCCTGATGAAGAGGACATAATTTCTGGGAAACGTGTTGAGGGAAGTCTCCACACCATCACTTGCCTAGCAGAATCACAAAATATACTACTGGCACTCTTGGAGCTGGTATGGGCTGTTTAGAAACTCATCAAATGCGAACATATGGTATAAAACCACTGAAACCTCATTCAGAACACATTGGCATGATATTTTACTGAGCAGAGAGGAGCCTATGCCACAAGCATAACAAAATAGAGGAGATAATAAGTATTTTTTGTTAAAACTGACTACTAATATCAGCCTGCTTTGCTATGTCAAAACTGTCACAAAATGGTGCTGATCATCTTATGCAAATCACTCCAGGTTAGAAAAATATACCTACTAGTCTATGAATTAGCTCATAGGCATGCCTTATTTGTCATACCCCAGAGGTGTGAAATCCACATAAGCATTCAGTTAAATTACCATTTAATATGAATGCTCAAAAAAGGTAATTTAAAACTCAAAATTAAATACTGAAATGACAGTCCTTGGAAATCATACTTTTGTTGAAATTACTTTGTTGGTATGCTAATTGACTAATATTTAATGTACCTTACTTTTTGTTAGGCAGAAAGGAACAGTAATTTATCAGCTTTTTTCCATTAAATAGATACTTATAAACTAGCACTTTTTAAGAAAAGTATTAAGGAGCAACAACAACCTCAATTACCAACAGAGGGTAAAAAAGGATTCAACGCGTCACCATTTTTCTAGGTAAATATATTTCTAAAGGTGCTATTGACATGAAATTCTCACTACATCTCGGTAACAATGCATGCAATCCGATCATAAAAAGAAACAAAAAAAAATAAGTTCAGAAATTAAGTTATGTGCAATAAAATGGAATAACACAGGGAAAAGTATTGAACACACAGAAGAAAGGGAGGTGCAAAAAGGCATGGAACGCCAAAAACACCAGCTGAAATCTATCAGTAATTAGAGAGCAATCCTGTCCCTTGTTAGTGCAAACTGTTATCAGCTGGTTCAGTCTCAACTGATGGCCTATAAAAAGGTGTCTCATTACCAAGATGTCACACAAGAAACATCTCATGATGGGTAAAAGCAAAGAGCTCTCTCAAGACCCTTGCAACCTTATTGTTGCAAAACATACTGATGGCATTCCTTGTAGAAGGATTTCTAAACTTCTGAATGTTCCAGTAAGCACTGTTGGGGCCATCATCTGAAAGTGGATAGAACCAGGTGCTCCTCTGAATATTTCTGACAAAGGAGTAAAAAGAATTATCAGAACAGTTGCTCAAGTGCCAAGGACCACTTTTGGAGAGCTTCAAAAAGACCTGGAATTAGCAGGTACAATTGTTTCAAGGAAAACAATAAATAATGCAATGTCAACCGCCATGGCCTGTATGAGCGCTTACCACGTGTCCATTGCTGAAGAAAAAGCATGTTAAAGCTCATTTAAAGTTTGCTGCACAACATTTAGACAAGTCTGGGAAATACTGGGAGAATATAGTCTGGTCAGATGAGATCAAAATGGAATTCTTTGGATGCCATAATACACACCATGTTTGGAGGTCAAATGGCATTGCACTTCACCCAAACAACATCATGCCAACAGTGAAGTTTTGAGGTCAGAACATCATGGTATGGGGCTGTTTTTCAGAAAACGGTACTTGCAAACTTTGTATCTTTGAAGGAAGGATGAATGGAAAAATGTACCAAGACATTCTTGATTAAAATCTGCTGCCATCTACCAGGATGATGGAAGACATTTCAGCAAGACAATGATCCCAAACACAAAGCCAAGGAAACTCTCAATTGGATTCAAAGAAAGAAAATAAAGCTGCTAGAATGGCCCAGCCAATCACCTGACTTGAATCCAATAGAAAATCCATGGAAAGAACTATAGATAAGAGTTCAAAGAAGAGGCCCACAGAACCTCCAAGATTTGATTTGTTTGTGTGGAAGAATGGGCCAAAATCAAACATATGCATGCGACTAGTTTCTCCATACAAGAGGTGTCTTGAAGCTGTCATTACCAACAAAGGATTATGTATGAAGTATTAAATACATGTCAGTTGGCGTATTAAATACTTTTTCCCTGTGTCATTTCATTTTATTACACATAACTTAATTTCTGGACTTATTTGTTTTGGTTTGTTTGTATGTGTGGATTGCATGGATTGTTACTGACATATGGTGAACATTTCATATCAATAGCACCTTTAGAAGTATATTTACCTATAAGAATGGTGAGGTGTTCAATACTTTTTTTTTTACCCACTGTATGAACAAATTACCCAATACAGAAGATGTCAGGCCATCGGCAAATGTGATAGCTTTGGGCAGCTGACAGGTCTCTTTATAAAGACATCAGGGGAATATGGGGGTCAATGGTGGAAAAGGAAATGGATGTTCTGGTAGATCATAGACTTCATATTAGCATGCAATGCCAAGCTGCAATAACCTTATTGTATAGACCTTAAGGTCTGATATAGATGTTAATTGGGAAACCCAAACAGAAAACAAAAACAGTGTGGGATTTTCCCTAAAAATACATTCCAGACTTTTAGCCTTGATGAGGGGCTGGTATAGATGTCACAGTGGACCCTACTCAGAAAAAAATGGTTTGAGGTCCCCACGAATTCCATATCAGACCCTGATCTGGTAGGAATTTTAAGGGTAACTCCACACAAAATAAGGGTTGGGTCCCCAAACAAATTCCTACCAGATATTTAATTGAGGAAATGAGGGCCAGAAAATGTAACCTGTTGCTTGGTCTACTTGGTGGTAATAGAAAAAAAAGTACTGCTGCTTTATTTGTCTATGGGACAACAGGGCAACAGAAACTGATTATGGAACAAAGTAATGGCCAAAAAAAAAACGTTATTCATGGTTAAAGCAATGGCAAAATACAAGCCCTTGGCTGATCCTAAAATGTACATTTTCCACAACTTCATATCAAGTGGGACATATGAGGAATTTTGTGAAAGCCATGGACAAGGTCAAAGAGAGATTTCAGCATCTAGGATAAAAGTTCTCAATATTAATGATGCCAAATTAAAGACTGTAGTATCTCGGATTAGAAAGCTGCTAAATAGTGGTGATTTTGAATCAAATCAAGTAGAGTGCTGCATGGGAATCTCATACATTTTCTTTTAAAGGGTTTCCAGGGAACCATAATGGAGAATAAAAATCAGTTAAAGAAAAAGCTATAGAAGTTTGTGGTGTAGGATGTCACTAAAAATACACTTCCTTTCCTCACATTTAACCGCTTGCCGACCGCCACACGACGATTTACGTCGGCAGTCAGCCCCTTACAGACAAAGCGACGTAGGGCTACGTCGCTAGCCTGTGAGGGTCTAGGGAGCGAGCGCGCGCCGCCGGAGGCGCGCTCCCACGCGGTCACGGACCACCCCTCGCGTGTGCCTGGCGGACCCGATGTCCGCCGGCCACTCGCGATCTTCCGTTACACCGGAAGAAAGGCAGGCGGCTAATGTAAACAAAGCCGCCTGTCATTCTTCCCTGTGTAAGAATGGAGATCAAACGGTTCTGCTATGTAGGACCATTGATCTCTGTTCTTACACTAGTAGTCACAGCCAATCACAGTTAGAAACACGCCCCTAGGGACACACTTAACCCCCTCCCTCTCCAATAAAGTTAACTCCTTCACTGCCAGTGTAATTTTTACAGTAACAGTGCATATGTATAGCACTGATTACTGCAGTAATGTCACTGGTAACCCCAAAAGTGTCAAAAATGTCAGTCAAGGGTCCGATCTGTCCGCCGCAATGTCGCAGTCCCACAAAAAAAATTGCAGATCGCCGCCATTACTCGTTAAAAAAAAAAAACAAAAATCTTTCCCTTAGTTAGTAAACGCAATAACTTTTGCGCAAACCAATAAATATACGCTTTTTGCGATTTTTTTACCAAACATAGGTAGCATAAAACAAATTGGCCTAAAATGTTAAAAAATTTTGATTTTTACATTTTTTTTTGGGGAATTTCATATAAAAAAATGTGAAAAATATTGTTATTTTTGCAAAATTGATGCTCTTTTTTTGTTTATAGTGCATGATCAAAAAATCGCACAGGTGATCAAATACCACCAAAAGAAAGCTCTGTTTGTGGGAAAAAAAGGACGTCAAATTCGTTTAGGTACATCATCGCACAACCGCGCAATTGTCCGTTAAAATCACGCAGTGCCGAATCGTAAAATAGGCCCTGGTCAGGAAGGGGGTAAAATCTTCCGGGGCTTAAGTGGTTAAACATTTTTTCCAAACGACTTAAGTGTTCTGACAGATTTCAGCAGGACATCCAAGCAATGGCAGAAGGATATAAGAGTAAGCAGGATTTAGCTAAGATAGGGAACCACAGCTGGTTTTTGCAAAAAGTAAAAGTCCATTTTTTCTTTACATACAATAGAACATTTTAAAAACTCTTTTTTTTATACATTTTTGTCATTATGATTTTTGTAGGAAAGCTTGTAAAAAAAACATGTATAATAACATTTAGAATATCCCATGTATGCACATTTTTAAAAGAAATGTAGGCCTGTGCTAGTTACCTTGATTTATAAACATTTCCAGTGATGAGCTTTCATAAACATGAATTATATATTCATGAAAAAGCAAGAACACTAGCATTCCCTCCTGTCCATCATTGCTCATCATAGGGTTTGCTATCTTGTGGGAACTAATCTGTTGTTTCTCAGATTGACTTTTGTTGTTGACCTTGCTTGTCCTAACCTCACCTCTATACCTTTATATATTTTCTAAGATTCATGAATACTTTGATTTATTTGTTTGCTGTATACTCTTACTGATGCACAGCCTTGGTGGCATTGGCAACAACCTCCACTTATACAAATGACATTCATCTCAACCTCTGCCACCACCTATACCTGGCTGGTTTTGACTCTTGCTAGTTTATGGATTACTCTGTGTCAATCCTCTGGCTTAGTATTACTGCCCTGTTCACTCATAGGATTAGTATAAATGAGTTTATGTAGCGGTGCCTCTCATGAGTACAAATATAGATTATTTTCTCAGCTGCTACCTAAAGAAATGTATCTTGAGCATCCTTATGTAATGCAAATGTACTATAAAGTACAGTGATGCAATGGAAAGACTGTGCAATCAACAATAAATATAATAAATAAACAAAATACTGCAGTTGTGTTACAAACCCTCATATGATAACCTAAATTATATATAATCAACTACATGTAAAAACGGTGAAAAGTGATGCAAAATTATAACGTGCCAAGTACTCAAAAGTACTGCTACGATAAAATCTTTATTTACCTATGAACTGATATGTTAAGTGCAATTAGTTCCAAAAAAGTGCAATATCAATAAGGTACAATAATATGGTAACAACAAAAATGTCCTTGTATATCACAGTCCATACAGTTGCAATCCAGGGACAGGTTTCACAGGGGTTTATTTACTAAAGCTAGACAGAGCAAAATTAGTCCCAATTCTGCAGAGAAACCAATTTGCTTCTAACCTCAGCTTGTTTAATTAAGCGTTAGCACTAAAAGCAGGAAGCTGATTGGTTTCTCTACAGAATTGTGACCTCTCTAGCTTAAGTAAATAAAAGCCACAGTGTCTATGTGTTTGTGTGCACCACACTTCACACATGTGCCTGAAACCCTTTTAAGGCTTTTGCTGTTTATGCACCCTTTTAAAGTATCCCCATCCAAATGCACACTCACCAGAAGTAAATTACCTCCTATGCAAATTCGCAGGTCAGACAGTGATTTATCATAATACACTTCAATGCCCTCACCTCCTTTCTGATTCACCTCACTTCAAAGCCATTGGCTGGAATAGAACCTTCTATCCTTATATCAATCTGCAGCACTTTAGTGAGACACTTCAATATGCCCAGATCCACTTTTCTTTGCTCCTCGTAACAGTTCGGATGGTAATACACAAGGACCTTTACTATATGTTGTTAACATGGTATAGCACCTTATTAGTATTGCACTTGTTGGCACTAATCACACTTTGCATATTGGTTCATAAGGATTTTATTGTAGCAATACTTTTAGTCACTTGGAACTTTCATATCACTGTTGCACTTTACATATTGGGTTGAGTTACAATGTTTTGCATTAATTTTCAAGTTTTTTTTTACATATTGTCGATTATATATTATTTATCATATGGCGTTTTAGAACAACACTGCTTATAGTTTGTAAGATAATTATTTATTCATTGTATTTGTTGTTGTCTGCACAGCTGAACTTTATAGTATATTTGCACTCTTAGGACTGCAAGTCCACTACCCATAGCTTAACCTGTGTGAAAGCTACCCTTCCTAACCCTGCTAATACACCACCTAAATACCAATGTATAAAACTGTGCAGCTCCTGCTATACAGCCTGAGCTAGCCTTCTTACAAATAATTCAGTGATAAAAAAGTATTAAAAGCAGATGGCTGCTTGGGCCTGGTTTGAGCTTTTGGATGCCCTATTTCCAATTGCAATTGGTCCTACAGTGGAAAATGAAGCTTGTCGTAGACAATATTCTGGTTGACCCAACTTGTAGAGAGATAATTATAAACTGTATTCCTCCTGGTGCTAACACATCTAGCACTCACAATAAAACTAAAAATAGTTCAAAAGCACTTAACATAATATTATAGATTTGAATGGGCAATATTTATTTTTACTTTGATTGTCTAGCATTTTTTCAGTGCATGGAAAACTAGAAAGCGCTGAAGATAATGCTATTAAAAGGTCTTATACCCTTCAAGATACTGTATGTTTCACATGGAGAATGCATTGTTTTGAACATAACTGTTCGAGTGTTAAGATAATTGTGTGAATAGAAAGATAGGATGAATAACCTTTCTTAGCTGAGTGATCCTTCTAATGGCTCTGGCAAAATGGCAAAACATTACAGATGGCTGTAATAGTAATTATAAAGCTCAGCTATAAACCATTTTCCATTAACTAAATTTTGATTTGCTGTACTAGACAACACAAACATGTATAATGCACAGAGTTCAGAATAAAAGAATGCACTGACATAACCCCACTTCACATTGCCTGGAATATTCTGCAAAGAAATCTGCACTGATAATTTCACACCATCTATGAATGTTTCATGTTTTCTGAAGGTAGCAATAGTGTTTCCTATAAGGGTTTATCACACCTTATGTGACACTATTGAGAGACAAGAATACCAAATGTTCTGCATCCCATTCCCTCTCATGTACTCATAATACCATTAGTTATTGTAATGTATTTGTCATTCAAGCACATATTTTAGTGTACAACAATTTATCACGCTCTGCTTTTACCATGTTTACAGGTAGCACAGCAGTCTGCCGCTTTTCTTTTTATCAGGAAAGGAGCTTTATTCATTGATTTTTATTTTTTATTTTTTGTATTTATTTATACTGCAAAAATGCTTCTTTGAATTCTTTAGTCAAAAATCAGATAATGGCTTATAGAATAAATATGTACAAGACCCACTGCTTATTAGAAATGCATAATGAATCCAACATGTTCTTCTTTCTTTGTAGTGCTTTGTGAATAAAAATGTACCTATCGTTTATGCTATGTATTAATTTGCATAGCATAGGGTGTTTAGTAGTTTTTCCCCAGTAGACTTTAAATCAAGAACAATTCTATGTATATTTTAAAGTGGATGTTCCATGGCAAATAGAAAGCCCCCCGCCCCTAACACAAATTGCTTTAAATGTACACTTGTAAACAAACCATCCCCTTTCAGATGCTTCTTCAATGCTTCTGGGAGGTACAGAAGACATCCTGTACCTCCCAGCGGAGTTATGGGCTCAAAACTGTGTGCACTCTTGCAACAGGCTGATTGCAAGAGTTTTTTTTTCTGGGGTGGGGGGGACGGGATAGGGACATGGCAAAATGTGGAAGGTTCAAATTAAAAAATGTTATATTATATGTTAGGTTTTACTGTTTACGCTGTATGGATTGATTTAATTTACCCTGTATCAAAGGTTCACATGTTGCAGTTTGCCACACCGCGTTTAGATGCCATTGAAGATGAATGGCACGTAAACATGTGTTCTGCAATCGCAGCTTGATTTGAGATCTGGCCAGAATTGCAACGATACTGCCTGAGATCCCACAATGCCAAAGGTGAAAGAAACTTAAAGTGGCTCTAAAGGCAGAAGGTTTTTTTATCCTAATGCATTTTATGCATTAGGATAAAAAACCTTCCATGTGCAGCTGCCCCCCCCCCAGCACCCCAAATACTTACCTGAGCCCCATCTCGATCCAGCAATGTTTCACAAGAGCCTCGGCTGTCTGGGACTCTCCCTCCTCATAGGCTGAGACAGCAGCGGGCGCCATTGGTTCCCGCTGCTGTCAATCAAAGTCAGTGAGCCAATGAGGAAACGGGAGGGGCCGAGCCATGGCTTTTTGTCTGAATGGACACACAGAGCAGCCGATCGTCTCATGTGCCGCATAGTAAGCTGCTTGTTGTGGGGGCACTCAGCAGAAGGGAGGAGCCATGGGTTCCGGCTGGGGACCCGAGAAGAGTAGGATCTGGGCTGCTCTGTGCAAAACAACTACACAGAGCAGGTAAGTATAATATGTTTGTTAATACTAAACAAAAAAAACAAGACTTTAATATCACTTTTAGAGATAAAAATCTGCACCTGGCTTAAAAACAGAAAGCAAAATATTAATAAGACATTGTTCATGCAATGTTCTACTTATCTGACCGTAATAATAAAAGAAAAAAAAAACATTTGTGTAAAAAGTGCATTTGTTAATCCTGGCCACAATAAATATATTATGTGCAAAACCGCTACAAAGCACACAGCACCTCCGCTTTTGTCAGAGATTGCAGAAGCATCATTTTTCCATATACTGTAGGTATTACGCCATCCTCGTTTCACATTGAGGATGAATGCAAATGGTAAGTTCCAATCACTAAATGTATATTAAATTTGCAAAATAATTTCAATAGCTGGAGCATACTGAAAAAAGGCACACAATTTTGATGTAAATAAACTTTTGTGTATTGTTTACAATGTATAGAGCCAGCCTAATGTACTCTTTTAGGAACAATTTGGACATGTGGAATGCTGTCCCCACCAGAACCCCACCATGTGTGTCCCAGCTTCACCTGTATCTTCTGGTAACCATGTGCTCCATGGCCAGAATCAGGATGGAGAGAAGAGGGGGCAAGAAACATCTATTTCCTGATCTCCCCAAGAGCAAAGAACATGGAAGCTCTCCGCTCTAAGCACTTTGGGGTTCAGAGCTGTCAGATTTTTGCCACGACAGCAAATTGAGTATACTCAGTCTCATTGAGGAGTGGGGGTTGTGGGGGCCGGGGGGCGGAAGCTACATGTAATCTGACCCGTAATGAAGTAAGTAAAAGAACATTTGTAATACATGCCAGATTTCTCAATATCAGTGTGAAAAATGGTAAAAAGATCAACAGAGAACCACACAGCTGCCAATCAGAACCCCTCTCCTAAATAACTGATATAAAAAAAATAGAATTTGGTGTTTTAGATTACTGTAATTTATATATCATGTATGCCCATTGTGCTGCCTTATCAAAGTGTATCTTTAGTCTAAACTTTTTTTTTACAGTGGTGTTAGATTATTTTGTTTTTCATGATGAGTAAATACAATGAATCACTTTTTTGTTGTAAATTATAGTCTTTTAGTAGAGCCACTATTTTAGACTGTTGTACGCTCAGGGTAAATTTTTTCAATGATTGTGTAAATACAAAAATCCCTATGTTCCACTGAAGAGTAGATTTTAGAAATGTTGTATGAGTCAATAGGCTTTCATTCTAACATATATGTCTTAAATAAAGTGAAGGACACACTGCCCCCTAATCTGTAGAGAATGACACAGCTTTACATATAAACCCTTTCATTTTCCAAGAATAGCTTTAGTAAGTAATCTCATGAGATTGTTCTATCATATCATAGAGATTCACAAAATTGTATTGCATTTATTAATTCTGTGGAACAAGATCTCTCATGTATGTCTATTTTATCATGTCCATTTAATTACTTCTCATATTATGTTTTGTCTTGCCAACCTATAATAAGCTAATGAATTATCTTGCCTTCATATTAAAACATTTTATATTTCTAAAGGATAGGTTTGCCTTTTAAGAAAAAAGAAAAAATTCACATATTTTTGCAGAAAAAAATGTGAATTTATTATTTTTTTCTGGCAGAAGCCCGCAAAGCTTTGCATCTGCGGTCAGTGGCAATGTCAGGCTCATACAGACATTTGCACCAACTTTTTTGCCCGTACATCTGTACAGGCTTTCTGTTAGAAAGTTGAGGGAAGTGTCAATAAACTACAAGGGTGTTGTTCAGTACCCTTATAGTTCACTGAAAACTACAAGCTGTCTGCTGAGGTGTAAGGTGGGACTTGTAGTGTCTTTGTTCACAGATTTCTATGAACGAATGATGCACCTGTGCAGGTGGAGCCTAGTACAGCCACGCCATATTTAAATTGTGTTGTGGTTGCGGGGAAAGGATCCCCTGTCCACTGTCACAGGGGAAAAATGGAAAGCAGATGGGCAGGTGCAGCTAGATCAGTAAATGTCCCTTCCCTGAATATGCATAAAAACAACAAAAGGAAGGTGTCCCTAGGAGATTTGGGTGGACAGGGATGATCAATTAATGTGGAAAGTAGAGAGAGGTAAGATAAAATGTATAATTTATTGAATAAAGTTTAAAATGTATACATATATATGAAAATGGCAACACACATGTATAAAAACATATGACAAAATAGCATGGTGTAGGTGGTTGCGCTCAAGTCCATCGCATGTAAACCAGTGTAGGGGTAGGATCACTGATTAGCAATGCAGTATAGGACATCCCAACATGTTTCGAAATCTGGAAATGATTCCTTCTTCAGGGGAGTTTTAGAGCATGCACCAGCCACAGTTACATCGCAATGTGATTATGTCCGAAGAAAAGTTGCACCCAAGGATTATATATCCACTGAGCTCAAGTGCAGTGTTCTGTTGTATTTCAGTCTAGATAGTTATAAATAATAACAACCAAAGGAGCTTAACGATGATGGCAGCACCTTAAAAAAACTCTTGTTGTTGGATGCCCAGAGCAGCTAGGGATTAACATGCACCTCCACCCATAAGTGCCCTGAGGGCTGTCACAAGGATCATGAAATTATACGGGGGACCATTTAGCCAGTGTCCTCAATCTGTACTTCAACAACAGTAAGAGATGTGTGCTGTCACAGGGGAAGGGGAGTGAGAGGGGTGAGCAGGGCAAAAGCTCAAACATGTTACATGTTATACCCTAATAAAGAGTGCAACACGTAAAATATTCCAAAGGTGAACTTATGCTTTAAGGGTGATTGAAAACAAGTCTTCAATAACAAATATGGGTTTTAAGCTTGTGATAGGAGGTCATAAGCAGATTAAATAAACTATCCTAAATGTTGTTTAGAGTGCATTGTTCTGACCCTTTCATGACAGGACAAGATAAGGGCCCACTTACACAAGTCCACTGCAACACACTCATTTTGGCGCATTGGGGTGTTTTGCAGCATGCTGTATTGGACAGCTTAAAAAAATATTGTGATAATCCAGGAGCAAGTAACAGGTATAAAAAAATATATTGTTTCCAGAAAACTCCTGGCTAGGTGGAAACACAATCTTTCTTTCTTGTATTATGTTTACTCTGTGGTTAGTCTGATGATGATGGGACAATGTTGTGGTATGAGGTTATTTACAAATCATTTACCAACTTCATACTTCTCATTATAAATACACCTTTAATTTAGATAAGACAGATGTGAAGGAAGTGAAATCAGTAGAAAATAAAACATTGCACATTCTGCATAGAAAATAACATATGTATACTATATATCAGATTTTTTTTTATGGGTCTGGTCCTTCGGCGGGCGTCGTGATTGACGATGGATCTACATCAGGGGACATTGTTTTTTTTCATTTCTAATAAAGCAATTGTCAAAAGCTGGGTGTGTGTTTTTATTTCCTTTTTACACTTTTCTTGGTAAATGGGGTACCCCACACTCATATTCATGGGGGGGAGGGGAACCGGGATCTGGGGCCCCACTTGTTAAAGCGGGCTTCCAGATTCTAATAAGCCCCCTGCCTGCAGACCTTCACAACCACTGCCCAGGGTTGTGTGGGGATAAGGCCCCCCCTTTCCACCCCAAAGCACCTTTCCCTTTTTGAGGGCATTTGGCCTGGTCGGTTCAGGAGGGGGGGGCTCACTTGTTGACTCCCACTCTGTTTTTTCACAATTTTTTTTTTCCAAAACAATTTTGTATTGCCAGCAATGGCTTGCAGCCAGGAAAATTAATTTAAATGTAATTTTTTTCCTTTATATATGTCAATTTTGCTGCAGCATGTTCTATACACGGTACAGATGTGCCACTTTACAGGGAGACTCCCAGGCACTATATTTTTAAAATATTTTTTTATTTTTATTGCTTTACTTTTGGCATCAATAAAATCACTTTAAAAATGATATTTAAAAAAAAAAAAAAGAAATTGCACTGATACATGTCTCCCAGGGCAGAACCTGTGTCCCCATTCCATTTTTATGGCCAATAACTTGTATATAAGCCTTCAATATTGGAACTTTTGATTTTCTCAAGTTCAGGTCTCATAAACTTTAAGAGGGTTTTGAGCTTGGATTCAAACCTTTTCCATGTTCGAGAGTTCTGGAACCGGGGGTGTTCGGCCCATAACTAGTAATGATATGGCATCCATAGTTATTGGCTTTTCATAAGACAGTGGAGTAAAGACAATGCACATTTTTTTTACCTGGGAAAACATGTGCATTTACAGTATTTTTTTTTAAGGTGAATGTATTCTTTAAGGCTTGATTCTTCCTTCTTTAGGATTTGTTTTAGGAATAGGGTTAGGACTATGTTTTTACAATCTGACAGCTGGTAATGAAGGTGGAGGGGAGTGGGTGAGGGAGACCGATGTAAAGTAACATGTGACACGTCACTCCCTGAATACTGGTAACATGTTATGAAAGGTGAACTTAGCCTTTAAACCAAAATGTACTAAGCCCTAACCATACCTTCTATGCATACTTAATAGTAGCATACAGTGAGATACTGTGATAAAAAGCTAAGTGAGCCTGAACAACCCATCCTCTGGAAGACCAATGCTAATAGCAGTGGAGCTGCTGAAGTGTAGCCAGTTTGGCTAGCGTTTTCAGTTATTTGTTTTATTGACAAAACTAGAAAATTAAGGTTGCAAGTGTCTGAAGGAATTTGTTCATGCACAGGTATGATGGACTGATATAATTATCCAGCTATTACTTTAGATGCTTTTTAGGGTGAAGGACACTCCCCTTCCTCAGCAATAGAAATGCGGGAGAGCCCAGCTCCCTCTAAATCTCTGTTAGGCCTCTTTCACACGAACTATCTGATCAGATCCGCCTGTCAGTTTTTTAGGCGGATCTGATTGGATCCTCCATGCATCCCTGGGGCGGCGGGTGTCAGCGGGGACATGTCCGCTGACACCCGCTACCATCCACATCCGATCCTGTCCGTGAAATTAGGACGGATGGAAACCCTATTTTTCATCCGCCCAGGGGATCGGATTGGATGGGATCGGATGAGAGCGGACAGGCAATCCTCTCTCATCCGATTCCCTCATAGAGAGCAGCGGGGCTCTGACACCTCACCACACACAGAGCGGAGAGGGAGCTGTCACCTGCCTGCTCAGCGGGGATCTGTGTATCGATCCCCCACTGAGCAGCATGGAGTCCACCGACAGAGGCGGACCATGTGAAAGGAGCCTTACTTGTCTTTTTTTTGGTTCTAAGAATTTCAGCTGATGAACAGGTAAATTGGAATCAACATATGCAGCTCATGTTGGAGAGTGGCCAAGAAAACACAAACTTGTATCTTAGTTGACAGGCCTACATAGGAGAATCCACAGTAAATTCTTAAGAGATCTTCAAAAACACAACCCAAGGTCAGGTGTATCATACTCTACGACAGCGCTGCTGAAGAGGGAGCAATGCATGCTCCAAAACACCTTGAGTTTTATGGATTTTAATGCATTTGTGATTTTCGTTTATCTATTGCTTTCATGATATACCACCCTACTTCATACATTGTGGGCTCCCAATATCCAGAAGTACTGATGTTGAGTGTGGTACACCCAATCTTGGGATGTGATTTTAAAGAACTCTCAGGAATCTGCTGTGGATTCCTGCTATGTAAACCTTTCAGAGAGACACAGGTTGGTGTTTTCTTAGACACTTGATAAGATGAGCTTCATACATTGATTCCAATGTACCTGTCCATCTGCTGATAATCTTAGGCTGCTTTCACACTGGTTTGTATTTCTAATGCTTTTTTTGTGTTAAAAAAGTGGAAGAAAAATGTGGGTCCATGTGATCCTATAGAACTCTTGATACTGCTCCATTGTGGATCTGCTGTGTTTAGTAAAATCCTGCTTGCTCATTTCTGGAGAAGGTTTGGTGCTGTAAAAAAAAAAACACACCAAAAACGCACCTCCGCATTGAAATGCATTAAAAAAGTGACATCTAAAATGCACCTGTGTTGCGTATTTGATACGGTTTTTTAGTCACCTGTCCTGTGTAAAATGCACCACAAGTGTGACAAAAATGCAGTAAAAACACATCTGTATTTTTACAGTGTTTTCGCTATGGATCAGTGTGAAAGTAGCCGTAGATGCGCCCTGCTTTTGTTTTGTTTTTTTAGTATATATTCCTTCGCAAGGATTTTGAGTCAGCTGCTCAAAGAGAAAACTGCACATAGAGCAATTTTATGCTGGATTGCGAAAGTAGCCCCATAGTGTTGTGTATTTGACAAAAATGATTAGTAAAAAAAATATGTAGACCAAAACTTATCCTAAAAATTCTTCTGAAGTGATCAGGAAGTATATGTACATTTAATAAAGAACTATGTAGCAAGGTTTCCAGGCCTATGGCCTGATGTGGGTCTGCCATTAGTACCAGAATCCTCTCCAGCCCATGTGAGCTGAGTCCCTGGGTGTGACAACTGAAGTAGCGACAACTCTGGCATCTTTGTTTGTATTTTTATTGGAATAAAGGGGATGGGAGAAGGGAATAAGTGGGTTACTCCTTGAGGCTTAGACTAGTTACAATTGGGACTTTTCTCCAAAATTGCCTGTTGGCGCTTCCTAGATGCCAGCCGGCGCCAGCCAACGCTCACTGACTCTGAGAACACTCTGTATAACAGAAGAAGTGTTGAATCCCGACATATGGTCCAGTAGATCCAAGACTGAGAACTGTAGAACTCCTGACACTGTTATACTGTGAAAGTCACTGAATACTTTCCCCCGCTTGGCACAGCTTGAGGTAGCATATTGCAGAACTCTGTGTAACTGTCCCTGTAACTGGCACACTCTGTACAATTCAGGGCCCAGACTGCAGGTGCCCCCTTTGACCTTGAACTCTTCAGGGTCCACTAACTATGTACCCCCTTTGCAACTTCAGGGTCCTCTACCTAGGTATCCCCTTTAACATCTAGCTGACACTGGATCCCAGAACCTCTCCCAGAGAGGTCCCCTCTGACTCTAGGCAGACCCCCAGGGGCAATCCGCAGTACTCGCGACCTGTGTAGACTTTCCTGGGACTGGACCCCTCTCTCTTTCCGCACACCGGATCCCCTCAGCTCAACTCAGCACTTTCTGGACTCTCAGGCGACACCCTGAGACATCCACCTTCCTCAGACAGGAGGAGAGACAGCCGCACTCTCCTTCCTGGGACTCTGCTCCCGCCAAAGACACCGTGCCACGCACTTCCCCCCCCAAACTTATACCCACTCCCAGAATCCTTTGCAGCCTAATCTGCCTTCTGGGGTAGTTACAAGCTGGGATGTGTCCCCTGATTGGGCTTCCCACACTGTCCTATGAGAAGCCTCTCACAAGAGCCAGTGGGGATACTTCTCCCCTCAGCAGGCACAACTGGATTGCCTGACACCCTAGCAGCTACATAAATCACAGCCCTGCTGTTAGGCAGACAATATACATTATACATTTTCCTAGCACCTACCTGTAGGGTGCTACAACTATATAAAAATTAACCAAAAACTTTTTGGAGACAAAAATATTAGGGTGCTTTACAAAACATTACTGACTGCTGTAATAACAATGGCCCCAAACTCTTTGTAACATTCTAGATAGCCCATTATTGTCATGCATTATTCATTAAAGGAATATCATTTGTAGATGTGCAACTGCTCTCTCCTTGTTTATTTAGCATTAGCTTTCTTTGCACTCAGAACTGAGCAGCAGTCAACTAACTGTAAACTTAAGCCTAACCTTCACACAACCCGCACAAAACAGTTTCCTTCTTCACAGTACCAAGAGTTGCAAGAAGGAGGTTCAATAATAAACAGGGATTGAATTATTTCTAAAGTCCTGACCCCAAGACACAACAAGAAGTGAAAGGAATTCAAAGTGAGAGGAGCTACTCTTCTAGGACTGGTTCACACCTATGCAGGTTGTGGTTGATGTGTTTGACGTTTTTTCACAAACATTTTTGACATGGTTTTAATGCATTTTTCATGTATTTTTCATTTTTGGGAGGGGTCTGTTGTCTTGCAGGAGAAACCAGCATAAACACAGCAGAAACTCATCAAAAACACAAGCACTGTGTTTTGATGCATTTTTAAGGCATTTCCGCTGCATTTCCATTGAAGTCTTTGGAACCAAAAATTAAAAAAACCATGACCTTTTTATAAAACGCACCGGTGGAAAATGCACAGATGTAAATGTGACCCTTAGGAAGTCATATTAAATGGACTGTGGGCAGTGATTGGTTTTCGGGGTCCCATACACAGCTAGGCTCCCAAAAAGTCTCATGTGGTATCCCTGTACTCAGGAGAAGCAGTAGAATGTATTTTGGGGTGTCATTACACATATACCCATGGCATGTGTGAGCAATATATCATTTAGTGACAACTTTGTGTAAAAAAAAAATAAATAAAAACAATTGTCACTTTCCAGAAACCTGTGGCAAAAATATTCCATGGACTCAACATGCCTCTCAGCAAATAGCTTAGGGTGTCTACTTTACAACAATGGGTCATTTGGGGGGGGGGGGTGTTTATACTGTCCTGGCTTTTTATGCCCAATATTAGAAGCTTATGCCATACATCACCCACTCTTCTAACCATTTGAAGACCAAGCCTTTTCTGACACTTCTTGTTTACATGAAATAAATTATTTTTTTTACTAGAAAATTACTTTGAACCCCCAAATATTATATATATTTTTAAAGCAGAGGCCCTACAGAACAAAATGGTGAGTGTTGCAATTTTTTTTGCCACACGATATTTGCGTAGAGATTTTCCAAACATAATTTTTTGGGAAAGAAAAACACTTTTTTTTACATTTAATGCACAAATACACTATATATTGCCCAATAGTAAAATATAAAAGATGATCTTATGCTGAGTACATAGATACCAAACATGACATACTTTAAAATTGCACATGCCCGTGCAGCGTCAACAAACTACATACATTTTTAAAAGCATTTAATAGCCTTTACAGGTTACCACTTTTGATTTAAAGAGGGGGTCTACTGCAAGAATTACTGCCCTCGATCTGACATTCGTAGTGATACCTCACATGCATGCTGCAATTGCTGTTTACATATGACACCAGACCGATGCTTGCTTTCGCCTTTGCGCACAAACACGGGGGACAGGGATTCTTGAATTTTTTATTTTTTTTATTATTTTATTTTTGCTTTTTTATTTTATTTTGACACCTTCCCTTTCATTTTTTTTTTTTTTTTTTATCATTTTTATTGTTATGGGGAATTTAAATATCCCCTATGATAGCAGTAAGTAGTGAAAGGTACTCGTTTAAAAAAAAAAAATGTCTATTAGACTCTAGATCTTTCCTCTGCCCTTAAAGCATCTGACCACACCAAGATTGGTGTTATAAGATGCTTTCCAAATTTCCCAATGGCGCTGTTTATATCTGGCGAAACTAAAGTCATGAAATGCTCATGGCTTATGATATCCTAGGCCTTAGAGATGATTGGAGCCTTTCTGGTCTCCAATCAGCTCTATGGTCAGCTGATGGAACCACCAGCTGCATTCTCGGGGTACCCGGTGGGATAGGAGAGCCTGATAAAACTGTGGAAGTCGGCGGGAGAGTCCCCTCCCACTGCTTGTAAAAGCAGTCTAGCTGCTAATTAAATGCTAGGATTGCTTTTACATGAAAGCCAACCGCTGGCTTTAAGAAACGATACCAAGATCATGCCTAAATCTGCAGGCATCATCCTGGTATGACCATTCAAATTGCAGCAATGTATCAGTACGTTGCTGGTCCTTGTTGGGCATATATTGTAAGGTTCTCTGTGGGCTGAACAAAAAAAGATAACCAACAGATTCCTCCATTCACACTGATTGACGTAGATAAAGAAATCTCTGCTAGAAAGTGTATGGTATGCCCACCATTAGACCTCCCAGCATCCACTCACTTCTAATGATGGGCATACATGCAATGTTCTTATTTTTTCATTCAGTCCTGTGTGAAAGTTTTCCCTAGACTGTGCTGTGCTGTACCCTTTACTAATACTCTACTAGTGTGTGGTAGTGATGGAAACAGTCCCTGATGCAAAGACCAGGTTGGCCAGGGACAAAATGGTGGGTGTCACATCTATATACACGTTTTCTACAGATATGACATCTTCTTTGGGGTGCTCTTTGGGTAGGGGTGCCAGGGAAGACATCCATAAAATGCCTCTCATGCAGCCGGCTCACTGCATCTGGGTTGTGAATTTGGGCCACAGCACCTTCTGTATACAGAAGGGCTGTGATGATCTCTTCCTGGAATTTTAGGAAGGATCCACTTCTTCCTAATTCTTTTTATAGCATGTAAGCGTTCAGCAGAGCCAAATTAAATAAGTATACAGACACTTTTTTATACCAGCGTCTGGCCTTACAGGCAATTCAGTAAGCAATTTATTACACTTAAAGCAGGCTCACCCCCCCTCAAGTCAGGAATCTACAAGCCGTTGGGGGAAGCCCCGATGATTAGGTTGCATGGAGCCACATGTGCCAATTCTAAAATCAAAAAGGAGACTAAAAAGTGGCACGCTTGTGTAATAATTGTCCACGTATAAATGGTACCCCTTTCCGAATAAGGGTGACACCAAGTTTCAAACAATCTTTCCACTGCTCCCTATGTAGTCTAGGCACTTGGGGGGCTCCACATTGGTATATTTTCCCTTGTAAATCCGGAAACTACATGTATAGCCTGTTGCCCTGTCACAGAGCTTATACATCTGCACCAGCTTGAACTGCACTTATGGGACTCGCCACGTCACCAAGTGATACTGCAGCACTGGCTTGACTACGACCAGGATGTAGTAGGCCACTGGTACTTGCCAGTTCACCAGAAGGTTGAGCGGCACTAGTACTGACACTCTGCTGCACTCTGCTGCATACGAGAACCCTGCGATAGTTGCAGCTCAGCAACAGAAGAACAGGGTCGGGTACACCTGACCTTAGCAGGGACCACTACTCCATTGTCAGAGCTATCTGTCAGGGTGCCACTGCTCTCTAAAGGTTTGAATACTGAGCCTGATTCTGACATTGAGTCTTCCCCATCGCTTTTATCTGTCATGCTCAGCATCGTGTAGGCCTCTTCACTAGTGTACCTCTGTTTGGACATTTTGGTCAATAAACTTAAAGGTACCTAGTGTGACTCACAGGTAAAAAAGCACCTAGTTGTCAAGGACTGTTTGAACCACAACCAAAATATTTAACTGCTAGTGCTAGCAGAGATCAGGTCTGACTCTGCTAACGCTGCAGTTTAGTGTGCTGTGTATTAGAAGTGACAGTATTCTGTTGATAATGCCTTGTTGATGGGCAGAGGGACTAAATGCAGGTGCTGGCAGGTGTCGGAGCTGATCCTGCTAACGCTGCATTTTGGGAACACTACACTAAACTATTGGGGATGTTAGTATAGTTCTGATCAGATCATAGATATTGATCCATTCGGATGCTATACTAGTAACAGGGGTGTTTAGTGTGTGTGTCACTGGCAATCAAAGGGTTAAAATGTATCACTAAATATGCGGCAGGCAATCTGGCGCTATCCTGTATTGACGCTAACTAACGTTAACGCTAACTGATGTGACACTGATACAGTGATCAGAAAAAATATCTGTACACTATAATAGTGACACTGTGGCAGGGTAATGAAGGGGTTAACTGGGGGTGATCAGGGGGTTAAATCTTTATTAGGGGATATATAGCGGGTACCCTAAACCTATCTGGGACAGACACTATCTACCACTAACTGTCTTTCACACTAACTGAAGTCACAATTAACACTAATACAGTGATCAGTAAATTATCTGTATACTGTATATAGTCACACTGTGACAGGAAGTGAAAGGGCTAACTGGGGGGTGATCAGGGGGTTAAATGTGTGTCTATGTGTACTGGTGTCAGTATAGTGCTTGTGTACTCACAGTTGATGCTCTCTTCTCCCACGTTGGAACCGAAAAGGGCTCCAGGAAAGAAGATTGCATATTTCCTGTGCTTGTGTTTACATTACACAGGCACAGGATGTTCTGAAACTGATCAGAACCGATCACCAGGTCCAGGCAAAAAATCATTGGCCTGGACCTGATGACTGATCGGTTCTGAACCGAATCAGCACATCACGGGGACCGACGTAACTGTGCTTCGGTCCCGCGCACGCCCCTTAGCCCCGCGCGCGACCGACGCACAGTTACATCGGTTCACGCAGCCGAGCCACCTTGCCTCAGTAAATCTGAGGCGGGTGGCCAGCAACTGGTTAAACAGCTTAAACTTCAGCTGCTACAGTTTGTATTAGGAAGGTTATTTAATAAATGACTGCATGGCTTGAGTAGCAATTGTACATGTTATAATATTTGTTTTCTTAACAATGTGGAGTTCTCCCTTAAACTTACTGAGATATTTGTTTATTTCTGCAACAAATCCTCTGCAGCCTTATACCTCTATGCCTTGACTGCTCTATGCAGGTTATAGTGTGTCAGGAAGGGGTTAAAATAAACCAATAGCCAAATGAATACTCACAAAAGACAGAAGTAATACGCAGGACACGAATCTCTGATGGTCAACCAATGTGGCGACAAGTGACCAAACAATTGGCAGGATGCATCCTCTTCCTCTGAGCCTCAAGCTTGAGGAAGGGGATGCATCCCCAAAACACGCCAGCTTGCCGACAACGCCAATTGTTTGGTCATTCGTCACCACTTTGATTGATTATCAGAGATTGTTGCCATTCATATTACTTCTGTCTTTTGTGAGTATTAAATTCGCTATTTGGTTTCATTTAACCACTTGCCATCTGCTCATGTTGAGCCTACTGCGGCAAAGTGGTTCGTTATCGTCTGGCGACGTAGACCTACATCGCCAGACACTCCCCTTTCTCGGCGGCGCACGCGCGCCGTCGGAGGCTCGCTCCCGCTGTATTCAATCACAGCGGGAGTCGGGCCAGGGGAGGAGCAGCGGCGATCGCCGCTGCTCTTCCCCGATCGTCGGGGAATCGAGTGTGGAGATCCGCCTGCTTGTGTAAACACAAGCGGGCGGATCTCCTAAGTGACAGGCAGGGTCAGATTGCAGGGTTCAGCATAGTTGAACCCTCGATCTGTCCTTGTGTCATACAGTCACCTTCCCCCACACACGTTAGTAAGCACCAGGCATACATTAACCCCTCCCTCTCCAATAAAATTAACCCCTTCCCTGCCAGTGTCATTTTTACAGTAACAGTGCATATATATAGCACTGATTACTGCAGTAATGTCACTGGTATCCCCAAAAGTGTCAAAAATGTCAGTCAAGGGTCCCATCTGTCTTCCGCAATGTCGCAGTACCGCAAAAAAAATCGCAGATCGCCGCCATTACGCGTTAAAAAAAAACACCAAAAATGACAGAAATCTTTCCCTTTGTTAGTAAACGCAATAACTTTTGCGCAAACCAATCAAAATACGCTTATTGTGATTTTTTTTTACCAAACATAGGTAGCATAAAACAAATTGGCCAAAAATGTAAAAAAAATTTGATTTTTACATTTTTTGGGGG
Organism: Pelophylax lessonae; assembly: GCF_965119305.1. Classification (NCBI taxonomy): domain Eukaryota; kingdom Metazoa; phylum Chordata; class Amphibia; order Anura; family Ranidae; genus Pelophylax; species Pelophylax lessonae. The sequence goes on along the minus strand of NC_138770.1, from coordinate 330,769,476 downwards.
GGGGAATTTCATATAAAAAAATGTTAAAAATATTGTTATTTTTTCAAAATAAACGCTCTTTTTTTGTTTATAGTGCAAAAAGTAAAAATCGCACAGGTGATCAAATACCACCAAAAGAAAGCTCTGTTTGTGGGAAAAAAAGGACGTAAATTTCCTTTGGGTATGGTGTCGCACGACCGCGCAATTGTCAGTTAAATTCGCACAGTGCCGAATCGCAAAAAGTGGCCCAGACGTAAGACTGCAAAATCCTCTAGTGGTAAAGTGGTTAATAAAGGTTTTTTCTATTTTTTAAGGTAAATAGCAGAGGAGAAGCTGCAAAGCATGCAGGGGATCCAGGAAGTTGTGAAAAGAGAATGGCAGCAGACAGGCAGCACTCGCAACATGAAAGGAAATTTGTCATGTAAGCTTTAGTTGGAATGTCAAAAATAACTATCATTGGTATTACTATTACAATGCGGATGTTTTACAATGAAAGTGTATGCTGTGACTATAGATATCCAGCATAATGCAATGCACATTTTCACCTAATAAAATAAGGAACACAGCAAGTCAGTTGTACTTACTGCAAAAAAAGTGTTCATGCACACAAAAAAAAAGTTATCAGCTGCACAAGAGTTTCTACAGTTAGGAAAGAGGCTTCTATACAGATAATCTTCTCTCATGCAGATGAAACAATGTGTTGCATTTTCAGTCTGGATCACGCAGTGCATACACTATTGCAAAGGGAAGGCTAAGGTCTTAAAGTAATTGTAAAGGATTACCTTGCAAAACAACCCCTTTAGTTTAAAAATTAAAATTAAAATTAAAGGACATGGTGTATAGATATAAAATGTATTATGAATACCTTTTTTCCCCCTTTGTTATAAGTGATCACATACCCTCTGTTCTAAGCTGCATAATAACTGGGGGGAGGAGAAGCAACAGCACACTGAGCTTCCCAGTAAAAGGCTGTGCAAAGGGGAGGTGTGTAAAGACAAGTCTGATCACTGGAGGAGAGCAGTTACCAGCATAACTAGAGAACTGACCACGACATGTGCTTAGTGTGGTCAGTTAGGAAAGCAGAGGGACTGGCAGTAACACCAGGGAATTCACACAAAGGAAGCAGTAAAAGAGAACAGGATACTTTCTCATACAAATAAATGGTACAGCAGTCACATATCAGGAATATGAAATGCCGGGGTTAACAAACACTTAAAAGTGGAACTTTAGTCATACAATTGGGTCCTAGATGACTTCAGGCTGGCTCCTTTTGCAGGTATAGCTATACAAAACATTTTAAAAAAAGTGTCTATACTGTTTAAAATCCAGTAACACACTGTTTTGCCCTGCTCTGCACATGCTTAGTTGCTCTCCATTTATAGGCACTCTCGAATTCGTAAAGGCCGATCTGCTGACAGCCTTAAAGCAAAATTAAACCCTCCTATCCTTTACAGCCAAGAAAGCTGCTTCTGTTTGATCTGCAACTGCCATGGTGCTGCACATGTGATCAGTTATGACACCAGCCATTTGAACAACAGGCTAGCAAGTGAGAGGCTGTGAGTTTGAATCCCTGGCCAGCGGGTGATTAATAGTCACTTACATTTAAGCCTTTAAAATGAGGATTTGTGATTGTTCGTATGTTCGCTAGAACATTTCCCCTGTTTGAGATGTTCTGGTGCGATCCGAACAGGGGGGTGTTTGGCTCATCCCTAGTGCACGTGCTCAGTGTCATATCCAGAGGTTGTCTTTGGAAAATAGACGTATGAGTGCTGCCAGCATTGCTGCAGAGGTTGAAGGGGTGGGGGGTCTGCCTGTCAGTGCTCAGACCATATGCCGCACGCTACATCAAATTGGTCTGCATGGCTGTCGTCCTAGAAGGAAGCCTCTTCTAAAGATGATGCACATAATAACGCCCACAGTTTGCTGAAGACAAGCAGACTAAGGACATGGATTACTGGAACCATGGCCTGTGGTCTGATGAGACCAAGATAAACGTATTTGGTTGAGATGGTGTCAAGCGTGTGTGGCGGCAACCAGGTGAGGAGTATAAAGACAAGTGTGTCTTGCCTAAATTCAAGCATGGTGGTGGGAGTGTCATGGTCCGGGGCTGCATGAGTGCTGCCGGCACTGGGGATGTACAGTTCATTGAGGGAACCATGAATGCCAACATGTACTGTGACATACTGAGGCAGAGCATGATCCCCTCAATTCGGAGACTGGGCAGCGGGGCAGTATTCCAACATAACGAGCCCAAACACACCACCAAGATGACCACTGCCTTGCTAAAGAAGCTGAGGGTAAAGGTGATGGATTGGCCAAGCATGTCTCCAGACCTAAATCCTATTGAGCATCTGTGGGGCATCCTCAAATGGAAGGCAGCTCCGTGATGTCGTCATGGAGGAGTGAAAGGACTTCAGTGGCAACCTGTGAATCTCTGGTGAACTCCATGCCCAAGAGCCTTAAGGCAGTGCTGGAAAATAATGGTGGCCACACAAAATATTGACACTTTGGGCCCGATTTGGACATTTTCACTTAGGGGTGTACTCACTTTTGTTGCCAGCGGTTTAGACATTAATGGCTGTGTGTTGAGTTATTTTGAGGGGACAGCAAATTTACACTGTTATACAAGCTGTACACTCACTACTTTACATTGTAGCAAAGTGTCATTTCTTCAGCGTTGTCACATGAAAAGATAGTATAAAATATTTACAAAAATGTGAGGGGTGTACTCACTTTTGTGAGATACTGTATATATATATATATATATATTTAACATCTATTTATTTTATCTCTCTATTTATTGTTTACAACGTGATTGCTGTTATGATGATGGTCATTGTGACGGCAATGTTTTCAACTGTCATAAATGGGTTACATTCATAACAGTTGTGATTACTGGTGATCTATGATTGGCTACAGCTAATCACATGGTACAGGGTGCTGTGACTGGCTCAGATACCATGTGATAGATGTGGGCCAAACACATCATCACTCTGCAGGAAACACAGCTGTTATGAATTAAATTCATTCATAACAGGTTCAGCTACCAGGCACTGGGATCCACAATCTGCTGTGTCAGGTGATACAGCGGTCAGGGGAGCAGCGTGCTGCATGCCCCTAACCCAGAACAGGCTGGATGATGTACATATTTGTGATCCAGCCTGTCCGTGCCAGCCGCCCACAGTAAATGTACTGTGGGCTGTCAGCAAGCCGTAAAGATGTAACTAATATTTTCTTACACCAGTTTAAATAGAGAGAAAAGGGTTATTGACCGTTTGAAAAGTAAATTTGCTGGTACAGAAAATGACCATTTTATTTCTAAGAATGTTCTTGCTCTGAACAAAAATACACTATATAATACCTCTCCCCATGGTATTTATGTATAATGATAGACATCTTTAAATACTACTCTAAATTCCTTTAAGTATCCTACAAACTGTAATGCTTTTTTTTTTTTAAGCTTGCATTTCTGAGTTTGTTTTTTGCCTCTTCTTTATTGTAACATTAGATTCAAAAAGCTTGTTGTATTAGGGAGTGTGTGTCTAATAGACCTAAAGAACCATTTAAAATGTTATATTACTGTACTAAATATAGGTTTTTGTATCTTGTAAATCTTTTATGGCTGATTTTCTGACTAGTTTTGTATTAGAAGTAGGAGGTCTAAAGGTATCATCAAGTTTACTTAAGGTGATCATCTTCATAACTGATCAGTAATTTTGGAGGTAATGTCAAGGATAATTGTCCTTAAATAAAAAATATTTGTTCAAGGAAGATAGATTGTGTTGAAATAATATAGAACGTGTTGAAATAGTATTTTAGATTTAGCTTGTTGCAAAATGTTACTTTTAAAACATTAAAGCCATTATATGCCAAAACAGACTGTAACCATTTGAGCACACACGTTTTCAAAGGTATTATTACAATGCTAGCTCAAGACAGGAAATCAATCACCTTCACATCTAAGTCACTTACAAATGCATTAATCAACTCTGCACAAATTCAAAAGAAAATACCGTATAAATTCATAAAATGGCTAGCTAATGTAATTCAAGGCACATGCCTGAAGAAATAACACACAAGAAAGGTATCAGACTAAAAATATTTTTCAGAAATGTTAAAGTTGTATTACCATATCAGACTACTACTAAAAAAAACAAAAAACATTTAACATGTCATTCAGATAACTAACCGTGCTGAAGAACATAAATATGGAATGTTAGCTAGACAGAGATTTAAACTGTCTAGTCTAGAAGAAAGTTTCCATTCTCCTCAGTAGTATGTTTCTAATTATATGAGTGGTATTAAATACCAGAACAAACACTTATAGGGAGGCATGGCTGAGGCATGGCTGAGTCATGGCGGAGGAAGGCAGCTAGTCCCTGAGCTTCCGCTGCCCGCCACTGATTAACTACATCTACAGCAGAGCAACCCACGCAATCTCTGCAGCTGGTATGCCCAGGAAGAAGGGGGACAAGGATGCACCTGCAGATACCCACACAAATCCCACAAGGCAGCATAGTCCCATTCCTTACCAGACTTTGGACTGGAGACTCAGCAGGCGCCATCATGGCTGAGTCTCCCTCACTATCTGAAAAGCTGCCCTCGCTGCTCACGGAAGATCCACAGATGGAGGCCACAAACCTCCCCTACACCATTTCTCTTACTACAGAGCTGCTTACAAATGCCTCCAACTACCCCTCAATACAGCCTAGACCCAGGATGGGACATTAAATAATGCCTCAGTTATCTCCCTACCAAGGCTGATTTGGCAGCCTTTCTGAAGCAATTAGAAGACACACACAAGACTTACAGAAAAGAAAAGGATTCGGAATCCACTGCACTTCCAACCTTTATTGCATGTTTCATAAAATCGTCAGTTTATGGGTGGACAGTGTGAGGTACAGCTGAAAGTTACCACATTGCCCACTACAGCTAGCGCTTACTCATAACCTCCACTTGGAAACCAAAGACTGGTTTCCAAGAACTTAAAGCTGATACCATTCAAATTGGTTCACGTGTTGAAATCCTTGAAACTCACCAGTCATAGTCTACTGTGGTGCTTCTCTCATTACAATCTAAAATGGATCAACAAGACTGTAGGATTGAATGTCTCCTTTCCCAGCTCGATGACTATGAAAACCGAAGTCGCAAAAAAAATTTGTGGATTCACGAATTGCCCGAATCCATGAAATCAGCCTCCCTGATTCCAACATTACTTTCTGCTTTCTCTAAGGTCTTGGGTAAACCTCCCCCACTCCCCATTGAAATTAAACATGCTCATAGAGCCCTAAGGCTGCCCGTCCAGATGGTAATAAGCCACGAGGTGTAATATGTAAACTGTTGCACTACCAGGACAAAAAAGCTGTCATGAGGGAAATGTGTAAGGGACCCTATTTGGAATTTGAAGGAGTGAAACTCTACTTTTTCCCTGACCTGTCTCCTTGCACGCTTGAATTACGTAAAATGTTATGTTCTCTGTTAGATGCCCTACAGAAAACTGGGGCCACCTATCGCTGGGGTTTTCCTTTTTGGCTCACAGCTACTAACGAAGGGGTTTCAGACAATCTCTGTGTTGCTATAGCTTTCCAAATGTCCTGCCCCATCATCCCAAAGGCTCATCTAGCTGACCCTGAGGGCAGATATGTTATGATTAAGGGCACCATATATGGTAACCCCATTACATTTGTGAGTATTTATGCCCCAAATTCTGGCCAGGTCACCTTTTTGGATAATGTTCTAAATACCCTACAGGACTTCTCCTCAGGTTTAGTGATCATGGGGAGTGATTTTAATGTATGTTTGGACCCTGAAGTGGACTCTTCTTCATGCAAATCTGCTCTGTGTCTGCGAGAAAACATGTTGACAGGTCTTTGCAGGATTTGTGGCTGGTGGACTGTTGGAGAGTTCTATATGCTAACGACAAATATTTTTCCCTTTTCTCCTCTGCTCACTAGACATAATTTCAGATCAACCTGCTTCTGATAGACCAAGCTCATCTTCACAGTGTCTGTGACGCTAAGATTCACCCCATCACAGTCTCAGACTATGCCCGGTTTAGATTTCCCTACAGCTGACAGCCCTGGTCGTGGCGCCTTAATGAAAATGATTATAATCTAAGTAGTAATAAGTCACCCAATGAGAAGATACCTACTGTGCAGACAAACCGAGCCCACAATGGCGTCGACTTACATTCCAAGCCTCGTTTTCAATGTGGCTTGGAGTGCAAGCCGACGCCATTTTGGGCTCGGTTTGTCTGCACAGTGGGTATCTTCTCATTGGGTGACTTATTACTACTTAGATTATAAATAAGTGGCTTTTGTGGGTGTTTGGCTGGCACTACCTTTTGAAAAAAGCATTTATGCTGAAACGCGTCAAGGCCACACTGCTGACAGCCTACCTTTGCATCTGTATATGCTCTTTACCACGAGATGTTTGTAAGTGCAATTTGGTGTATTTTTATTTAAAAAATTTTTTTAGCAGTGTTACACTATTTTGTGCTCCCTTGTTTTTTGGTTAATTTCTGGCCATTTGACGGAGTGAGAGCCTCTCTGGTGTGATGGTTCATATCTGCTATCACCTCTTCACCTCAACATCAGTGACCTCGGTCATCCCTTCGGATTATCCATCCATTGTACAACAAGCTGATTTGACACATATGCTATATTGCATTTTAAGTCCTATCGTTCCGGTGAGCACATTATATCTCTATATCTTGTTGGTGTTGGGATCCAGTGAGCACTTCAATTATCACCGTTGTGGACTGTTTTTTTCACTTCACATATGGGACTGTTGATTTCATGTTCACTTTTATTTATTTATTTTGCAATTTATTTGTATTTACCTTCCTTGGTTTATGTATATATACACGTTTATATTGCTAGTATTTATTAGCGCTGCACTTTTTTCCACATTTTGTTATTCACAGTTTTCTTGTCAGTTGTTTGGTGTAGCAGCTTTTTTATGGTTAGCGCAATATTTTTGCTATTCACTTTTCTTTAAGACATTACATGTGGGTTTTAAAGCTAGCAACTCCTTAACCAGATTCAAATCTAACCCTACATCTACTCTCTAAACTCTACAAACTTTTATTGGAGAAGCACCATGACCCCCTATTTCATCAGGGAGTGGTAAAGGGAACTAGGCAGGTACTTATCTAAGGGCACCATTGAGAACATTACCATGCTGGCCTACACCTCCTCAGTCAATTCCAAAACTCAAGAATGTTCTTATAAGTTCTTGTCCAAGTGGTATAGAGTACCTGACAAATTGTCTTGAATATTTCCATCAGTGCCTAATCTCTGTTAGAGAGGGTGCAGACAGAAAGGTACTTTCCTACACTTGTGGTGGGAATGCCCTGTCATCTGATCTTTTCAGATTGAGGTCTGTAATCTAATTATTAGGGTGATAAACCACCAGATTGCTGACAACCCTTTACCCACGTTATTCTATAATACCGCAAAGTCAGCGGGGTCCTATAAACGCTCACTGTTGCCCCATCTTCTCAATGCTAGTGAATGCCTCATGCCAATCCACTGGAAATCCCAATCGGCCCCCACATTTAAAGAATGGCTATTGAGGGTGCAAGACATTATGGAGGTGGAGGAGTGGAGACATCGGTGTGCCAACACTTACCCAAAATTTTATAAATGCTGTGCCTTACGGATACATTTTCAGTGCTCTGACTTATATAAACAATTAATGCTGTAACTGTGTTGATAATTTATCTAGTTTTGTTGGACTACTTGCTCAGTTATTGAGACTTGCTGACAAGGATATGTTACATTAACATGTTTTCTAAATATTATGTTGACATACTGTTTTTCCCCCTTTTATTTTGTTTCTTCCTTCTTCCCCTGGGAATGGGCTGGCTTGTTACCACCTTGCAACACCCTCTCCCCCCCCCCCCCTTACTCTTAGCTAGAGATGTTAACTAAAGGCCCGTACACACGTACCGATCGTCGGCATACAAACGTCGGTGGACGAAGGATCTGCCGATTGTACGCGTGTTAGTATGGTGCCTCCGACAGATGTCTGCGCACAATCCGCGGACAAAAGTCTTTCGTGCAAACATGAAAATATTTGTATGCCGACACCAGAACGGACGATTGTTCGCCTGTCAGTACACAATTCGGCCGACAGACCGCAGATTTGCAAGACTGGGCATGCTCAGAAAATAGAAAATACAGGGAAAGTTAACCATTACATGACATCACTTCTGCAGTCGGCGGACAAAATTCTTGTGCTGTCCTTGTGCTGTCTTTGCACTTTTCAGCAGACACCGACATCCCGGGGAGAAAAGAGGAACATTTGTAAGCCGACCATCGGTACGTGTGTACGGGGCTTTAGTGGTACTCTTTATACACTTTATGTCCTGTGTAGGAACCTGTGGATGTTTCACTATGGTTATTCTCTGTATCACTTGTGGGAATGTGTATATCTGTCCTATTTTCTTATTGCCTTGCGACTTGAAAAGAAAATACAGATTTGAAAAAAAAAAAAAAAAAAACACGTATTACACTGCAGCTTACCAATTCTTAGATGTGGCAGCTGCATTCATTTTCTTTTTTAGGTTTTCATTCCTTTTTTTCTCATGGTGATCCAGGTTGTCTGTGTTACAACAGAACAGGCTGCCCTGCACATGGAGCAGTAGAGGGTTGGGGAAAACCATGTACAACTGACAGGGGTGCTCACAATGATCAGCTTTTATTTATGTAAAACCTTTATCCCAAAAGAAAAAACAACTGCTGCTGTAGCTGCTTAAATGTGTTACCAGGAGTTTGGCTTGAACTTGTTAGTATATCTAAATTTGCAAGTGCATCTAACACTTCCCTCCCCTTCATATTGCTTCTGTCTAAAGGTGTCTCTGTTGCACCTTCGTCCAGAGTGTAGGCACCCTAATACAAGAAGGTGTGTTACTGGCCAAATCACAAGGTAAAAACAGAGGAAAAAAAAAAGTAATGCTTTCTCGGTCTCCGGCCATCTTGAGCTGCACCTCTGGTCCGGGATCCCGCTGCTAACATAGTGGCCGCCAATAAGATGAAAAGTCCCTGGAGTCTATTAACTCATGGCTTGAACTTGTAAAGAAAATTGGCAAATATGTCTTGGGTTACAAGCAGTCTTTGAAAATAATCCCAAAGGGCAAGGCCAAGCTCGTCAAAAACTGCCCAACTCTGAGGAAATCAGAGATTGAATATTATGCAATGTTGGCAAAGACTGGAGTCCACCACTACAGCATCAACAACATTGAACTGTGCAAAGCCTGTGGTAAATACTACAGAGTGTGCACACTGGCTAATATTGATCCAGGTGATTCTGGTATAATTAGAAGCATGCCAGAACAGCAGCTGAGTGAGAAGTACATTTTTGCATCAAATTGTTAATAAATGACTGGTTTCCAAAAAAAAAAAAGAAAAAAGTAATGCAGCCACCACATCTAATGATTGATAAGCTGCAATATGGTAAATTTTTGGTTTTGGGTTTAATACTGCTTTCATTTACTACAGTGAATGAGTAGTGGTTGTAATATCTGCTCATATAACTTGTGTTTTAAAACTTATTTGACAAGGAGGGGAATTGTAGTGACCATGCTGGAATATGTCCACTATCTAAAGAGGCTTTCTCCTGGTGTTGGAGCTTGAGGGCAAAAGTAGGACTTTCCAGCGGCTTTTCCCACCTGGACCATGCTCTTCAATCCCCAGTCTGATGGTGGGATGACCCCCAAGAGAAAACAGTTTCCCTGGCCACAAAAACTCTCCACCTACTTCCCCTGGCCAGGCGCAGACCGCAACATAATGGTAGCAGTAGCCACTTTCTTAATTCCGCCAGCGCTGAACCTATGAAACAACTACATTATGAACCCTGAACAGGTGTTACAGGGCTCTACCCCCCCCCCCCTTTCCCCTCTAAAAGAAGCCCAGCTAAAACCAGGGAAAAGTTTTTGCAAAACAGTGAAGCTGCTTTTAACCCATCACCTGAGGTGAGCAATCCCCCACAGACCCCATTTTTGCCTTCCCAACTGCAAACCAGTCTTTGCTAGATACCACTATGAACGGCATGTTACTGTCACTAAAATCATCCTTACAATCTGACATTATTTTTTGCATGAAACAATTTAATTTGGAAGTACAAGACCTTAGGGAAAGAGTGGGGCAAGTGGAACATAGCACTGGAAAAATCACATCCTCCTATGATGCTCTACTTGACTCACATAATGAACAGAAAGAGGAAACTGCATAGCTGAAAACCAAGCTGTTTGGATATATCCACAACCTTTTAAAACCTATCCTCCCTACTGTTCCCGAGGCAGAGTTAGTCATTTGCAGGATTTTTCACCTCCCAAAACCCACTCATATCTCTGACAATGTTCCCAGAGATGTCATACAACTAATAAATTTTTTACCATGTCAAGAAAAAATGCTTGCAACTTTCTGCAAACCTGAACTCATTTCAGAACAATTCTCTCACCTGAAAGTATACTCAGACCTCTCCCAACACACTTCGGAGCCCTACCAAAGTTTGCTAGCAATAGCCAAAGCTCCAAAGAACCACCAGATACCATACTACTCAGAATTTCCACTTAAACTTCTCATCACACACAATGACTTGTTCTCTACAATTGCAAAAGTAGATGAAGAATTACAACTCAATTAACTCATTGTCTCCTACCCAAGTACATCAAGACTGGCAAATAGTTTCCAATAAGTGGAAGAATTAGAAGCCATCTTTGGGAATACATTTCTGATCATATACTTCTTCTACTTCTTTGTCAACCAGCAGCATTCTCCATGTATCTGATCAATACCTTACCATGCCTCCAACCCCCCCCCCCCCCCAAGAACTAAATTTGTTCTCTGCATCTGGACCCCTCATTGGATCCTCACTTTTATTGTTTCTATGTTTTATCAACTTCTACATTGTGTAACCTACGACCACTATCGAAACTTGACTAACAATATTTCAGCATATCAAATCCTTTATCACCTCTATAAGTGAAAGATAAAGATTTACTGTAAAATAGCCTTCCTAAATGTCCAGAGATTAAACTATTTTGCAATGTGATATTTTCTGCATACAAGAATTTTACTTTCAAGCCACTGCAACCCCTCACTATTCACATAAAAAACTTTCTGCATTGATATATGACCTGTGCAACTCAAAATAAAAATAGGGGCTCTTTTTTGCCATTAAAGATTTTATAGCTTTGACCTTGCTGGGCTCTTTTCTCAACCCGGACGGCAGATATATCATTCTTCTGTGTGAAATCTCTAGTAAATCTATTTGCACCCAATTCCCACTAGCATCGCTTTCTGTGAAAACGCTTTCATAAAATTGTTTTGATCAAACAAGGATCCCTCATCCTCTCCTCATACCAGACTACTCTATGGACTCCTCAAATTGCACACCGAGAGGCAGATCACCTTTGAAACCTCTCTTCTATCCTGAGAAAGTCTTCGATGTCTGGCAATGCCAACATGCAAATGAAAAAGACTATATCTTTCAGGCAAAGTTTCTACTTGAGGATTGATCTGTTTGCCAAAGACAAATGGCTGCTCCAACGCATCTCCTCCTCTACTATACATGACATTGCATAGTCAGATCATGCAGCAGTCTCTATATCTTTAGTGCAGAATGGGAATTGCTTACTTCCCTTTGGCATTGTAAATCTTATCTCATCAGCCAACCACAACATACCTCTGTTCTCATCGAACATCTGAGAAACTTCTTCCAGTCTAATATCAGTACAGTAACTTACCCTTTTACCCTTTGGAATGCCCATAATGAATACATACAGAGAATAATACTTCAATTATGCACATGGTTTAAAAGGCTCCAGAATTATAGATTTAACAATCTTCTATCAGGGATCCATGTGCTATAAACAACTAATAAATTGTGATGCAAAGAAAGTTAATGCCGCGCTATAGTAATAAATAAAATATAACCAAAAGTGCTGCTGTGCATAAATCAAAATGATTTGTTGAATGGTAGTGCAAAAGAGAAACAGCGCAAAAATGGTGTAGCCAACCTCATAGTATGGTCAGTGTGCCAATAATTAAATGTGTGATACATAAAATATATATAAACATAGGTATTCAAAATAGTATACTCTAATAGTATGGTTCCAACACCCAGTGATGTGAATATTCAATTCCAATACATCAAATAAAACAATGTTGACTAATAGTCCAAAATAGTAATAAAAACGATGATGATAGTCCCAAAAAAAGTGTTCAGCAAGTAGCCAGTGAAGGTTGTATATACAAAACAGCCGAATAAAGTGCTCAAGTGCTGGAAAGTTAACACATGCTGCAATGGTGCGATGCTAAAGTGGTTGGTTCCTCTCCCCAAAAGTGATTCCACTTACCGGATGACGTGGACCCCCAGACCATATGGTGTAAGGGTCTCACAGGCAGAGTCCGGTATGTAATCCGGGCAGTATTCCTTTAAACCGGGATGGTAGCCAGTATGGGTCCCCTAAGCTCTCTCAGCGGGTAATAGTCATATAGAAGGGAAGAAAGGGATTCCAATAGCGTGATACTGCTACAACAGGTTTATTAATATAATTCCAAAGAATAAAACTCACATTTGTTAAGACAAAACCAGGCAATATTGGATACAAGTTGGTAGATCCTCTGGGATGACGGTGCGCAGCGGGGCTTGGCTCCGGCGTGCGTTCCACCAGAATGTGCATACATTCCTAACATGGGTCCGCTTTTTAATTTCATCGCAAGGGCTTTCATGAAAGTAGTTGCACCAATATCCCTAAGGTGCAAAACGGGATATTTTGTGACAATAATATTCCCTAAAAAGTTACAAGACTATTAAATTGATATTATAAAAATTGTAAAAATATATAAAATATATGTAAAATTCAGAGATAGATGTAATTTATATTTCAGAATTGTGGATAGGGATACTCCAATATTCCACATATTGGTTATTCTGTTGGGGATACCCATCTCCGCTTTACCAGCCCCCAATTTTTGGGATACCCAAAATTACGCTCTTGAAGGAAAAATGTTTCATAAATATGTTTACAAATAGTGAAATTAATGATCTGCTCTAAATAAAATGTAAAAATAAAAAATGTAATAATAAAAATATGGTGATGTTAAGGTGTTATATCCCTACATTAGTACTGAGGGAATGTTTAAAATTCAATATACAATACTATGTTAAAACTGGGACCCAATCACAAAAATCCGGTTCTGGAAGTCCCTCATGGTAAATCCTTGTAAATAGGTGGCAATTGAATGGAAAAAAGGGTAAAACCATGAATAAAACCCGAAAAAAAGTAAAAAAGTAATAAAAGTAATAAAATAGGGCCATTAAAAGGATAAAAACTATTTTCTCGTTACCAGTTGGATAAAAAGCAATTCAGATCGAAATCTATATTTAACCCATGGGGGTGAAGGGTTTTTAAAAAAAATATCCATTTCCCTTCATTCTGTGAAATACCCTGGGTAAGATTTCCGCCTCTCCAGTTTGGTATCACCCTATCAATACCGCAAAATTTTAGTCCAGTGGGGTCCTTGTTGTGAAACAATCGAAAGTGGTTCGAGAGACTGTGTTTTTTTAAACCATTTTTTATATTGGTCACATGCTCTCTTAACCGAACCCCTAATGGACGGGTGGTACGTCCAACATACTGGAGTTTGCATGTGCATTCCAAAAGGTAAGTCACATGTGTAGTATTGCATGTGATGAATTTATAGATTATAGTATAGATCCTGCCATTACTGTTGGACTTAAACTGTGTAGTTTTTCTGACCCTATTTTTAGAGGTTCTACATATAACACATTTTCCACATGAATAAAACCCTACCAAATCTAAAAAAGTCCCTAGGGGTTTGGGGGGATTGACTACATTCCTAGCCTGCCTATGTCTCAAGGTGGTAGGTCTAGTATAGATGAAGTGTGTTTTTTTTGGCAATAATTGTGCAAGCATTGTTGCAGATTAATAAATCTGCAACAATGTCAACAATTCTGTGTTTTTCTGTCAGTATGGGGTGCTATGTGTACATTCATGAGGAAGAAGAATGAACTTAAATGATTTTAGCAAATGGCTGCAATATAACAAAGAGTGAAAAATTTAAGGGGGTCTGAATACTTTCCGTACCCACTGTATATACAACCTTCACTGGCTACTTGCTGAACACTTTTTTTGGGACTATCGTCATCGTTTTTTTTAATATTTTGGACTATTAGCCAACATTGTTTTATTTGATGTATTGGAATTGAATATTCACATCACTGGGTGTTGGAACCATACTATTAGAGTATACTATTTTGAATACCTATGTTTATATATATTTTATGTATCACACATTTAATTATTGTCACACTGACCATCCTATGATGTTGGCTACACCATTTTTGCGCTGTTTCTCTTTTGCACTACCAACTAATAAATTGTGCCCTAACCAAGCTGCCTCTTTTAAGCTATCCCAATTTAAGCATGATCTGCAAAGAATGTTGTGTGAGCAACATTACAAATTCACCCAAAATCTGGAACTGAATTATTATGTCAGCAGCAACAGAGCCAGAAAATTCTGAGCTCAAAGAGTTAAAGCCAAGAGGTCTAAATTATCACAGACCTTATCCACCCTGTAGGGCAGCATAAAATTGTAGATCCTCAAGCCATAACAGATTCTCCTGCTGACTACTGCAAATCCCTTTATAATCTAAAAGATGATATCCTCACCCCTCAACCATCTGAATCTAATCTAACATTAGCCAGTGAGAGTCCTTAAGTGAGTCTTTTATCTCCTTTCACTACCTTGTATGAACTAAGATTAAAGTCCCAGGGTCACGCATTGTGAATGACACTGGTTCAACGTTGCTAGATAATATGGCTGACTATGCACCCCTTATTTATTCATGTGGGAGGGAGACCTGATATCTGGGGCCCATTTACTATTTCTTTTTTTAACATATTTTTTTCCTTTTTTAACATTTTGTTACATACTTTCTTCAGAGTAGTTCAGTATCACCATACTGACAATGTACTACTAGAGGAGTAGAGCAGCGATCAGGGATTTTTTTTAACACTTTGATCGCTGTTACAATAATGATCATTGTAACAGCAATGTTTTCAACTGTCATTAATGGGTTACATTCATGACAGCTGTGATTACTAGTGATCTGTGATTGCCTACAGATAATCACAGGGTACAGGGTGCTGTGATTGGCTCAGATACCATGTGATAGCTGTGGGCCACTCACAGCATTACTATTGGAATCACAGCTGTTATAAATGAAACTCATCATGAGAAGCCTGTCTTTCAAAAGTGATGTGTGGGTCTGGGGGGGATTCATCAGACAAATATGGAAGCCTCCTTTAGAATAAAGGTGCCACCAGATATCCACAGTGTCTGTTTTTATTTTCTATGTACTATATTTTGTGAATGAGCAACAAGTGTTACTATATACCCCTTATTTATTCATATTGGAGGGTGGATATCTGGAGGCCTCTTATTTTAAAGGGGACTGATAAGATTCCGATAAGTCTAGGTCCTCTATGCAATTGTAAGGTTTTCTCCATTGCAGGTGAACAAAATAAACAAGATAGAGAGCACACTACCCCTAGTGCAATTAACCCTGTAATGGGGACACACAGTAGCACCAGCTTGCACACAGACCTTAATGCTGCACCGTAAATGGCAGGAAGATGAAAGATCCCATTAGTCCAATGAGATTGTAGAAATAGGTCCAGCCTGAGGAACGCTCTGGAACTGAGAGCAACTGCTCACTATATGCTGTCAGCTAGCCAGGACCTGTAGAGCACATGCACAGCTTTGGAAAAAGTCAGAGCTACTCTGCACAGCCACGGGGGCAATAGAGGAAGCTATGGGAATGCTGTATGTGGTTACCTATACAATGACGCTTTCCCTTTGTCAGGTCTCTTCTATAGCTGTGTGTGTACAATTCTTTCTCTAGTACAATTACTAAATTATACTTTAAGAAAGTGCACCCTGTCTAGCCATCATTAGATGCTATCAATGTACCACCTTTCACAGGAATAAAGTCTATGTTTGCCCTAAACCTGGTGCTTGTGCAATTAAAAAAAATGTAAAAAAAAAAAATAAGAATTGTTTTTATTCACTTTTAAGGCTTTTAGTACTAACAGACAAAAGCCATTCATTACTGGCTGGAGAGTTGATAAAAAGTAGATATATATGCAAGTGTGAGAGAACATTAGGAATATGAATAATATTCAGCACAGTTGGAGAAAACATGTTTTGATATCTGAAAGTGTAGCTGGTACAGCTCTCATTGAGTGTTTATAGCATCATCCGTTGCTCATTTGATGGTGTTCATCTGATGGGAGCTATAATGGAGTACAGACCTATGACAAAACAGTTTTGTACAATTCTGTATACACCTGTTGCTTTGCTCACATCTATATGATGATTACAGATAGTGACTGACATGGTGTGCCACTCCAGTGAAATCATTCTTTGGCTTCCCAGAAAGAACAGCTGTCTTTTTCTGAGCCATATAAACACCATTTTGTTTGCACTGAACAGGTATGCTTAGAGGGTCAAGGGCATGAAAAGTTCTTTAGACTTAAGAAAATTGACCTAAGCAACTTGGTAATACTATATGATGGAGCAAGCCAAGAACACTATGCACTATATTTACACGTTGCTGGTTTCTTTCGCTGTTATACAGTACAGTTCTTGTGTCATGTTCACTGAGCACATCAATGTAGAAATCAGCTGAATCATTAGTTTATGTGTTTGCACAATTGTGTTATAAATACAATGCAAAGTTGAATTACTTTGCTTTAAACCGGAGCATCAGAAAAAAAGGCAATGTTGTTAGATGAAGACAGTATTTTTGTTGTGGTAAACAAGTTGACAGGTTGGCCAGGTGACTCCCAGACCTAACTTTCTCCAATGGGATCCAGAGTACCAGTAGGCACCTGAGTATGTCTGTGTTTTATCCATCCCGTGTATATGATGCACCTCAGCAATAGAGAGGAGCAGTGGACAGCTTAGTTGGTAATTGTTTGCCTCTAATATTCTAGTGTCTTATACATTATTACCCCATAAAATGTTGTAGATATGAAAACTAGAGGATCAAAGGTTGACCACAGTCATGTGTTACATTTTGTAAAACTTGTATAAAAATGCAAATGAAAAAATGTATTGCATATATTACTTTAGATTCATACATTATAAATTAAAGTAAGTTATACATTTTGAATGTGAAACTTATCACAGAGAAAAAGCTTATTTACTTATTATGGTAATGTATAATTCTGTGAAACCGAATTCTGTTTCCTTTTTTTTTTTATCTATTTTTATGTAAATAATTTGGAAAGGAAAAATCAGGCTAAACATAATAAACATATAAGCATGTTTTAATATATTGCTTTTGCTGTGAGAAAAGTCTTATTACCGATAGGCAAAGGAAAGCTATTGAGATTGTTATTGAAATGTACTCTTGTACACAATAAATAATGTTCACATTACCCTATAACCTTTGGAACAACTGATCATGGGGATCACATTATATGGCTGTAAATTGTGTATGTCAGGAAATAGATTTTCGCAGTGATGACAAGTATGAAAAATGGTTATGTTTCACAATATGCTATGTTACTAGGAAAATTGGATAAGGTGTCAGATCGATTTTAATGTGACCATGACTATATTATGTAGTTAGAGATAAAGCACTTGTACTGACTGGCATGCCGAGCATAGTTTAACTAACCTGGCGGCACATGCACATTCACATATAATGTTTTTTTGGGGAATTTGATTTCTGGAAAGACTTTATTTGGAATTTGTATTTCTATAGAATTTAGACCTTTGTCACAGCTTAGGAAATATATGTTGTCTGACAAAGGTTTAAAATACCCAAATCCCATTCGCCATCATCTGCATTTTACAAAATGTGCTGCTGACAACTTTTAATGTGTTAAAATGAATACTCTTTAATTGTTCATTTCTAATAAATGCTCATTAAAACACTAAAGACAGGTTCTGGCAGATATACTGTACATGTAGCCAAACCTGTCTTTAACGAATAAACGTTAGAACTGGGTAAAAGATGAAAAGGTCACAGGTAAAAGTGAAAACAATAGTAGGCATGGCTTGTTAGAGATAAGCATAGCTTTAAAGACATTGTTTTCTGTCAAGGGGGATGGTGTATTGCTCATTGCCTAAATGTGCAAGAAATTTTCAGGTTAATTAGTTTGCCTATAATTGGTTTTGCTTTGTTACCATGGAGTGCACTAAGCTACCAGAGATTATATTGTCTTGTTTGAAAAGAGTGTTGTTATTTTACAAGAAAAACTATTATGTTATAGAGATCTGCAAGAAAACCCAACTTTTATTCACAGTACTTTAAGCATTTGTAGAGCATTGCCAGGTAGAATCTAAATGATCAAATCAGACACAGAAATATAAGGTTTGATAGGGAAAATACAACTCAATGAAGCAGTGTACATGAAGCTTAATGTCCTTTGAAGTTTTGGGTAGTGAAGTGAAAGAATTTTTTTTTTTTTGTGTGTGTAAATCCCAATTGGAAGGCTTTACCTCAACTTCTTGCCCCAGAAACAGTAAGCGAGAGGACATTTCCATAAAAGGGTTTATTCCTTTTTAGACAGATGTCACTAGAAATGGTATCCACAGAGAGAAGCCTTCCCCACTATTTTTATGACAATGACAACTCAAAATGTGCTATTTTCTCAAACTTTCAGTCTCAGTAGCAATGTTCATCAGGACCAATATGGTAAATTCCTATTTTGCTGTTCTCCAGCTTTTAGTGAAATTTGAATTGTTCATTTTTACCATGGACTGTTAAATTCACTACTATATGTACCCACTGTGTGTACTGTATAAACTCGATGTAGCCTCAGCTACATACAATATACAGTTTTGTGTTCTAGCAGTGGGATAGAGACTTAATGTCCCACTTATGGAACAAAATCAAGTCAGGGTTAGCGTTGCTCAGCCATCCTAACAAATCTACTTCATGTGGAATAGAAAACTCAAAATTTTGTGTTTAGTTAGTTTTGTGTTTAGTATTTTACATTTCAAAATGATGTTATTATGTGTGTTTATAGTACCAAGCTTGAAATATGATAGTTGTTTTTCTACAAGGACACTATTTCTACCTTCCTCCATACTAATGTCCTAACTGGTGTTGGCATTACTATAGGTAAACAAAATGGCTTCATTAGATAAGAAAAAGCGTAGCAAATATGGGATAGGAACAAAATTAAATTGGTTTAAAATCAGACAAACAAATGTTACATCTAGATGAATTAGTCCTTTTTCTGCTTATTTTACAATTCAACAGCAAATTAAGATTTTAACTTAAATGAACTTTAACTTTTTTAACTATATAAGATTTTAACTTAAATGAACTTTAACTTTTTTAACTATATATATATATATATATATATATATATATATATATATATATATATATATATGTAGCACCCTACAAGGTAGGTGCTAGGCAAAGTATAGTGGGCCTTAGCTGCCTAACAGCAGGGCCATGATTTTCAGCTGGGCTGTCATGTCTTCCAGGTGTGGCCATTGAGACTGGGGAGTCTCCCCATTGGCTCCAAGAGAGCTCTCATTGGGCAGTGGAGGACACCCAATCAATGGCACATTCAGGCCTGTATCTACCCCAGAAAGGCAGATTCTGCCACACAGGATTCTGGGAGTGGGTATAAGTTTGAGGGGAGCGCATGACGCAGCATCTTTGGCGGGAAGCAGAATCCCAGTAGGGAGAGTATGGCTGTCTCTCCTCCTGTCAGCAGGATCAGGTGTCCTGGGCTGCTTGCCTGAGGGGATGGAGTGAGCTGAGCTGCAGAGAAGATCCGGTGTGCCAACGACCAGCGGAGTAGAGGAGGTCCAGTTTCAGGAAAACATTCCCAGTTTGTGAGTACTGTAAACTGCCCCTGGGGGTCTGCCTAGCAGAGGGGACCACTCCGGTGAAGGTCCAAGGGATCCAGGAGCCAGCTAGCGGTAAAGGGGGTGCCAGTGTTGACCCTGAAGTGTACAGGGGGTGCCTAGTGGGAGGACCCTAAAGTTCAGAGGGGGTATCTAGTGAGAGGACCCTGAAGTGTAAAGGGGCACCAGCGTTTGGGCCCCGAAGAGTTAAAGTTTACAGTGTGCAGTGTACAGTGTTGAGAGTTGCAGCAAGCACAAGCAGTTACAAAGAGCTACCTCAGTCAGTGAAGGGCTGGAGGGAACTGTTTACAGGACTTTTGAGCTAATCAGAGTGTCAAGAGTCAAGTCTCAGTACAGTCCAGGACTTTTTGAGCTAACCAGAGTGTCAAAAGTCAAGTTCAAGCATAGTTCAGCAAGTCAGTATTTTCTAAGTGCCAGTAAGCGTTGGTTGGCATCCAGCTGGCGTCAAGACAGCGCTAACAGGCATTTTTCTGCAAAGTGTCCCAGTTGTACCTAGTTGAGCCAGAGGAGTATCCCACTCATTCCCTTCTCCCATCCCCATTATCAAATAAACAAAACAAACCAAAGATGCCGGAATGGTCATTGTCTCCAATCTCACACTTGGGTATTCAGCTTACATGGGCTGAAGGTGTCACCGGTAACAAAGGCAGACCCACATCAGACCCAATGCCTGGAAAAACTGCTACATATACAGGTCCCTCTCAAAAAATTAGCATATTGTGATAAAATTCATTATTTTCTGTAATGTACTGATAAACATTAGACTTTCATATATTTTAGATTCATTACACACAACTGAAGTAGTGCAAGCCTTTTATTGTTTTAATCTTTATGATTATGGCATACAGCTCATGAAAAACCAAAATTCCTATCTCAAAAAATTAGCATATTTCATCCGACCAATAAAAAAAAAAGTGTTTTTAATACAAAAAAAGTCAACCTTCAAATAATTATGTTCAGTTATGCACTCAATACTTGATCGGGAATCCTTTTGCAGAAATGACTGCTTCAATGCGGCGTGGCATGGAGGCAATCAGCCTGTGGCACTGCTGAGGTGTTATGGAGGCCCAGGATGCTTCGATAGGGGCCTTGAGCTCATCCAGAGTGTTGGGTCTTGCGTCTCAACTTTCTCTTCACAACATCCCATAGATTCTCTATGGGGTTTAGGTCAGGAGAGTTGGCAGGCCAATTGTGGCCATCATTATTTTTCCAGCACTGCCCTAACCCTTTTGGGCATGGAGTTCACCAGAGCTTCACAGGTTGCCACTGGAGTCCTCTTCCACTCCTCCATGATGACATCACAGAGCTGGTGGATGTTAGAGACCTTGCACTCCTCTTCCTTCCGTTTGAGGATGCCCCACTGATGCTCAATAGCGTTTAGGTCTGGAGACATGCTTGTCCAGTTCATCACCTTTACCCTCAGCTTCTTTATCTTCATTGGACACCATTAGGGCATTTGACAATGTCAAATGGTCCTTTTCCTGAGAGATACTGTACTCTACTGCTTTGGTGTAGGCCCTAAATTCTGTACCTGGGTCTAAATTTTTTATTTTATGCCATTTGCGCGAGTATTGTTAGCAAAATCTCTGCACATCTACAAGAGGTACTCTACAGGGTTTCTCCCTGTTGCTTCTATTATTTTCACAAGTACTACAGCCTTTAGAAATACTGCTGTCAGTAGCATGTAACACCCCTGTTCCATGACAGCTGCTGGTCCCATTCCAACATCCTGGTTTTGGCTGAGATGCATTCCCCTGTCTGCCTGTCCACCTGCAAGGTGATTGAGGTAGTCAGTCTCTGGGTGGAGATCAAACCTGTTTTAAGCCAGCCAAACTCTCAGCATATTGCTTGTAATGTTTGTAACAAGTGCTCCAAGCTCCCTGTTTCCCTGGATGCCACTGGAAAGGTTACACCTTATGTAATTTTGCAGTTGGATACTTCTTAAAATAATTTATGGACCCCCAACTTTTTTAAAGCATATGTTTCTTTTTTTAAATTTAGTTTGGTAGGGAACAGTGGCTTTAGCCACTTGCGGACTGCCGACCACCTTTTTACTGTGGCAGGGATTCCCTACTGTGCTGGATCACGTAGATGTATGTGATCCAGCATTTATGGGTAGGGAGCCTGCTGTGCACCGTCCACCACCCCCTCTGTGTTGTCATTCACTACAGCACAATTTGGTTAACAGGTATATAACCTACTACTGAAAAACTGATACATACATTTAAAATTGACAAATGACAACTTCAGCCACATGAATTATGTTTGTAAACAAACAGCTGAGGATTTCCTTCATCTATATAACAAACACAATAATCCCCATGCACACATTCAAGATAACCCGGCTGTTCAGTAATGCTGGGTGCTGTAATGACCATAGGTTGGAAACCGTGGATACTCAAAGTGAAGAAATGTCATCAGCACACAAAGAATTCCTTGAAAGGGTCCAAAGCTTTATTCCGGGGTCACATGATAAATATGTAGCAACATTTCGGAGCCACGCAGGGCCCCTTCATCAGGCAAGTGACAATCTGTAGTGCAAATCAACAATTATTTAACAGACAATCCACAATCAATGATCAAGCTCCTGCCCCTAGAATCAAATAACATCATAGGTCCGCCCATATGCCAAGTATAAATCTATGATTTACCTAATATACATAAAGTATGGATCATCTGAGAATTATCAATCCAGTTTTTAATGAGGAAATCCCATGTATGCAGGAGAATAGTGGTCACTAAATAAAGCTCAAAAGGTTGTTGTGTTCAAAAACTTAGTAATATAAACCGAGCTGTGGGCCGTACGGTCCCTAGGCATAGTGTATAGATGTAGCCTAGCAACATGGAGGCTTGTAGCACAGTCTCCAATGACATGCACGCTATGGCACGTGGGCAATGAAAACAGTGTGCTCGGGCAGGCTGCAGGGTGTTGCCAGACAACATAATAAAAAGGGACCTTTCAGGTGGGAAAACAGAGCCACCTGGTGTGGAGAAAAGGAAGTGCATCAGAGCTGTGCAGCAATGTGCGATGTGCAATGTGCCCTCGCAATACTGGTCTAAGGCTGTATGGAGAGGTAGATGTTGATGGTTCCACATTGTATGCTCCCTGTTTTGTTTGGGGGGGGGTCTGAAATTCTGTTCTTATTGATATTCTTAGATGGCTTCCTGTTGCTGGGTAGTGCACTCTACGGATGGGTCTTTTTGTACCATCTGACGCATAATATATGTATTAGCGTGGGTAAGTGTCTTTTGCTTGCTGTTCTAATATAAATAACCGCTCAAGGGTTTATTTGAAGATTTTATTCAGAGTGTTATCAATCTGAGCAGTTATTTACTATTGTTTTCTTAGACCAGGCTACTGTCAATTATATACAGTGGGAATCTAGACCTGACAAGAGACTGTCTCTTTTTTTTATGTTTTTTCAGGGAAACCGCAAATTAGCAAGAGATATACAGTGGGTACGGAAAGTATTCAGACCCCCTTAAATTTTTCACTCTTTGTTATATTGCAGCCATTTGCTAAAATCATTTAGGTTCATTCTTCTTCCTCATGAATGTACACATAGCACCCCATACTGACAGAAAAAAACAGAATTGTTGACATTGTTGCAGATTTATTAAAAAAGAAAAACTGAAATATCACATGGTCCTAAGTATTCAGACCCTTTGCTGTGACACTCATATATTTAACTCAGGTGCTTTCCATTTCTTCTGATCATCCTTGAGATGGTTCTACACCTTCATTTGAGTCCAGCTGTGTTTGATTATACTGATTGGACTTGATTAGGAAAGCCACACACCTGTCTATATAAGACTTTCCAGATCACAATGCATGTCAGAGCAAATGAGAATCATGAGGTCAAAGGAACTGCCTGAAGAGCTCAGAGACAGAATTGTGGCAAGGCACAGATCTGGCCAAGGTTACAAAAAGATTTCTGCTGCACTTAAGGTTCCTAAGAGCACAGTGGCCTCCATAATCCTCAAATGGAAGACGTTTGGGACGACCAGAACCCTTCCTAGAGCTGGCCATCTGGCCAAACTGAGCTATCGGGGGAGAAGAGCCTTGGTGAGAGAGGTAAAGAAGAACCCAAAGATCACTGTGGCTGAGCTCCAGAGATGCAGTCAGGAGATGGGAGAAAGTTGTAGAAAGTCAACCATCACTGCAGCCCTCCACCAGTCGGGGCTTTATGGCAGAGTGGCCCGACGGAAGCCTCTCCTCAGTGTAAGACACATGAAAGCCCGCATGGAGTTTGCTAAAAAACACCTAAAGGACTCCAAGATGGTGAGAAATAAGATTCTCTGGTCTGATGAGACCAAAATAGAACTTTTTGGCCTTAATTCTAAGCGGTATGTGTGGAGAAAACCAGGCACTGCTCATCACCTGTCCAATACAGTCCCAACAGTGAAGCATGGTGGTGGCAGCATCATGCTGTGGGGGTGTTTTTCAGCTGCAGGGACAGGACGACTGGTTGCAATCGAGGGAAAGATGAATGCGGCCAAGTACAGGGATATCCTGGACAAAAACCTTCTCCAGAGTGCTCTGGACCTCAGACTGGGCCGAAGGTTTACCTTCCAACAAGACAATGACCCTAAGCACACAGCTAAAATAACGAAGGAGTGGCTTCACAACAACTCTGTGACTGTTCTTGAATGGCCCAGCCAGAGCCCTGACTTAAACCCAATTGAGCATCTCTGGAGAGACCTAAAAATGGCTGTCCACCAACGTTTACCATCCAACCTGACAGAACTGGAGAGGATCTGCAAGGAGGAATGGCAGAGGATCCCCAAATCCAGGTGTGAAAGACTTGCTGCATCTTTCCCAAAAAGACTCCTGGCTGTATTAGATCAAAAGGGGGCTTCTACTAAATACTGAGCAAAGGGTCTGAATACTTAGGACCATGTGATATTTCAGTTTTTCTTTTTTAATAAATCTGCAACAATGTCAACAATTCTGTGTTTTTCTGTCAGTATGGGGTGCTATGTGTACATTCATGAGGAAGAAGAATGAACTTAAATGATTTTAGCAAATGGCTGCAATATAACAAAGAGTGAAAAATTTAAAGGGGTCTGAATACTTTCCGTACCCACTGTACTTATGTGAGAGTCACGTATTTTGGCTCCAAATAAGCAGCTGTGTAACACAGCTATGCCTTCTTTAATTATTGTAGAAATACTTTTCACCACATGGTATGACAGCTAACTAACATACTCAGCAATTAATCACAGAATTCTATCTCCTTATCCTATCACCATTTATAATTGGGCTCTGGTACAGACATGTAAGTGTACTCGATGGATGCAATACTTTGCCATGCTTATTGTCGCTTGTCATGTACATGTTATTGATTATGATGCTTTTCTTCTTTATAAATAGGCCAATACTTTTTGCTGCAAAGACTAAAGAAGCAATATTTGCAAAACGCGTTGACCTCTAGCAATACATTATGCTAATATAAGCAGCTCTAGCATTTATATTTGTATTGGCCAAACCAAGCATTTTTCCATGTTTTTAAAAAAGTTTTTATGGATTTGTAATAAAATGTATTTTTTATTTATACTGTTGTCACCGTCCTTCTCTGTTACCAGTAAAGTCCATTAGGTTCCCATTCCTTTCTTGGCTGTTTTCATTTATGGATGAGGTACTGCAATTAGCCTGTTCAGTTTTATATGTTTTGGTATAGCTGTCCTTCCTCACACTGCTTCCCCAAAAAACTTTGGCTGGATTCTTGCTCACTTATGAAACTGACTGTCATTTTTTTCTTCATTATTACTAAAGGTAAGAACTGATAGTTAAGTTAGAAAAAAAAATCAGTTAAAATAATGCACAATAAGTGAATATTTATCTAGCAAAACAAAATAGTGCTGGACAACGTCATCTACAGTGGAAGCAATCAGTCAAAGAAATTGAATAGAATGCCCCAAATATCCCTTATCTGAACAATTTTTGACTCTCAGCAGTCATCGGTTATTTTTTATTTGGGTTGCTGACATAGTTGATTAAGGCACTGTCCGTATTGTATTGCATTTGAAATTACTATGATAAATGGAAACACTGCCATTGCTTTCCTTACAGCAAACATTTAAAAATCACCAGATCATCATTTATCATCTGGAGATTTAAGATACTGTGAACATGTCAAAATGTATTTGCTTTTTCAGTATCATACAGCACAATGTACTATACTGTGTTTTGTCCTTTAAAGCCCACGCACATTTTTCAAATTTGCTATCTCCGACATTCTTACTGTGTTTTCTTCACTTACTTAGCTATATTAAAAGGGGAACAAGAGTTTTTAAACACGTTTTAGGTGTAAACATCCAAAGACATTAGCTCAGTTAAATTCAGTGTAACAATTTATGTGAATGCTTCCAAGACATTGGCTTTATGTAGATTTTTTTATACATAAAAAGAGGAGGTCATATTTATTAATGGCATATGCAGGCTCTGCATCTTTTTTGTGGCTTGCTGATCCTCTTAGCTCGCTTCAATTCTTCCTGTATAAATAGCTGTCTGACTGAGAAGAAATAAGTATGTTTAGAGCTAAAATGGTAAGAAATAAAGATTCAGTAATATCCCAGATAGCAAAGATAACTTGCCACAAATTTGTGGCAGTGTTGAATTGTACATCTGTTAACTTGCTGAACATTTTCACAAGCAAGTTGTACACTTGCAGAGCACTTGAAGCACAAGTTCTAGTTGACACTTCTCCAATTTGTAGCAAATTTGCAGGGCAAGTCTCTAGCAAGAGCAAAGTTGCAGTGCAGTTGCAGTGGTGAGTCTACAGCAAGAGCTCTGCAAGTCTACAGCATAAAAATTCAGCCACAGTGACCCCATGCGGTGGGATGACTATTGTGCAACATAACTGAACCAGAACTTGCAGCAGACATGCAGAATGTTTGCAAATAAAGCTGTCCTGGAGTCATG
This sequence comes from Pelophylax lessonae, assembly GCF_965119305.1. Taxonomy (NCBI): domain Eukaryota; kingdom Metazoa; phylum Chordata; class Amphibia; order Anura; family Ranidae; genus Pelophylax; species Pelophylax lessonae. The sequence goes on along the minus strand of NC_138770.1, from coordinate 330,742,635 downwards.
CAATGCAGACTTGCTTCAATTGTGCAACAAATTTGTGAAGCCTGGCAAGTCTAGCAATAGCTTGCTATCTGGGATGGAGATCTGCTCATTAATTTATTCGAATTTGATAGTGATAGTGTATCACTGTATATATACTATATATATATATATATATAAATATATATATGTATATATATATATATATATATATATATATGCATTTTCAAATTTTCATTTTAAACTGAATAGGTTGTTTTACAAAGTATGGGTTCACATATACTTGAATTGCTGTCATCTGCAATGAATAAGTGGGATGTGTAGTTAAATAGTAAGTGAATAATATACTGGATACTCTATGAGTAAGCACTTAGTAGTGTGAAATGCATTAGCAGTCTCATTATATTATTTTCTTTGGTGGATATACTACCATAAAAAAGCTGATTTTACTGGAGTGCAGCCATTCATTATCATTTGCATAGTTTCTTTGGTTACAAACTGGACTAGCACCTGTGTTTTAGGCAGATAAACATGAAATACCTGGAGTTGTATTGCATATGGCCATGGGGAAGGGGGGGTGAACTTCTGGCTCAGATTACCGCTGCGCATCTGACAGGAAATGGGGGCAGGTACCGCTCAAAACCAGGTAACCATTTCCCCCTCCCCCAAAAAAAGTGCTAAATGTGACCACAGATAATACAGCAGTGTAAATTTGGCCAGCAGCAGGGCATTTTTAATGAAGGAAAATTGGCAGAAATGTACTAAAGTAAAAAAGCACAGGCACATGTTTTACTACATTAATTGATATGAATTTAAAACCCTTTAGGGGCATGGTACCCCATGGGTGAAGAAGAGGGGTTTATGATGGCATGTATGCATCATCAAAAAACATGAACTGGTCAATTTAGGCGTGGATCTAAGTACCAGATGTGCATGAGAAAAAGAAGGAGGCTACAAAAGGAAAGCAAAAAGGAAGGTACTTTGAAAGATCCAAATAATGTTGCCAAAACAGTATTTTATTGATAGAAATCCAGCAATTAGACACAAATTGTAAGGAAAACAACCTCCACCATATAAATTTGTATAAAAACATTTAAAAACAAGAAGCACATGATAAGAAGTCCAGACTCTAAAGTGCAATATAGAACTGTCAAGTGGTCTGGCTCTTCCCACTACAGTTTATTCTCTCTTTGTCTCCCTTTCGCTTCATTTTTGTAATCAGCTCAATTTATTTACTAATATTGCCTTCTTTGGTTGCTCTACTTATTACCATTATTTTATTTCCATTAGCGGTTTAATTTGGCACCCAAATCTTGCAAGATGTTCTAACTATTTATGTATATATCTTTTTAGAAGAGATTTTCCCATGTGAGTGCTCTCTATTGAGAGGTTTGTGGTTCCAATTAAATCTGGGTATAAATTGAACCTCCTGAGTGCGCCTTACTGTTGCTGAGGAAGCTTGCATCAACACAAGCAAGCGAAATGTGTGGAAAAATGTTTACTTTGGGGGTCTTGGACTCTTGGATGACCCTGAGATCACCTTTCCTTCAGGGAGACTACATGGCTATCCTTTAAGCCATGTTATAAGGATGGACTGCTTTCATGCAAAACCAGGTTCTATCACAGTCAGGACTGTGGTGATCATCTTCACCACATGTTGATTCCACACATGTGCCTTCCATTCAGCTTCTGAATTCATCACTGCTCTCCTCTATCGCTCTGCACCATGGCTGTCACTGAAGTGTATGGGAGCAGCTATCAGCTTACTGTTCAACTAGATGTCCTTTTTAGACCAATTTGGATTCTGGATTTCTAGCAGTGAGTATCCATCTGCATGATATTGCCTCCTGTTATCATGGACAGTGCTATGAACATACCTCTAGAGGCTTAATAGGATTGACTATCTGCGCCATAACGTTTCCATCACTGCCTGTGCCTTCATATTTATAGAGTGGACACTTTCTCCCATTATCAAAGTGTGCGACTATCCTCATGTGGATGCCTGCTTTGTCCTGCAACAGTACTTTCTATCTATATTGAAGCGGGCTGTGTGTTTCACATGCCTGGTTATTTTCAACTTGTTATCCCCTTCAAAAACTGTTATCGCCCCACAGCCGTCTAGGTTCTTCAACACGCAGTGTCTCTCATTTATTGCTATGGATTATGCAGTCTTTTGACTTGGCTACATATTTTCATTTCCCAGATTTTAGGTCACTGACATTCTACAGCCTTCCCGTCTCTCTCTAGGTGACTGATTTATTTACTTTGACTATGCAGCCTAATTAGCTCTGTTTAGCCATTCCTTGTCTCCCCATCACCTTCAGCTGTATCATCAGCGTGGTTTACTAACCTCATTTTTCTTTTCAGGTGATCTCTTTAGGTCCATCCTTTTTTGTCATTGCTGTCATTACTCACATTGATGTTGTATTATTGCTCAGTGCCGAACTGGCCCTATCCAGCAATACCACTATTGATCCGCTGTGATCTTCACAGGGGTAGTGGATACTGAACACGGCCACCTGCAGCTGTCTGAACATACATAAATGTTGTATTTTTGCTCTGTGCCGATTTTGCCCTATCCAGTTATATCACTATTGTTCCGCTGTGATCTTTACAGGGGTAGTAGATACAGAACATTGCCAATTGACAACTTGAAAGTTCTATGTTGCACTTTAGAGTCCAGACTTCATGTGTTTCTTGTTTTTACATATTTTTATACACAGTTGTATGGTGCAGGTTGTTTTCCTTACAATTTATGTCTAATTGCTGGTTTTCTATCAATAAAATACTGTTTTGGCAACATTATTTGGATCTTTCAAGGTACCTTCTTTTTGGCTTTCTATTGTAGCCTACAGCCAGCCCCTTCTGGCTATTTAAGCTGCCTTGTTCATTCCTTTCCTGCCTTCACCTGGTCAACATATCTGGCCTTTCTCTGCTGTGTGCCTGTGAAAGACTTTTCCTGGCTGACGTCCCTTCTGGTTCCTGATCCTGTTCCTCTGATTACGCGGATTTCTGGTTTTCTGATCACTGGCTCATCTGACTTCCCATTTTGGCTTCTGACCCCTGGCTTATGTTTTGACTACAATTACTGTTCTGTACCATTTTTTTTTACTATTACATTAAAGGTGTTATTTTACTATATTTTCAGTCTCGGTCTGATTCCTGCTTCCTTACAAGACCATAATGTAATAGAGAAAAATAATATAGGCAGGTGTTTTATTACAAAAATAAGTGACATCATTAAGTGAAGGCAGTTTAGTAGTGTAAATTGGTCAGCAGCAGGACAGTTTCAATGAGGTATAGTAGGCCTAACTGGTGTATGCCTAACTTTTACGGGGGTAGGAGCGGGGATCATTGATGTGAGAGTTTAGGTGTACACTGTTTAGCACACATTTTATAAAAGATGCATTGGTGTGCTGTGAAGAAAAGACAGCTGCAAGAACTTATGATCAACTAACAAGCTGATCCCAAACTAAAAAAAAAGGTCCTATAAACATAAAGAAAAAATATAGAGAGAGGAAACCCAGAAATGCCACTCTGAAAATTGCCCACTTTTTTACAAGGAATACTTACATCAGTAAACTCTAACCTAAAATAAAGACCCTAGCAACATAAAATAAAAAACAATATACCCCCCACAATAAAGAATAAAAAAAAAACTAAAATCCCTGAAACAGAAGGCCATTTGCAGCAAAAAAAAAAATAATGTTATAATTAGGACAGCAGCTAAAAAGAACCAAAGACTTCAAATCAGCCACATAATAAAATAATGAAATACAAAAAAGCTTCCATTGCTGACATTGTTGCTCCGTGCCTCCACCCCCCCCCCCCCCTTTATTATGGTTTAAAATGTGCACATAAATTCACCAGAACTGTGAATCACAATCCTGCAGGATTTTTTTTTTTTGTAAAATGTGTACTGTTTAAGATTAAAAATGCCTAAAAGTAATAGTTTCATTTTACATTTAAACAATAATTTAGTTTTTAAGTAAAATACCTACAACTGTAACTTGAAATGTTAAAGGTTAAATGTAATATTGGAATTACAAATTAGCTGAAAAAAAAAAGACTTCCAGTTTATTGAAAAATCTTATTTCACAGTTTTGACCATTGCAATTAGCTCTAACAGAAGTCTCCAAATCCGGAGCCCATCTCACTGGCTCCTATCCAGAATCCATGACAAAAATCTGTTAGTGAAAGCTTGATCAGTGTTCTGCGATCATGTAGTGAGCACGCTCTATGCACACAACCTCAGACCATAGCAGACAAATATGCATAGCGACTGGGGACTGGGAGCGTTGAGTTCACTTTTCCTGCAAATATGCATTGTGGCCGGCAAGAGGTTAAACTTAATTTTTTAGTACTAATGTTGTATCATTTCTGCTTATTATAGCATGTATTTTGATCCTAAAGCCAGATCATGCTTCATGGCATTGATCTTGTTGACAAACTTTCAAAAATGTTCCAAGACATTTTAACTATGCTGCAACAGAAATTTTAAACCGGGTGCTTTAGACATTGCACACAAAGGTATCTTACAATTCTACACACATAAATCAAAGCCTTAGCCTTACTTTATTATGACTTTTTTAAATAAATGTTACAATAATATGTTAAAACTTTAAAGTTTAATGTTTCCAACATTGCAGCATTGTTTGCATGCCTAATGTGACAAATACATAATGATCAAAGCAGACCTGTGTCTTCTACAATCAAATTATGACCAGCTTTGATAATCTAAAAATACACTACAATAGACTGGCATTTCTTAGCATTTGAAGCCTAGAGAATTCATGGTGTAACGGTTTTTATTGACAGCCCCTAGGCATTTACAGAGACTGTTCCATAGCTATGTTCGTCAGAAATGACCATAATACTTGTGGCCACCAACACAAACCCTTTACTGATATTTTTGACAAGCTGTTTTTGAAAAGGGATAGATGTTACAGTGCAGCAAAGTTATATTGCAACATATCCCCCCCACCCAGACTTGCACTGTTGCTAGTCCTGAGACATTGGGGTTGATTTACTAAAGGTAAATCCACTGTGTACCACAAGTGCACTGCCAGTGCTGTCACTGTAAATTTGAGGGGGACATGCAAGGAAAGTAATAAACAGCATTTTTGCTTGCACAAGATTGGATGATAGAAATCAACAGAGCTTCCCCTCATTACAGATCTTCCCCTAAATCTACAGTGACTGTACTTTTTCCAAGTGCACTTGCAGTGCATTTGTAGTGCAGAGTGATTTGCCTTTAGTGAATCAACCCCAATGTCCACACCATTTAATAATTGTGAGTGATAGACCTGGAGAGAGCACTGCACAATATGCTTGTGGCTGATGGCAATTTCACTTTGAATGCATTTGGGAATTAATCACTTTGTGCACCACTTCCCCTTCAGTGTGACAAGACAGGTGACATGAAAACGAATTTTTGTATGACAGTAAGGTATTTATAGATTGGGCTTTAGGAAATACAATCTATTTTTTGAACCCCAAGATATAAATGTATTGCTTTAAACTGTGATGTTATACAGTACAGTGTATAATTTATGTACTTAAGTTGGTTTAGCCAGGGTTCACCTTATAGCCATTATAGTTATTACAATTAGTCATGATAGCTTTGTTATGTATACATTATATTATAAATTATATACTGCATAAACAATTATTCTATCTGATTTTTTCCGCTGGTCTGTTTGCCCAGGTCTTCCCCTTCTTGCCCAGCAGCCAGGCACAAACTAGGTTCACACAGCCAGGGGCACACACACTTCCACTCATTGTCTATATTGGCCAGTCTAGGGGTTAGGGCAAACTGAGCAGGCTACAGCTGTTTCTCTGTTAAGCAGAGCAACCAAAAACTATCCTATACTAATCCTAACACCTACCTAGGAGGATGCCACACTTGGATATTATTGGGTTGGTTTACCAATTTTCTGTTAGCCTAACAAATGTGGTGAAAAATATTTTTGCAAAGAATACCTAATCACGTGCAAGCAAACTAATAGAAATTGTATTTTTGCTTAGAAATTATTGAATGATGAAAGCCAACAGAGCTTCATCACATTCACTAAGCTAAGGGAAAATCCCTTGCAAAGTGAACAACCTATTTGGCGTTAGTAAATCAATACATCAATAATGAGAGACCGTTCTCTTTGTTTTGTAGACAAAATATGCATTCTAGATTTTTTAAATTGTTAAAGAGGCCCACGGCATTAAGTTTCAAAGATATAATGCAAGGTCTAAAAGCCAAGATTGTATAACCTTAGCAGGGCACTTTCATTTTCTCATACAAAACATATTAGGTTTCTGTAATGAGGTGGAGGTAAATGTAATGTTGTCACTTACACTAGCCTACTTTTTCTTGTCCACATATATTCATCTATAAAATGTCAGTCTTTTTATACTTCCAGCTACTCCCTATTAACCTGTGGTCATCTACTATTGGACACATAGATGTTTGGCTGCACATCAACTGTGAGTGCATGAATTGATACTTTACTGATAACCTGTAGATTATTGCACTAATAGTACTTGATTTCTCGCATTCAAAATAAGAAACCTTCAGGATAAATTTGCATAGGAAAAAAGTACTTTCTTTGTGACTAACAACAAAACAGTTTGCAGTTGTGAAATGAACACATCATAACAACATGAGGTAAGTGCTTGTGAATGTGATTATGCAGTTCTAAATGGAAATTTGAGAGGATTTACTCCAGACTTATGTCTCATACTGTGTGATGAAAGTAAACAGCCTAGGCATCATCTTGATGGAAAGACCTCCCTGTCACTGCAGTGCTTTCACAACTGCTCAGTTTTATGACAGTGATGTAACCAGCAAAGAAAACAAGTAATATTCACACAGACAGTTGCATCATAAGCCACACTAAATGTAAATACAACGTAGACAGTTGTCCATAAATAATACAGTTACTGGAAAGCCAATTGGATGCCATTGTCAGAATACAATGTCCTACCAGAGGGGGCTTTTTCAATTCATTTAATTTGTGTGTATAAAGGAATCCAAGAGTGTATGGCCAGCTTTACCCAGCCAAGCTCCCCTTCTAACCTACTACTAGCAGAGCGAAGGGGAGAGCATGATGTGGCAGCATGTGGCAGTTCCAATGCCTGAGCGGCCAAGCATTGGGCCCAAATTCTACCATGTAGAGGTGTGCCATAACAAACCAAAAATCCAGCCACAATGGGGAAGAGAAGTTCAAGAGAACGTGGCTGGTTAAATCTATATTATGTCCCTCAACTATACCCCCTTGTGGTGGCAATGAACTACTAACACACAGTTTGTAATTCTGTTGTTTAAAGGCTGCAGGATGTACCTGTTACTCCAACAATATAGCCAGAAAAGGATCTGGTGATGTGTGAAGATATATTCACTAGGCATTCATCATCCCAAAACATTTCTAATTGGTACAAGGGGCCAAGTTAATATCACCTTTCCTTTTAAACCAACCCAAAAAAAAAGGACACTGCCTACCTTCCCTATTCCACAACTTCACAGTATATTCATTTTTCTAGCATTACAATTGCTCTTTAATTGTCAAAATGTCATACTCCAATATATGGTCATCAAGCATTCTCTTCTACAGTTGTTTTGTGGAGCTCTGGCAAATGACCACATTTTGTCATGGTTAGGAATATGTCTTTAAAGTATTTTTAAATTCCAAATTTACTTCCAGATTCAGTAGGATTACAAATAGTCAAATCGTCATCTGCTTTTCTATCCCTATCAGTTAACCACTTAAGGACCAGGCCTTTTTCTGACATTTGTCATTTACAAGTTAAAATCAGTATTTTTTGCTACAAAATTACTTAGAACCCCCAAGCATTATATATATATATTTTTTAGCAGAGACCCTAGAAAATAAAATGGAGATCATTTCAATACTTCATGTCACACTGTATTTGCGCAGTGGTCTTACAAACCCAATTTTTTTGTTAAAAATACACTTTTTTCAATAAAAAAATAAGAAAACAGTAAAGATAGCCCAATGTTTTTGTAAAATGTGAAAGATGATGTTACGAGTAAATTGATGCCCTACTTGCTGAGGACAAGTAGGGCATGTTGTATTTATTGTACATCATGTTCTGACAATACCATTGGAGTTTAGTAAATGCAACATTTTGAATATGAAACAAAAAATAGCACTGCAATGAGTGCTAACAATGAATTGCAGCACACCATGAAGCATTGAACCACACACTAATGCAGTGATGGTGAACCTTGGCACCCCAGATGTTTTGGAACTACATTTCCCATGATGCTCAACTACACTGCAGAGTGCATGAGCATCATGGGAAATGTAAATCTAAAACATCTGGGGTGCCAAGGTTCGCCATCTCTGCACTAGTGTGTACGTATTGCATGTAAATGCACCCTCCATGAACGTTTCTAGATTTTGAAAAGTTGCATTATCCATATTTTATTTTTTTGCATTGGGTGTTTTGCATTCAATGCAATTTTCCATCATATATTTTTCACCATATTAAATGCTACATTTCCTATGCAAAATTACAACAGCACAAAGTACATTGGATACAAAAACGTGTCTTTGCTTTTTGCTTATTACACTAGGGGAGATTTACTAAAACTGGAGCACTCAGAATCTGGTGTAGTTGTGCATGGTAGCCGATCAGACTCCAATTTCAGCTTGTTCAATTTAGCTTTGAAAATAAAACCTGGAAGCTGATTGGTTTCTATGAGTAGCTGCACCAGATTTTGCACACTCCAGTTTTAGTAAATCTTCCCCAGTGTGTTTTAAGATATTTCACTATCTTAAAAAAATCAAAGACACCTCTCTACCTTAGCATATTTACTATAAAAGTGTTGCTGACTCTGCTGTTAGTTTACAGATTTATATATATTATAATCCTATTTTTTTTTTGAAACTCTGTATGCAAGCAGGTGTGTACAGCTGTAATCACTAAACAGCAAGTTTGTAACACAAGACTAGCAGTAAGCAGCAGCTGCTTGGCTTAACAAAGCATGGCAATGCATATGAGTTATGCAGTTGGTGCATAACTCTAGACGAATTGTGGTCAGTCTTACCATAACCGGCTCTTTTAAGTCCTTGTTTGATACGGTTTTACTTTTATATCTTCCTAAATCCATACTCCATAGATAGATACTTAGTGAAAAAAACCCATCTTCTTGCTTCTTAGTTATCACAGTGCCTTTCAGACTCCAGCTCTCCCAGCGTGTCCTGTGGATAACTTCTTGTTAACACTGCTTTCCAATTATAGGTCCATGAAGCACACAAATAGTACACAGTCTCCAGAGAAAGAAGACAGCTGGCTTCAGATAACAATTCATGCAAAGCCAAGCTCATTTTCAAAGCTATACTTTCTTATCTATCAAGCAACTTCAAAAAGTGCATTTCGAAGAATGTGATATTATTCAGCGATCACAGGAATACTTTATGATTTGTCTTTTAGGCAAAGTACAGTTGTTTAGAAGGTTGCTAGGTGTGAGTGCAGACATGCAACCTAAAAATAAATAAGTAAATATAACTGGTATTTTACTTTTGGAGCCAGAGTAAAGATAAGCTGGCATTGGCATGGTCGTTTGTTTAAGACATTTTTAGACATATGTCACCATCTATTTTCTTAAAGCAGTATTAAACCCAAAAGCAAACAATTATCATATTGCAGCTTACCAATTCTTAGATGCAATGGCTGTATTCATTTTCTTTTTTTTTTCTTTTTTTTCTTCAATTTTCATTTGGTGATTCAGCCAGCAGGCGTGTCATTTTTCACAAGTTCAAGCTCTCCAGCAGAATGTATCCATTTACATGGATGAGACAAACCACTTAAAACTGGCAGGGGTGATTCAAATTATCAATAATAAAGAAAAAGTGCAGCGCCTAATAATGAAATGCTAATGCTAAACATGAAATACATGAACCAAGAGTCATAAATAGAGGTATCCAATGATAGACACAACTTCAATGGGTGAATGGATCAAATAAACTGAAATTAATACAGTCTTTGGATCATAAAACAGTTTCTGAAGAGAAAAAAGGAGAAAAAATTGAAATTGAAAAAAATGTGATGACAGGAAGCCGCTCCCACTGAGAACCAGTATCCACCACCGCAATATGAGTGCCAGGGTACTCTTACCAAATCAATGATCAAGCAGGCATGTATGACAAAAGATCAGCTCATAATCATCAGACAGGCATGGGTAGCAGGGGTCAGCAGTCCGGTCATCAGCCTCCAGAAATTCTCCAAAGCCAGAAACCAGAGTGTATATAAATACGTAAATGGCATATGGACTCCCCTCTGTTAATCTACCAGTCACAGGGCGGCATGGACCTCATGGAGAAACAAAGGGCATCCAATTGTGTAATATGTTTCAAATAGAGTGTTTTATTGAAACAATAGGACAGGTACTCACAAAATTACTTGTATGGTACAGCATAGGATATCCAAGATGGCCGCGGCTACAGCGTGCTTGCGTTCGTTATGCGTGTCTAACGCGTTTCGTCATCATAGACATTGTCAAAGACGTTGATTCAAATTATCACCTTTTAGTTATTCATGCAAAACCTTTATCCCAAAAGGGAAAAGAAACGGTTTGCTGTAACTGATTATAAAGTGTGAGCTGGAGTTTGGCTTCAAGGTATTAGTGTATTAGTAAAAAAACTGAAGCAGCCACCACATTTAATAATTGCTGAGCTGCAGTATAACCCATTTTGGGTTTAATACCGCTTTAAGTATACAGAGACTGATCATTGCTACATACATTATCTGTCAGGCATCAGAGGGCAATCTGAACTTTGGAACTACAATCTGCATACTATTTTGTCATCAGCCATGTCATTGGCCAATCTTGACTCAAAATTGGCAACTGGTAAATGCTGAAATTTGTTGTAATGGTAACGCATCATACCTTGAAGCCTGAAAAAAATCCTTATTATAGATAATTATTAGAGATGGGCGAACAGCGCCCTGTTTGCCGAACATCTGACCAGCATACTTTGGGTAAACATTAGGTATTTTACATAATTAACCTAAAGTAGCTCTAATAGCATGGCAAGTACAGTTGAAAATTAAAGAAAATTATGGAAAATGTGCAATAACTTATGGTTAGTAATAAAATATATAGTGACAGATGCCTGTGTCCCCCACCTGCATAATCTGTATATGGAAGAAAGGTAGGAGAAACAAATAGAATGACTATATTGGGGGAAAGTGTCATGAAAGGGTTACTAAAGTATTTTTTTATTAAAATAAGAAAAAAAAACATGTTATACTTACCTGCTCTGAGCAATGGTATTGAACAAGGTGGCCCTGAACTTCCTCTTCTAGGGCCTCCTGCTGGCACTGTCTGTTCCTCCTCTTCAGTGTCTGCTCCCATAGCAAGTGCTTGCTCAGGGGGAAGAGGTGCAGGCTCAGGCTCGCTCCCAAGCTTGGCTGTGTATGTCTAAAGACACCTTTAGCATGGTTTGGCCATGCCACCCAGCTCCCTCCTCACTGGATTTGATTGACAGCAGCATGAGCAAATGGCTCCGGCTGCTGTCTCTATGTCTAGAAAGGAGAGAGAGAAGTGATGCTGCACTGGATCAAGATCAGGCACAGGTAAGTATTGAGAGATGCTGGAGGGATAGCTAATCTTGGAGGGTTTTTACCTTAAAGCAGAGTTAAGGTAATAAAAACATTCAGCCTTTACAATCACTTTAAGATTTGTTTTTTAAACCTGACAGGACCTGACTTCTTCTCTTGAAAAGCCTAGCTGCTTGGCTGCCATGATGTTACAATGGCTTCAGTGCTTATTTTACTCTGATTTTCTGTATCACATTTTTTTATTTGCATGCATTTTCCAAGCTAATGAAAGTGCTGAAATTAGCAACAGTTAATCAAATAGCATTTTTAGAAAAAACGTCAGCAATGGCAGCCCCATATTTTTCCAAACATAGGTTTTGTTTATTCCCCTAGCAACAACATAACACATACAGTATCTCACAAAAGTGAGTACACTCTTCACATTTTTGTAAATATTTTATTATATCTTTTCATGTGACAACACTGAAGAAATGACACTTTGCTACAATGTAAAGTAGTGAGTGTACAGATTGTATAACAGTGTAAATTTGCTGTCCCCTCAAAATACCTCAATGCACAGCCATTAATGTCTAAACCACTGGCAACAAAAGTGAGTACACCCCTAAGTTAAAATGTCCAAATTGGGCCCAATTAGCCATTTTCCCTCCCTGGTGTCATGTGACTCGTTAGTGTTACAGGGTCTTAGGTGTGAATGGGGAGCAGGTGTGTTAAATGTGGTGTTATTGCTCTCACTCTCTCATACTGGTCACTGGAAGTTCAACAATGCACCTCATGGCACTCTGAGGATCTAAAAAAAAAGAATGGTTGCACTACATAAAGATGGCCTAGGCTATAAGAAGGTTGCCAAGACCCTGAAACTGAGCTGCAGCACGGTGGCCAAGACAATACAGCGGTTTACCAGGACAGCTTCCTTTCAGAACAGGCCTCTCCCTGGTTGACCAAACAAGTTGAGTGCATGTGCTCAGTGTCATATCCAGAGGTTGTCTTTGGGAAATAGATGTATGAGTGCTGCCAGTATTGCTGCAGAGGATGAAGGGTTGGGGGGGTCAGCCTGTCAGTGCTCAGACCATACACTGCATCAAATTGACCTGCATGGCTGTCGTCCCAGAAGGAAGCCTCTTCTAAAGATTATGCACAAGAAAGCCTGCAAACAGTTTGCTGAAGACAAGCAGACTAAAGACGTGGATTACTGGAACCATGTCCTGTGGTCTGATGAGACCAAGATAAACTGATTTGGTTCAGATGGTGTCAAGCGTGTGTGGCGGCAAGCAGGGGAGGAGTACAAAGACAAGCGTGTCTTTCCTACAGTCAAGCATGGTGGTAGGCGTGTCATGGTCTGGGGCTGCATGAGTGCTGCTGGCACTGGGGAGCTACAGTTCATTGAGGGAACCATAATTTCCAACATGTACTGTGACATACTGAAGCAGAGCATGATCCCCTTCCTTCAGAGACTGGGCCACAGGGCAGTATTCCAACATGATAACAAGCCCAAACACACCTCCAAGACAACCACTGTCTTGCTAAAGAAGCTGAGGGTAAAGGTGATGGACTGGCTAAGCATGTCTCCCAATCTAATTCTTATTGAGAATGTGGGGGGCATCCTCAAATAGAAGTTGGAGGAGCGCAAGGGCTCTAACATCCTACAGCTTTGTGATGTTGTCATGGAGGAGTGGAAGAGGACTCCAGTGGCAACCTGTGAAGCTCTGGTGAACTCCATGCCCAAGAGAGTTAAGGCAGTGCTGGAAAATAATGGTGGCCACACAAAATATTGACACTATGGGTCCAATTTGGACATTTTCATTTAGGGGTGTGCTCGCTTTTGTTACCAGCAGTTTAGACAGTGTTTTGAGTTATTTTGAGGGGACAGCAAATTTACACTGTTATACAAGCTGCACGCTCACTACTTTACATTGTAGCAAAGTGTCATTTCTTCAGTGTTGTCATATGAAAATATATAAAAAAAAAATTACAAAAATGTGAGGGGTGTACTCACTTTTGTGAGATACTGTATATGTTGCATCTAGGAAGTGGGTTTTATTCCTGAGTGCCACATATATGTGGTCCTGTACTTGTGCTAGATGCGCACTCCCAGCACTGGGACCAAGCTGTCGCTGACGTACTAAGCTCATACTAATGATCTGGAACTAAGAGCAGGAGAACCAGCTCTCGATCACTTGATCACTGTGTTTGGATATCACAATAATCATTCACTCTATAGCCTGTCCGTGATGTTTCTCCTCTGTAAAGACAAAGTGATACAATGTATCTTTTCCTCCTTGCAAGAGGAGAAGTCTGTACAAAAAAAAGGGTCTGGTGAAAAAAAAATAAAGATTAACTACTTTAGGGTAAAATGCATACTTTTATTTCTTGGCCCTAATATGGATACAAACAACAAATAATGCACACATATGTGATATTGCTACAATTGTCAGGAGTAGGAGTGTTTTTTTTTGTTTTGTTTTTGTTTTTTTTTTACTATTTTGGGACAGTTTTCCTTTCTGATTAAAAAAAAAATATTAGGAGATATCAATTAATATTTACCACCAAATGAAAGCTCAATCTATCCTGGAAAAAAAAAGGTATAATCCAGCTGGATACATTAAGTATTTGCCATAATGGGAACAGTTTTACTAACACATGTCAAATTTGCAAAATATAATTTGGGAGGTAAGGTTTGCTGTAAACTTGGCAGTGAATATGGTTGAAGTAGAACTTGGGGCCAATAAAAAAAAATAAATAAAAAAATTTAATTTTACCCTTTACAAAAAAAATTAAAACATAAAAGCAATTACTTCAAAAAGCACCCATATTCCAGCTTACTAATTTACCAACACACAGTGACTAGTGTAACATGTAAATATGTGTATCCATCATGGAATAAAACCTTTAGATCCAAACATATCTGATCCAATATCCTTATAATTGTGATTTAGCAGGGAGTACCTCTACATTTTACTGTAACCATGAATGATTGCAAATTTTCTATAAATTACTTACAGCTTTGCTTGTCATTTTATATTTTTAACAGCTGCTGATTTTTACAAAAATGGAAATAGACGAAAATTAAAGCATGGTAATTTACTTTTCCTAAACACTAACACAACATGATAAATGAGTACATTCCCATAGTTAGGGGAATAAAGTGCCTATAATTGAACCATGCAAATTACACCACTTTAGAAATGCAAAATGCTGAAAACCAAGCAATTTCCATAGCAACCAAGATGCATTTTTGGTTTTAAAACTTGATAAGTGTTGCCTGTATCAAGACTGAAATGTTCAGCTTTCAATTTTTCCAGAAGGGGGAATTTGCTAATTTCTCAGCTTTCACCCCTTGACATAGATTTTCTATATTAGTAATTACAGCATAGACATACACTATATGGCAACAATTTGAAATGAAAAAGAAACTTTACTCAAGCTCACCAAATGTGTCAAATAAGAGTATAAACATTGGGAGTGTCTCATATGCTCCTGCACCACCAGTCCACACCTCCTTGAAACTCACTCATTCTCCCTGTCCCCGACCTACATCAGTTGCCAGGCAATAGACTGCTCTGCTAGAGACGCCCCTCTGCCCTGAATTACTGGTTGCAGCACTCTATCAGACTTCCTTAGACAGCTGTCAGCTCAAACCATTCTGCCCCTTCCACCCTTATAGACATACTGTACATTGATCCACTTGAGTACAATCAGCATGTCAGATTTTCACATGCTATTATTTCCAGCAGCTATATCACTGTGCTCTCCTGGTGGGGATGCCTCCCAACGCACCCTGATACCCCCCCCCCCCCCCCGCAAGAGAACATAAAAGTTCAGTGGAAGGGATTCCTCCATCAACACAGTCAGACTGTAGTGTCTAAAGCCAGCCATAGACAGTTCGAATCTTGACTGGTTCAGCACTATAATCACGCCGGTTCCAATACACATACTAGTCTTTCTGTTATAAAGTGCTTCTTGCTCCAATGTGCCTAACTTGTGCAGTTCCATCTTCCTCTTTACATCCTCAAGTGAAACTATACGACACTCTGCTATACAGCTAGAAGAGTCTGTCAGGCTTTCGCACCACCTTAATGTTGCTTGTGCACCACCCTAATTATCCAGGCTCATGCTTCTTCTTTCTTCTACTGACCTATGAGTAGAGGTTGCTGCAGTCCGGCCTGGAGTATCTGGCTATTAGCGGCTTTATAATGGTATATTATTGAAGAAGCGTATGAGGGACACAGACAAGATGTGGTCAATACTGTGGAAGAGCTTGAGGAGACAAAGATCTGTGGAAAGCCTAAGAAGGAAGACACCCTTTCGCAACCCATTAGGGTGGTGCACTAGCCTGATAGACTCTTTTAGCTGTATAGCTAAAAATAAAGTCATATCCTTCCGGTGAGTGTGGGAACCCTTGAGGGGGACACAAATTCTCACTTTTGAAGGTGTAAAGAGGAAGAGGTGGATCTGCACAAATTAGGCACGTTGGATGACAGAGCACTTTATAATAGAAGGACTAGGATATGTATTGGACTTAATAGTGAACACCAATGCATTGGAAGTGTTTATTTATTGTATATAATTCAATTTTTATTCATTTGATTGTGACACAGGTAGCACTGTGAGAACTCTTTAAAATTTGCAAAAGGGACGCAATGTTGCTTTACTAAAACCAGAGAGTGCAAAATCTGGTCCAGCTGTGCATGGTAGGCAATCAGCTTCTAACTTCAGCTTGTACAATTACACTTGTTTTAGTAAATCCCCCCTATTTTATCTACTGGATATTGAAACCAGGAAATGAGCATTCTGAGGGAAAGTGCTAACTGTTTATGTGTTTGGTGCAACTAAACCAAATTAAAATGCAAATAAAATAAAATAAAATAACTAGTATTATAGTTTGAAGGTATAGTAATTTTACAAGAAATGCAGTCAAAAAACGATAAAATTGAATAAGTTCTAAAGAGCCCAAATTCCATTGAATCTTTGCAATCTATATATTCTATATTATGTGTGTTGTATCAATTTCAACATTTATCTTCTAAATTTACTGTTTAATTTTAGTGAAATAAGGTGATAAATGATTTTTTTCACAGTAATAGCAAGAGTGAGAATGGCTGACCTGTACACTGCTGCAGAAAAAAAGCATCCTCAAGGGATTCAAACCCAGTCCCAAATGTAAAAAAACACCAGATGGGGTTGGGCTGTATATATCAAGAGAGTAGATTAACTCTCATTAGGTGCAGGTGTGAGACCTGCCTCCTGATCAAAATCGGCTGAGGACCTATGTAGAAGCCCCGGCCTAAGCCCAGAAGGAGGGCAAGCGCAATGACATCACGCGTCGCAGTGCCACCGACATGTTGCCAAGCAACACCAATGGCCAGAGAGCTGCAGGCGCATGGTGGAGCATCCTCGCAAGCACAGTAGCCCCTGCTGCCTGGAGCAAAGGGTTGCCCAAGGCTGGGCAGCCCTTACATGTCGGGGAGAGTGCATAAGCAAGAGACATTAAACAAGACATCCAATGGTCAGGGAGGTGCACTGCAACTCCACCTGTCATATAGTTATAGATGACAAATTATATTCATATTCAATGTAATTTGTTACAATAGCTAGAGGTAAAACAGACCTGGAAAAAGGAAGAAAGGGGGGAAAAAGGGGAGAAAAAAAAGGGGTCCATAATGAAAGGGATGGAGGGGATGGAGAAGAAGGGGGACAGGGCAACTCCCTATGACAGTGGATGGAAAGATAAACCATGACAATGTACAAGGCAGTTCACATAGTGGGACCCCTATGGGGACAACAAGATAAACAAGGACTATCTGGGTCTGACTCTGGTCTCGGGTCTTAGCCAGAGTGCTCCTTCCTCTGGACAAACTCCAGAAGCTGCAGGCTGCAATTCATCTCCTGCTGTCCAGCAGATGGTCATCCCTCTGGACTTGCATGCGGGTGCTGGGCCTGATGGTGTCTACCTTTGAGGTGGTTCCATTTGCACAGTTGCATACAAGACTCCTGCAAAGGGAGATTCTGGCCAAATGGGACAAGGCTCCACAGTCTCTGGACAATCAGATCCCGCTGAGCCAGGGAACGTAAGAGTCCTTGATATAGTGGCTTCATTCTTTGGCTGGGCAAATCCTTCCTCCCCTTGTATTGGACAGTGGTCACAACGGATGCCAGCCTGTCAGTCTGGGGAGGCGATCTCGGCAAAAATTCTGCTCAGGGGATCTGGACACTGGAAGAGTCCAGACTACCGATCAATGTCTTGGAACTCTGAGCAATCAGACTGTGCCTGGAATATTGGACGGATTGTCTTCATGGATGTCCAGTTCACATTTAATCGGACAATGCCATGGCCGTGGCTTATGTAAATCACCAGGGGGGCAGAAGAAGTGTCCTAGTGGCTCTGGAGGTAGCCGGCATTCTAAGGTGGGCAGAATGGTTTGTTCCAGCCCTCTTCGCCATACACATTCCCGGGTGAAAAACTGGTAGGCAGATTACCTCAGTCGGCAAGTGTTGGACCAAGGGGAATGGTCCCTTTATTTTATCAGTTGTGTCTCCGGTGGGGCATTCTTGAGGTGGATCTGTTGGTGATCCAGCTCAACAGAAAGGTGTAGAGGTTTATGGCTTGGTCACGGGATCCTCTGGCGGTTGCCACAGATGTGTTGGTAGCCCGGTGGGGTCAGTATCATCTGATTTATGCCTTTCCCCTGCTCAAGTTTCTGCCATAATTTCTATGCAGGATCGAGGCAGAATTGATTCTGGTCATCAGAGCGGCCTCGGACTAGTCTCCTGGGGCTTTGTACGCCAATCTGCTGTGGCATTCCTTGGAAGCTTCCTCTCAGACAGGATCTGATGTCCTAAGGACCAATCTCCCATCCTGCTTTACAGTTGCTGGCTTTGATGGCTTGCCTGTTGACTGCCAGGTGCTGATGGATAGAGGTTTGTCTGAGTCAGTGATTCCAATGCTGTTAAAAGCTAGGAAATCTACTTCTAGGAAGATTTAACATTATACGTGGAAGATGTACATTGTGTGGTGTGAGTCTCTTGGGGTTCATCCTCATTCTTATTCAGTGGCTCAGATCTTTACCTTCCTTCCAGGGGGGGTTAAGCAGAAACTGGCCTTGAGTACTATTAAGGGCCAGGTGTCAGCTTTGGCAGTCTTCTTTCAATAGCCCTTGGCCACACACTCCCTAGTGCGTACTTTTCTTCAGGGAGTTTGGCACTTGGCTCCTCCAGTGCGGTCTCTGTTACCACCTTGGGACCTCAATTTGGTGCTCTCAGTCCTCCAGAAGCCTCCCTTTGAGAATCTTCAGGAGATTCCCCTGCTTACGCTGTCCCAGAAGGTTCCCTTTTTGGTGGCTCTCACCTCTGCGCGCAGGGTGTCGGAATTTCGGAATTGATGGTGGTATCCTGTCATACACCTTACTTGGTGGTTCACAGAGATAGGGTGGTTTCTCTGTAAAGTTGAAATTCAAGTTCATCAAAAAACACTGGGTCTTTCTGACTAAAATTTCAGTAGCGCAGGGATGGTTACCATTCATACAATAGGTTCAGCTGAACCAGTGTGGATGTTATTATACCACAATGAAAGTATAATAAACCAAACAATTATATATATGTGAAATTCACAGACAAATAGATGCATGAGATAAATGCATAAATAAAATAAAATAAAATCAATAAGTCCATCAAAAGTCCATTAAACTTAAAGTACATGGAGCAGGAGGAAACTGTTCATCCATAAAGGATCACTAGTGTAGGTTTATAGGGAACACCCTTACTTGCCACCACCGATGTGCCGGGAATAATATAGCTGGATTTCAGACTCACCAGAACTAGATGCCTCCCCACTTTCATGGAACAGGCACATACAGCATATGATACAATAATGGTTCATCCGATCCAGATCCCCTGATATACTACTGACTACTCCTCTCAACCAGTGTATAAGGATGAAAAAAACAGAAAGCCTCCAACAGCGTGATACCATTTCAAACATAAAATTTATTCATAAAAACTTCAAATATCACGCTCACTTTTGGCAGATTGCTTTGCACTTGAAAGAAATATATATAAAAACTCCAAGGATGGGGCTCAGGAGACACCGGTAACCGCCTATGGTTCCACGCTGGGTAGATCTGTCTGGTGTTCCTTCCAAAGATTGTCTCTGATTTTCATTTGAATGAAGACATTGTGTTGCCTTCCCTGTGTCCCAGGCCAAAACATCCAAAGGAAATTGCTTTGCATGCCTTGGATATGGTCCTGGCGATTAGGGTGTACCTGGCAGCTACAGAGTCTTTGAGGAAATCAGACTCACTATTTGTGCTCACGGATGGGCCTTGGAAAGGGTTGTCCACTTCCTCTGTGACCATTTCCAGTTGGATCAGACAGACGGTGATTCAGGTCTATTCCATCAAGGGTCAAGGGTCAGGCTCCTCCTTTCCCTGTCAAGACATACTCTACTCGGGCATTCTGTGCTTCCGGGGCATTCTGTCATCAGGCGTCAGTGACGCAGGTTTGCAAGGCGGCCACCTGGTCATCGGTGCACACTTTGACAAAGTTCTATTAAGTGAATGTGCTGCCATCTGTGGATACTTAATTTGGCTGCAAGGTTTTTCAGGCTGCTTTTTAGAGGTCCCTTTTTTGAGGGTGTATTGTTTTTATCAGATGAGCTCTAGTTGTTTTGGTTGAGCTCTTGTTTTCCTGGTTGGCTATAGTTAGCCATGGGAGTTTCTTTTTGGCTGTTCCCACCCCTCATGTTTAACACTGCTTTGGGATGTCCCAATGGTTAAGAAGATCACGAGCTGTGCCTGTCAATGAACGAAAGAGAAAAATGGGATTTCTCCTCAAGAAGCACATGGCGTGAAACGGCCGTAGAGCAGGGTTATATGCCAGAGGTCCATAAGCCACCGTTCTAAATCCAAGTCTGGTTGCTTTCTATGTAAGTGCTTTATATGCTATTGCACTGTATGGATCTTTATTTGTTTTATATCAGATATTGTTATAGCTCTATTTGTTAATAAATACTACATTATGAAGGAGATTTCCTCTCTCTTTTTTGCTTGGTAATTCAATATACCTGTTTTTCGGATTCAATATCTGAGGAAACTCTATCCTTTGGAGGGATAAGAAGATCATTCCCCGCCTGACCTTTTATTTGGCTTCATTAAACACGCAGTAGCTCTCTTGACATGAGAGCACATGGGTCTGGTGAGTTTTCACTTTTTACTTTGGTGGAGGATCTTTAATGGTGTCGGTTTGAATTACATGGACACAGAATATTTTCTTGGTTGGTTTTGCTGTCTTTGGACTTTTTTAGTTATTAATGGACTGAATTTTACATATATTACATCATATTTTATCACTTACCTAGCAATGCAACCTTTATTATTTGTATTCACTGGTGTTTGTATATTCACACTGTTTGCAAGCTGCTTTTCTGTTAATTATTAGGCGCTGACATTTTTATTTTATTTGCTTACACCAATACGAAGAAGGTTGTGTGTATAGGTGAGTATTATATACTGTATTTCCCTTATATCTATATGTATTTTATCGGGTGATATATGCCAATTGAGAGCTGGAAAGCTCCCCCTTTTGTCATATATACTGATTTGGTTATTATTATTGTTAGATCCTTATAGAGAATCGCTCCAATATATGGTGTCGGCGCCTGCCGCAGAGAGGAATCTTCCTTTGCTTGTGCAGCCGATCAGGTCTGTGTCCACTAATCCTCCACTGTTGCAACACATAATAAAAATTTGGAATGTATTTTGAATGACATATATATGTATGTATATTTTTGCAGATATGCAATGTAGGGTCCACATAGCCCTGAAGAAGCTCATGGTGAAACGCATTGGCTTTGAAGACCCTAATTGCATATTTTGAAACTTTTATTTCTTTTAATTCCTACTAGGAATATATGTTTCACTGTGTATTGTCTTATTCTGGATATCTGTATTTATCTTTGTAGATTCAATAAGTTTATACTTTGTATATATATGACTGTCAGCACTCCTTTTATGGCCCATAAAGTCCAGTTTTATTATTTTTTTCTTTTTTCATATAACTAAAGATTTGGTGGATCAGGTGTGTATTTTTGCTGACACAGTCTATATTCCTGGAAGTGCCTGTAACCATTTGATGATTTGGCATTGCTGGAAGATTGATCAAAGCAGTGGAAACTGCAGTTGGGTGTTTCTAAATGTAAAATAATGTAAAAATAATAGTTAAAAAAAAAAAGAATCCCTTCATAGAGTTCAATATTGGTGTGCAATGTTGGCCAAAACTACAGACAAAAAATATTTGGAAGTACTTATTACAAATTATTTCAAGGTGAGCAAACAGTGTGGCCAGGTGGTAGAAAAGGCAAATAAAACTGCAGGGTGTGTCACTAAAGGGATCACCAGCAGGAGGAGGGGGTCCCGATTCCCTTTGACAGATCTTTAGTTAGACCTCATTTAGAATACTACTTCCAGTTGTGGTGACCTCACCTACGAAAAAATATTTAAGAGACAGAAAGAGTCAAGAGACAGGCAACCAAAATGCAGAAAGGTCTGGAGGATACTTATTAAGTTCCTGAAGTTTCTCCTAATATGTTTTATATTAGGAGAAATTTCAGGAACTTAATAAGTACAGTATTTAGGAGAAAAGGAGAATAGGGAGGCATGATAGATACCTTTAAAGCGTAACTCCACTTTCGTTGAGAAAAAAACATTCCCCTCTGGGTGATCTATGTACATTGCAGGGATTTAAACAAACTTTGTTGCAGATTTTACCTTCAGGTATTCTGAAGAAATCATTGTTTGTTCCTCTGTGCCTCTGTGCTGAGTGCGTCTAATGGGGGTGGTTTTATAATTATCTATCAGCTGTGGCAGCTTCAGGGCTCTAATGAGGAAAGCTGCTGGGCCCGCATCCCTTTAGGCGTGTTCCTATTGGGAGTATCTCACCAAAAATGAAATTTTTGTTGCAGGGGATGCCTGAAATCTGACTCGTATCTTAGTGCAGACCTCTGGGAAAATTGGCGAGCCACTCACACAAGCAGGAAATTATGTTTCTGGGGTGTGGTCAGTACACACTTTGTGTACAGAACACCTCCAGGTAGCCATATTGCATTGCATTTTCAGAACAATACATCTGCAGATTGAAAAGGAAAGGTAATTCTTAATAACATTCAATGACAATATGATTTGTGTCGCAATTGTATACGTTATATTGTTTTTTCTTTATTTGCTGATTTTTTTCCCCCACAAAAGTGGAGTTACCGTTTAAATACATTAAGGTGTAAATAAGGTTAAGAAGGGCAGTATTTTCAGTATGAAGCTCAGATCAAGAACATGGAGACATGACCGCAAACTAGCAGGAGGAAAGTTCAAAACTGGCCTTAGAAAGTATTTTTTAGGTAAAGAGAAGTTAATTGTTTGCAACAAACTTTCCACAATGGTAGTATGTTAGTCAACAGTAAGTAAAGATACTTACTGACAAAAAAAGTGTAGAACAATATAAAAATAGACAAACTCGATGGAACATTTATTTTCCTGCTATCATGCTTCACTTCACTCTTTTAAATGTATTGATAAAACATTTTCTTTCTAATACCATATATCCTTAAACAACTGTGCCCATTCAAAAATAATATATTATTATGTATTTATAAGAGACAATCTATCTAGAGGAACATCAAAATGATCTTTATGCAGTATACAAAATGTACCTTTCATTATTTTTGCACAGATTAAACATACAAATACAAATGTTTAAAACATTTCAAATATTTCCCAGCATTGCATAACAATGGCATTGTGGCAAAACATACTGTATAACTCTCCTTTTAAGTGAATGTCTGTTTCAGTAATGTTCTATTTATTTGTGCTATCTCAACCAAGATGCAATAACAACCTTATGTCAAATCTGGAATTGCAATGGCTGTATACCAGGTCATAGACACTAAGGAATATAGTGAACAGACATTACACATCAGCCACATCCACAATTGTCCTGTTTAGCCTGTTTATTATCCTGCACACAAGATGGGAGTTTTACCACAAGAAGTTGGAGTTGTCTGTCCAAAAATTCACCCAACACCTCATTCAAGGAGCCTATGTTTACTACAGTGGGTCTATCCTTTGAAGTCTCCTCCCTCTTATGTACTTTAGAAATATAATGAAAGATAGGTGTAACCAAATTTCTAAGATTGATTTAAATTGCCAAATATGAGTCCCGTTTGAGTAAATGTAACACAGCTCTCTCCTTTTTAGTTATTATATCTCATGCAGTATCTCTATCTACTGAGCCAAAGTCACAATCTCCACCAGCCTGAATTTTGTGCAGTGGCTTCTGTCTCTCTTGGACTCTATAAAAATCAAAATTACTTTTATTCTCTACCGACAATTCTTCTAGTTTCTGAATTCTATGTGAGGGGAATAGTCATGAGTCCACAGTCTCCTCCTGCAGTGTTTACAAACCTTGTATCATACATAGATCCTGAAAATTAAACCCCAAATCCTGCTCAGTGTCAAAATTAAAATCCACTACATCCGTAGAATATTCACAAAGAGTTGCTATCTCCTCACGATCTGTGGGTCAAGTGTATCAAATAAATTGATGTGATATGAGGCTAAATAATGTAAACACCTATTATCCTGTAATCCCTCCAAGCTTTAGGTTTACATTTTATTTACAGAGTTTGATCTATAATATAGTTTCTACAGGAATACTGCATAATGAAAAAGTTGAAAAAATCATCCCTACGAGTCCATTTACTCTCAAAGTCCATAAAAGGGGGAAGACCTATTGTACCACACAGGCTGACATAGAGACAAGATGACATTTTGGACAACTTATTCACGCTTTTTCAGGTAAGACTCTTGTCTTATGAGTAGGATACAAAACAGGTTATACAGATAATGAAAGGTTCATTGTGGATGTCCAACTACAGGTAGCTCATGTGCTTTGTTTGTTTTATTGTATTTCTCAGGCCCTTATGGCCAGGGTTTACAGGCATTGGGATTCCATGTTTAAAAATACAATAATTATTCAGAGGAAAATTAAATCTTTCATCATGAATGGTCTTGAATATTTGGCACATAATTTTTTTTTCATTTAATGGTAAGTACTATTTTCAGAGACGTGTCACTTCTATGGCTGCTAAATTTGTGCAAATCTATATGCTACTGTATATAGCCTGGTGAAAGGAGCACCACATTTTTGGAGATGGGTACCCATATACAGTAGATTGTCTTTATATTTTTACCTACTATAAACTGCAGATCAAAAATAGCAAAAAAAAACAAAAAACAGACATCTAGTTTTGCTAACCTAAATTCACCAGGGAGGAACTTGAGAATAAAAATCATTACTTGGATATAACTTTGAAGGGGGAGCCTATGAGTAAAAAAATAATAGTGTACTTATGTGGGAAAACTATTACCAGAAACTCCCTCTTATATGCCATCAGTTGCCATCCTAACCATATCATTACGTTTTTACCCAGAGGGACAGTTCATTTGGATCAAGAGGAACTGTACCTCTTTAGAAATTGTGAACAAGAAGATATAGGTTTACAAGGGAGGTTTATAGAAAGGGGATATGATGTTTGGGTATTGAAGAGTAATTTATGCAAATAATATGGATAGAGATACTTTATTGATGAGGGATATATATTTTTCCCACAAGGTATAGTTTGGAAGTTAGTTGCGTTATATATATATATATATATATATATATATATATATATATATATATATATATATATATATATGATTTCTAGTTACAGTTGTATCTTGTAATACAGTAAAGTTGTTTCCCATAAAATAATGGGGTTGGAATTGTGAATTGAATGTTTCTCACTTTTATGATGTCTCCACCCTTGAAACTCTTGATGAAATGTATAAAATAAAAGAATAATGAGGGAAACACATATGTACTGTATATACAGTATATATTCTTCTGCTAACACTGGCAGCCATCAGAACAGCTACAGCCTGAGGGGTCTGGTATGAATTAGGGGGAACCCCCCAACTACCTCTATATCAGACCCTCATCTAAGATAAGGGTCTCGTTTAGATTAAGAGAATCCCCGGCCATGTAAATAAAAAAGCCAGTGATAGTTTTGTTTTTAAAAATGGTTTTGAGGTTCCCTCATAATTCATAATTGGTCCTTCAGGATTGGTGTGAATTTAAAGGGGGTTCCCATGCAAAAATAAAGAAAAGAGATGAGGAGGTCCACCCCCCAAAGTCCATACCAGACCCTTTGCTGACCATTCAGCCTTGCTGACCAGGAATAAGGGGAGCAAGTCTGTGACTCTGCTTTCGTGAACCATACCAGGTGACATGCACTCAGAATGGGGGGTACCTTGCCAGGACCTCTCTGACAAATCACCTTATCTACATATTAATGAAGATGAGGGTCTCTTCCCCACAACCCTAGCCCATTGGTTGTGGGGGCCTGCAGGCAAGTTGCTTAATAGAATATAGAAGTCACTCTTTAAAAATAAGGGGGCACCAATGCACCATCCTTCTATGTGAATGAGTAATGGATACAGAGTACACCTACTCATTCACCTAAAAAAATATGAAGTGCAAATAAAAGTATAAACAACGTTTTTACAAGTCCTTTATTCAAAAAAGCCCCACAGTGTATATTCATCATTACTTATGTCATACAGCGATGTCCACAGATACATCGCGTTGTGGGAAAAGTCTCTTGTCTTCATCAAAATGGGGACAAGATGCTTTGCCAGGTTTATCCCCCATATTGAGGTCATGCGGCCTGGTATTATTCAGGAGGGAGGGGGCACGTGCTCATCCCTTCTTTCTAATTTTTTCTTGATTTTTCCTTGATTCTTTTGTGTGCCCGACTACCCCCCCCCCCCTCTTAAAATCCATGCTAAACCCAAAGGATGCCTTTTTTTTTTTTTTAGCATGGGTCCCTCTAAAGAACATGCAGATCTTTTTTTTATGGGAATACCCCATTACCTTCTATATTAGAACCCTCATCTA
Source organism: Pelophylax lessonae (assembly GCF_965119305.1). Lineage (NCBI taxonomy): Eukaryota > Metazoa > Chordata > Amphibia > Anura > Ranidae > Pelophylax > Pelophylax lessonae. Next base: position 330,716,100 of record NC_138770.1, on the reverse strand, counting down.
GGATAAGGTTATGTTAAACACACACTTTTTTCTTTGTTTGTTTTAAGTTTTTCATTGAAGTTTTTCTATTTTTAGGGTTTAATTTTAAAGTAGAACTAAAGGCAAAACTTTTTGTTTAATTTTTTTAAACAGTAAGGAAGGGTTATCACCCCTGTATGGTATATTTTTACCATTTTTGTCCCACTGGGAAGAATTCTCTTCACTTCCGGTCCCATAACCAAAACAGGAGGTGAGAGGAAATCCCTGAACATTAAGGGAATCCATTGGGCCCCCCCAGAACTAGTTTCCCCACTGTAAGATATCCCCTCTATTTCTGTTCTGGAGACAACCCAAAATAGGGGCTTTTCTTTCACTTTTTTTGATAATGGTAAATAGGACAAATAGAGAGAGTGTATCCCCCTAACAGGGACACAGACAGCTGTAAAAACCTGATAGATGTTCTAATCCTTCTCCACAACAAAAAATACTTTAGGCATTGCTAAAATCGCTGCTCTCCACCAAACAGAACATTTTAGTTTTTTTTTTTTTCTTTGGCACATGTCCTCGGGGCTGTACCCAGCTACACATGCCATTTTCTGACTATCCCTTGCCCATTAGCCCAGAAAATGGCCATAACATTTTTATTAAACATTTGGCTCCCGTTCATTTCAATGTACAGCTCATAACTATTGATGTAAGAGGACCTTAGACAACCAGAACCCAGAGGAGATGGGCTGAAGGGACCAGTGTAGCACAACAGAGGAGTATGCAGGAGCAGAGAATCAGATAAAAAAAAAAAAAAAACTGCTAAACCACATCACCTAAGCCTCACTGCAAGGGAAGCATTTTTCAGTTTTCTATTTTCCAGTTTTACAGCTTTGAAGCAGTACTAAAGCCTTCTGTTTTTAAGCACCAACACATTGGAACAGACACAATTCACACATAACAATAAAAAAGAACTGCTGAGCCCTTAAATATATTTTTGAGTAAAAAAAAAAAATCATGTGATCCTATTCTCAAGATTTCACGTCCTAGCAGGCAAATTGCTAATGCTTATGTGCACCTTTTTGGCTGTTGTGAGAATGCTGCCTGTGTCAATATGCACAGAGAGTCAAAAAGAACGACTAAAACAAGTGTCATGCTCATGGGGTCGTAGTAGGTAGCAGGCTCAATGTGCCAAACATATCAAATAAAAAACACCAATCTGTTTCTTAAATGGATAAAATAGTCCACAGCCTTGTTTCTTGGTTTAAATTAATTAACATCTCTTCAAAAACAACTTTTAAACATTTAAACAAGCAGAATTTCACCATAGCTTTAACATAGCTCAGCTACTGAGATTTGAGCCATCATAACTTCTCACAATAAAATATGTAATTTGTCCCCCGAAGACAGGAGAGATGGATTTTCATCACACCTGTTACCATTACCCCAGCACGCTGCCTTCTCGACACATGTTTGCAGATTGAGATTGAAAATGTCTAGCCCAATTTCTGAGAGCTGTTCTGCGCTCAAAAGACAAAAGAGTGCCAAATCAAATAAAAAACACCAATACATTCTTTATTGGATAAAAATAGGCCACTGCCTTGTTTATTGGTTTAAATTAATTAACATCACTTTAAAAACAACCTTAAAACATTTAAAAAAGCAGAATTTCACCATAGCTTTAACATAGCTCAGCCACTGGGATTTGAGCTATCATAACCTTTTACGATAAAACATGTAATTTGTCCCCAGAAGACAGGAGAGATGAATTTTCATCACACCTGTTACCATTACCCCAGCACGCTGCCTTCTCAATACATGTTTGCAGATTGAGACTGAAAATGTCTAACCCAATTTCTGAGAGCTGTTCTGCGCTCAATAGACAAAAGAGTACCAAATGATCCACACCATATGCCGTAAACCTAAAACAAGTTCAAACAATAAATTTAGGCCTTATATAAGATTTATAAACATTAAATCGCCATCTATAAAGTTTCTTTATACATCCCTCTTTCAATCCAATTCTAGTGGCTTTGGTAGCCACTCCAATTCGGAATAAATGAGAGGATACCTTAATATGCTTGAAATCCAAAAAAACCTAAACATTTTTTAGTAGAACTATAGGCAAACCTTTTTTTCCATTTTGGATAGAGCAAGGGATGGTTATAACTGCTGACAAATTTTATTTAACCACCTGTGTCCCATTGCAGTGATTTCCCTTCACTACCTGTCCCATAAGCAAACAGGTAGTGAGAGGAAATCCCTGCAAATTAAGGGAATTTTTGGGGCCTCCCAGGTCATCTGAAATAGTGTACCCATTGTAAGATTTGCCCTGTATTACTTTTCTGGGAAAAACCCAAAATTTGGAATTTCTTTTTACTTTCACTTTCAATGATTATGGTAAACAGGACAAATAGAGATGGTAAATCTCCTTAGTGGGAGTACAGCCAGCAATAAAAACTGACAGGGGTTCTAATCCATCTACACTCTGTCTAAAACTGGAAAAAAAAACAAATAATAAAGAAACCAAATTGTTATGTATGAATAAGAACCCATCAACAATTGGACGAATGGCAAGAAATTGCGCAAAATGGTACACAGGGCAAATAGCAGTGTTTGGACAGGCATTTAAGTATATCCAGGTACCTTTACCCCAAATAGCCCCAAATATTCATTTAGCTGTGCCCTAACAATATTTTTATTTGATCAGCAAAAAAGTAACACATTAACCTGGGTAAGCCTGACTTACCCATTTTGGAAGACAGCAATATTTCATAAAATTGGAATGCTGTGAAAAAATAAAGACTGTATTAAACATCATAGCTTCATATGTGGAAGAGCAAACATACTTAGTAACTGAACACAATTTGGACAGTAATTTCAATGTAATGGGACTCCTTTGGTCCTTTGATAAGAAAAGTGTTGCCATCTGAAATCTTGCTGCCACAGTGTTTGACCATTGAATGTGTCCAGGAAGTTTAACTATACCATAACACCTTGCCAGGGAATTGCTGTAAGATGTCTGGGTCACAGAAATACGCATGCACGCGTCATTCTCTGCAGAATGGTGAGCAGGCACGCACGCACAGTGGATGGACTATTTAAGGATGCTCCTGTCTGTGCTCAGATGCTGGCTGGTCTTCAGCTGTTCCCTGTATCCTGCATTCATATAATGTGTTTCCCTTGTTGCTGACCCAGATTTTTCCTGACCTGATCTCTTATTCTGCTCTTGACTTGTTGCCAGTTCCTGACCTAACTTTCATACCTGACTTCAGCTTTGCTAATGAATTGGTACCTTGCTTACCGTTATTGATCCTGGCTTATCCATAAATAAGAAGTCGTGTAAGTAGTGTATGATATAACAAGTACCTGAAACTGTGGAGACTATCCATTCAATGAAGGAAGAAAAGGACACAAAATAATAACACGAGAAGCACCGCATTGATAGGCACTTGTCCAAATAATACTCTCTTTCTAAATACACGCCAAGCAAATTAAAACGGGCAGGGTGTATGTGCAATAGTCTAAGCACAGGCTTAAAGTAGTTGTAACCATAAAAAAACATTCTCCTGTCCCTTTAAGGCATGAGATATAGCACATTGCTTTTGCCATGTCAATTGTCCCTTTCTATGTTGTACAATACCTGGCTGATCCTGCTTGTTCCTGTGTTCCCCTGTGTGTACTGACCATGCTTATCATGGCTGCTATTCCCTGATAGCATCATCAGATTAAGTTCCTCAGTCATCCCGCGGTGTATTCAGCATCTCTGCATCTCCCCCTCCTTCTCTCCTTGTCATTTTCATAGTCTGTGTGAGAACTGTGAAGTCGATCTCCTCCCTGCCCCTCCCCTCTCCCCCTGCTTTGATTGAGTATTCTGCAGCTGCCGCTCCCCTTTGGTAAAGTAATATCCATTGTATACTTTTATACTCTCTGTTTTAAAAACATATTTTGTATACTGTGTGCATTTTTATTTATTTATTTATTTTTTATTTTCATTATAAAGCTAAATACCTTCTTTGCCCAGGGCTGCTGTGTGGTCACATGTCCTCCCTTTGCTAGCTTGCATAAGTCAGAGGGGAATCCGAGAGCCTCCCACTGCAGTCCTTAGATCAAGAAGAAGAGCAGAGGGAGGACATGTGACCACACAGCAGAGCTGGGCAAAGGAGGTATTTAACTTTGGTTTAATATCTGCCTTTGCTAGAACCACATTTAAACCTAAAGATCTAATTTTATAGATAGCAGTATCAAAGGAAATGCTGAAGCTAAATCCAGATCTATTTGATAATTTATTGATAACCCTTGAGGAAATGATAAGTGATGTATAAGTCGGAAAGTGTTAGGCTCTTTTTTAGGAATGATACCTAATGGAGATATTCAGAAATATTTAAATGGAGTGGATTTGAACTGGCATGCCAACCTACCAGCTAAAACATCCTTTGATAATTTTTCACGAACAATAAAAGGGAATGCCTTCACTGATTTTAGATTCTCTACAACCTTGTAACCATTCCTATCAAAAACAGAGAGATGGAAGTCATTTCAAAACCCATCAATTAACAATGCTGCCATCTGCTTGTCTGGATAGGCCAACAACCATGGGAGCATTATTTCCAGGCTCACCCGGCTTGCTGCCTTTGAGAAAATTATCTTTGTTGGATCGTGCGGCATTAGCTTGTAATTTACGAAAACATTTACTTATGGGGTGTGAACCTGAGAAAAAAGTGCATTAGTGAGGATACTTTTTTATATTGTGAAGCCCATGTCTTTTGTACTCCGTTGCAACAATAGGTGAACATCTAATTTTTTAGTTTTTGTATGCATCCAAAATAATATCCACATGTTGGAATAGAGCAGTACTTTTTTTGGAAATTTATCACAAAGAACACTAGCATATATAAAAAAAATCTGTAACCAGTTAAAAATTGACCTGGTCACAGGCCTTCTACTGTCTTCCTTTGACTTGTCGTCTTTTTTATCTGTCTCATGCAAAAATTCCATTACTGACAGCAACAAAGACAACAAATCAAAATATTGACTTTGCCATATTTTTTCTTTAATGGCTGGATATTAGTGAAAACCCAGTGGAGACATTATACAGCTTCCCTACCGCAAGTCTCTGGAACCTCCTGAATTCTGGAAGGGGTACCCACAGGGGGGACCGGAGATGATGCTGCAACAAAATCAGCAGCCAGAAGAGAGTGGTGAGGATTAAAGGAGAGGCCCATACTCTAGCTGAGGCATTCACAACAGAAATAGTAGGGATAGGTGTACTGGTAGCAGACAAAGCGTTAATAAGAGCTGATAAATTAGAGGACATAGAGCACAATAAAGTCAACTGAAATGACTCACCAGTTCCCTGTGCTGCTCCTGAATTGGCTGGCTCAGGCTCCAGTGGTGCACAAAGCACTGGGATCTCACTGCTCTCCCCTGAAGAAATCTGGTGACTTCTTGCTGGGCTTTCTGCTCTGACAGCTGCTATCTGGATATCCCCCACTGTAGACTGAGTTGCCACCATCCCTGGTTGTGAGAAACCCCTTGGCCAATGGGGATCTTCGGCCAATGGAAGCCACGCCCACTTCTGCTTCCAGCTGCCACTCCAGAGCATCTTTGGCTCCCTCTGATAGAAGAGGTGCTCCTCGCTCCAGAGGTACAGGCAGTTTTGGGCAAGGAAGGGCTGTACCAGTGGCGCTGTGATCTCCTCCTCTTCGCGGTCTGTTGCCAGATTGTTTCCCTGCACTTGCTGATGTTGGCGGCTTTACTGGGCATGCTCAGCTCAAGCATGGCTATCTCCTCTTCTCCCTGCCGTGACCCATCCCATTGCCAGCGCTCTGCTCCTCCGACAGGCGCCTCAGCTTCCCTGACCTTCGCACTGTCCTCTTCTTCTTGTGCTTGTTGACCCACAGGTAAGTCCAGGCATTCCTGAATCCAGTCAATTCTGCCTTCTGCCCCGGCCTGCTCTAGAAGCTGCTGGAGGAGAATCTTCATGTCTCCAAAGGGGAAGCAGTATTATAGCTCTCTTGCCTTTGAGCTTCCCAGGTAGGCTTCTCTGGAGAGGGACCCCTCTGCCAGCTCCTTTTTATAGGGACCTTATGATCTTCTGAAAAATAATCTGGGGTCAGATGACCTTTACTATCCTATCCTGGCTGACCCTCAGAGGTTACCAGAAGGTTCTCAAACAGCCGACCCTGACTGACCTGGGAGGAGCAAAGAGTTTGAGGTTCAACCAGAAACCAGAAACAAGTTATAAGGCAAGATTGTCCATGGAATCAGATATGGAGCTATCCAGCATCTCAGGTGGCACAACATGAAAAGCTATTGCCATATACTGCAGGGGTTCAGATCTGGATCCTGACAATAAGACTGCTTCAGATGCCACTTTCAATCACTTCCCTGGGAAGAGAAGTGGTGTGCCCTCTGTTTGGTGTCCTTTTAGCCACCTGTGCACGTCTGTGTAGGTAGCGTCCTCACGTAACGCTACAGTCCTTTTACTGAAAGCACTGGTGGGTAGCTCTGGTGGGATCCTGCAAGCCAAGGAGCCGCCTTTGCAACCAAAATCAGAGCCAAAGAACGGAAGACGGGATAAAAAGGGAGGATAGATCAGAAGACTAGTACAGGCATCAGTATCATAATGGCTCTGTTCAATAATTTCAAAAAAATGCACCTAAGCTCCAGGCTTCCATACTTTCTTGTTCACTAAAAGTTTTTATCCTATTCTGAATATCAATTAGGTCTCATAGATGTAATACAAAAAAGGGGTCTGGCGCCTAGGTTGTCAATAGTTACAAGCAACCAAAATGGAGGAGTTTATTTATTATTTATGACTGCTGCTAACTATCTGCAGGTATGCCAAACACCAGAGTAATGAGAAAATCAGTCAGTGCAGATCTACACTCCCCTAGTTAATGAAGTGTGGATAATAAGCTATGAGACAGCCTGATTGTAGAGACGGGATATAAACCATAGAGATAAGAGCCAGTCTGCTGGATATTTTATAAGAAGGCATGGAAGCTGGTTTATAACTTTACCAGTCACTCCATCTAGTGAGTCAGTTTGGGGTGATTGGTGGAAGGATTGCACAGGGCGTTTGCACAGATTTGCCTATTGAAGATTTTACACACTGCTCCAGTATATGCATTTTTTGCCCATTTTTTTTTTCATCTGGGACTTGATTGACTTGGGACTATGAAATATGGGACAATTGTTGCTGCCTCTGATTTTTGGATCACTTTATCACGTTATTTGCTTTTGGATTCACAGAATGCATTTGTCATGCACTATATACATTTGTTGTTTATGGTTGTATTTTTTAATATATGTAATATTTATTTTGCTTTGTGGCACTTATTGATAAACACTTATATAAGAGTGATAGAGCACAAAGAAATGTTTTTCTTGGGGATAATTTAGTAATTAACCCCACGTCATTAACTAGGGGAGTGTAGATCTGCACTGACTGATTTTCTCATTATCCTGAATATCAAGATCAATTTTTCAATAAGGCTTCTTTCACACGGCCGCTCCGGATTTCTAATCCGCTGCGGGACTTTTTTTTTTTTTTTTCCACGGAGCGGAGGACATTTGTGTCATCCGCTCCGTGTGCCCGCATATCATCCCATCTGTTTGCGGATGATATGCGGACATAATGTATGTCTATAGCATTGCGGATGTCAGCGGATGACACCGCTGACATCCGATTTTCCTTCCTTTCCGTTTTTTGAACGGATGAAAAAATAGGGTTCTGTTCCGTTCCAAAAAACGGAACAGAACTGAAAGGAGGAAAATTGGATGTCAGCGGATGGTAAGTGCCATAGACTTACATTATGTCTGTAAATCATCCGCAAAAAAATAGGATGATTTGCGGACATACGGAGTGGCCGTGTGAAAGGGCCCTAAGTAAAATCATCGTATTGGTACTACATAATTGAAGATTTATTTAATTTGCATTTAAAATCCACCATGATCTCTCTAACTGTTGTAAAAAATTGGATCTTGTGGACATAAATTTGATTCAACATATCTATCTAAATATTCCACCAAAATCGTATATATATTTTACTTCAAAACGTTTTCTTAATTTACACAAACAGTTGTTGAAATCCCTTTCTGGAACTTTCCTATCTCCTACTGGATTTTGTTCCTGTTACATTTGTAAAATTATTATGTTCAATTGCAACATGTTGGTGAAAAAAAACACAGCAAGTCCATTTAGGAAAAAAGGGGATATAACCCCTGTATTAATCAGTAAAACAGTCTATTCTAGTACTAAATATCCTTATAACAACAGTGTGCCCATTCAAAAAGATACATCAGATTTTTTTTTTTTTTTTTTTTGCGTATATGCACAGCACGGAACTGCTGTACTTGCATTATGGTTTCTTCAATTTGTGGTCCATTTATATATCTAAATGCCTGCCATGGCACTTCTACACTTTGCAGGGGTCTAGCTCAGTATTGCTTTTTTTATCTTAAGGCCTATTTACCATGAATAGTGACATCTCACATCTGTCAGTTTTAACAGGAGGCTTTTCCCTGGAACTAATTTTTCAGTAATTGGGAGCTTTTTATCTTTGAGATCAAGTTGGCGTTCTATCAGAAACCATATATTAGAGTAACTTGATTGGAGAGTGTGACTATACTATGACAGACTCATATGATCCAGATAGAAAACAAAAAGTCAAATATTTTGGTGGAGCTCCAGAATATTTCATATGCAAGTACTTTCATTGGCTATATGCTGATACACATTATTAAAGCTATATTTTATTTAAATTGTTACTGTGTTCTCAGATCAGAAATCTCTCTCTCTCTGTATATATATATATATATATATATAGAAAATACCTGGTAAATATTCAAATTCTAAGCAAGCCTAAGGGGCTTTTCAAACTAAATAGATTTAAGATTACATTTCCATCTTGCCAGAGCCCGAAAATTATGTTTCAATTGTTAGCCCAACATAAAACTTTTCTGCCATTTTAATAACCATAGCAACAAGCTAATCTTCCTCAACTGAAAAAAAAAAAAATTGTTATATTTCCGTGGAAAGAATTCTATAAACTTAAACCTGTAGATATCATATTGTTATAATATTTTATATGGATTTTATTATGTAAAACATATGGGAATAAATGCCAAATTAGAGAACTATTGTTTTTACTCGGAAACTAAATTCAGGGAAAACATTTGAATCACACTGAGAAAATACTTAATATTTATCACAAGGCAGAACGCTCAAATGAGATTGGCACTCTTCCCAAAATATGTGCATATACATGACTTTGACAAGTGTAATGTAATCGTATTTTTGGCTTAGTTCATAGAAGGTGATTTGAAATCGCGGACAGAATCACTTTTCAATCCAAATCATGGCAGAATGCGTGAAGAGTGCTTAGGTGCCATTATTCTTAATGGCACCCCAAGCACAGTGCGATTCTGCCGCAATTGTCTGCAAAAGAATTGCCTGGCAATCGCGGTGTTAAGCTTGTCACTCAAAGAAAAGCAGGAGCTTTTTCCGTGTGTAAATCATGCTTTAAAAATTGAGAGCAGGACCAAGGTGTGAATGGGGTCTTAATTGTGTTAGATATACTTGCAAAAGTGTGTTCATTTGTTGAACGAGATCAATTTAGCCAATGGCGACAAATGGCAAAGTGCATATAAGTGTAATAGTGGTGAATTCAGTACATTTTCCCTCTTAAGCAGCATTCTCATATATTTGTTTACTCCTATACCTTAACCTATAAATGTGTCTTATAGTGTCTTAATACAAAATCCAGGGCTGCAGTCCACACACCCCTCGGGGGAACTGTACAATTAAGCCTCCTAGCCCCACATATCATTTACCCCCCCCCCCCCTCCCAACCACTGACTATGTCATCAGAGCCTTTCATACAGATGGCCGAAGGTCCCTGTTTTCACTCACTACTGTCTACAGGCCCCTGTGGCTCTGGCTGTGACAACCTTAAATGATGACTGATCAGAGAACAGCCAAGGGAGAAAAGTGCTGTTTGGACTGAAGAGAGTCAGGGGATTGGTGGAGCATGACTGGAGGATGGAGACACTGTGCCATAGGCTCGAAGGATCACAGAAGCAGCAGGGGGAAGCAGGATGTGGGCAGGGATGCATGCACAATAGTACTCCTGGTGATTTCCTCATGCATGTGCACGGTCTTCTGCTGCCATATTGCTGGCAACCTTGTACGTGCACAAGGCAGGCTTACGTTCCATCCTGCGCCTCACTAGAATTCTTACTGTGCATACATGCGTCATTCATAGGTAAATATATGAGGAAATGCTGTTCACAAGAGGGACCTAAAGTGTTACTCCAACATTTTATATTCCTAATATGTACCTGCTGTACCATGTACTTGTATGAAAAAGTATCCTGTCCTCTTTGTATTGCTTCCTTTGAGTGAAATACCTGGTGATCCTGCCAGCCCCTCTTCTGTACTATTAAAACTGACCATACTAAGCAAAACACAGTTTTCTAGCTGTGCTGCTCTTCTCCAATTATCAGGCTTGTTCTGACATGCTTTCCCTGTATAGCCTTTCGCTGGGAAGCTCAGTGTGCTGCTGCTTCTCCTTCCTCCAGCCCTTCTGCAACTAAGAACAGAGTGAACAAAGGAATGTAATCACTTATAAAAAAAAGAGAAAAAGGGGTATTTATAATGTTTTATATAAATATATATATATATATATACACACACAAATATTTTGCCTTTCATTTCAGTTTCAGACTGAATTAATTGTTTCATAAGGTGATCGGTTATAATTAGGATAGGATAGGAACAATGGTCTCCCTGAACCTGTATTAATTGATGGAGAAGAGGAGTTTAAAGTGGAAGCTATCATTGATTGCAGAAAGAGGGGTAACAAGGTTCAAAGGAAGGGTTATGGACCTGAGGAGAATTCATGGGAACCAGTGGACAATATCCATGCTAAAGATCTAATCCAAGCATGTAAACGCAATCACCCAGAGAGACTGGCCCAGTTGGGCATCCAGAGGCTGCCCATTGGGAGGAGGCAATGTAAGAGGAAGTTTGCTGTTCATAGGCAAAGACATGCTCCTGTGAAATCCCGCAGAGACTTGGCTAATGTGCATGCGCGAATGCGCGAACGCAAGCACGCAACGTGTGACAGATGCTGGTGCCAAATGGGCTATTTAAACCCAGCCTTGGCTCAGCTCCAGTGCTGCTTTGTCTTCAGCCTTTGTTGACCTGTACCTGCAACCTGTACCCTGTTTACCAGTTCCAGACCCGGCTTGTCCTGACCATCCTCTGCTCTCCGCCTGTACCGACCCCGGCTTGTCCTTTGACCTCCGCTCCAGTCTGCTCCTTCTGGCTCCTGCATTACCGTTTGGCTTCTGACCCGCTCCTGTCTTCTCCATATCTGATCACCTGCCCAGGGAAGGTTCTGTCAGCCTACCCTGCTATCCTGACTCCTGCCTCCAGCACCTGCTGCCTGCACACCTGCTTATCCACTGGATCTACCTTGCTATCCCTGTCCATGGACACAGGCCTTCTTCCAGCTTACATCAGGCACTCATACTACTCTACACTCCGGCGCATCCTGTCTGCACTATCAGGGGCCGTGAGTCAGAGGCATAAGAGAGGCCTTCCTCACCGTTTCAGGCTCACCTTCAGGTACGTGATAATAGGTGTATTTTTAATGATAGAGACAGAATATCAACATAAATAAAAAAAAAACACATGATACAAATGTTATAAATGAAATTGCAGTTCAGTGAGTAAAATAAGTATTTGATACCCAAGCAAAATATGACTTGGTGGAGAAACCCTTGTAGACAAACAAAAGATGTTTCTAGTAGTTGGTTACCAGGTTTGCACACATCTCAGGAGAGATTTTGGTCCAGTCTTCTTTACAAATCTTCTCTAAATCCTTAAGGTTTCTTGGCTGTTGCTTGGCAACTCAAAGTTTCAGCTCCCTTCATAAATTTTGTATAGGATTAAGATCTGGAGAATTGCTACGCTACTCCATGATCCTAATGTGCTTCTTCTTGAGCCCTTCCTTTGTTGCCTTGGCAGTATGTTTTGGATCATTGTCATGCTGAAATACCCATTCACGACCCATCTTCAGTGTTCTGGCTGAGGGAAGAAGGTTCTCATCCAAGATTTTGCAATACATGGCCTGCCTATTGGCCCCTTAATGTGGCAAAGTCGGCCTGTTCCTTAAGCAGAGAAACAGCCCCAAAGCTGATTGTTTCAACCTCCATGCTTGACTGTAGGGATGGTGTTCTTAGTGTCATAGTCAGCATTTTCCCTCTTCCAAACACGGTGAGCCGAGTTAATGCCAAAGAGCTAAATTTTGGTCTCATCTGACCACAGCGCTTTCTCCCAATCCTTCCCTGAATCATTTAGATGTTCATTGGCAAACTTCAGACAGGCCTGTACATGTGCCTTCTTGAGGAGGGGGACCTTGCCGGCACTGCAGGATTTCAATCCATGGCAGTGTATTGTGTTACTAATGTTTTTTTTGGTGACTGTGCTCCCAACTGCCTTGAGATCATTCACAACTCCTCTTGTGTATTTCTGGGCTGATCCCTTACTTTTCTCATGATCATCCTTACCCCATGGGGCAAAACCTTACTTGGAGCTCCAGACCGAGGGCGATCGATGGTATTTGGTTTTGTATTTCTTCCATTCGCAAATAATTGCTCCAACGGTTGTCTCCTTCTCACCAAGCTTCTTGCTGATGGTCTTGTAGCCCATTTCAGCCTTGAGCAGGTCTACAATCTTGCCCCTGATGTCCTTTGACAGCTCTTTGGTCTTGCCCATGATGGTAAAGTTACATAGTTAGTCAAGTTGAAAAAGACACAAGTCCATCTGGCACAACCAATAAAAAACAAAAAACAGTAAAGAAAACCCAACCATACAATCCCAGATACACAATCCTATACCCGAAGTGTGAATGGAGGAAAGAGATTATGTGGACAGGTGTCTTTTATACACACCTGAGTAGTCATTAGGAGCACCTTCTTAAACTGACAGGACTAATCTGTGTACCACATGAGCATATACTGTAACTAGTCTGTGGGAGCCAGGATTATTGTTGGTTGGTAGAGGATCAAATACTTATTTTATTCACTGAACTGTATCTCAATTTATAACATTTATATCATGTTTTTTTTTTTTTTTGATTGAAATTCTGTCTCTATTATTTAAAATACAATTTTAATACATTTAAAATTTTCAATGACTCTGGTTCAAAATCAGCACCTTCATAGCTAGATCATAGCAGAACAGTATTTTTGGGCTTCCTACATTACTTTCTTTTCTACTAGGGCTAGATCCTCACTTAATTAATTCATTAACCTCAGGATCATGTGTAGTATATGACTGTTATTGTTTTCTTCTATCATTATGATTAATATTGTTACTTTTATTACAATTTATTTGTCATCTATTTTATTTTTGCTGATTTAGTCTATTGCTGTGAGCTTTTAGATGTATTAGAAACAGGGTAAAATCAACTGTTGTGTCTTGGTGTTTTTTTGGTTTTTTTTGGGCCATTCATAGCCCAACTAATCCACACATTGTACTCTGCCTTCTGTATTATAGAGGTGTTGAGAGGAGGAGTTTCAGCAGGCAGAATCAGTACAGGAATCACTGCTTGCAGGAAGCAAGGTCCCATAGGATATGTAGTCCTTAGAAATTGAAAGTAAACATCAGAGCAGAAGCCACAATGCATGCAGGGAATCCAGAAAGTTGTGGAAAGAAATTGCCATTGCCAAAAATAGCATTCACAACATGATAGGATGTATTACAAGTAAGCTTATGATGGTTTTTAACTGCTTGCCATCCGTAGGACGTCCATGGACATCCTTGGGTTGCAGTAGTTATACCGGGATAACACCTGCACCTACAGGCATCATCCTGGTATTGAATTTTTCAGCCGGTGATTCTCTTTGTAGAAGAAGTGATTAGAGTGGCTAAATAGCCACTCGATCACTTCTGTGGGTAGCAGAAAGGAGTCCCAGCATCATAGCCTCTCCTGGACTGTACTGTCCGATCGCAGAGCGGGAGCATGCAACCGGCGGCATCGGCTGCACGGAACAGAGAGAGAGAAAGGAACTGATTTTGTTCCTCTCTCTCTGTGACTTTGGAAACAGGAAGTAAAGAGTATATCGTCACTTCCGGTTCTGCCTCCTTGTTTGCGTGGCCACTAGCGGCAAGAAAAAGCAGCTGATCAGACCAATCTGTGTCTGATGGGCTGCACTTGAGGCCAGAGGAGATATTTGGGGTCTAATAGACCCCAGATCTCTCCAGAAAGAGGACCTGTCAAGGCCCATGCTGTCACAACAGATGTTGTTCATCCCTAGTGATAGCAATACAGTAGAAACTATAAAAAACAAAGTTTTCTATAAAAAAATAATAATAAAAAAAAACACCCCCATCCCCCTGTGCTCACGCGCAAATACGATCGTGTACGTTACTTCCACATGCATATGTAAACGTTGATTACACCACATATGCGAGGTATTGCTTGGAACGTTAGAGTGAGCACAATAATTCGAGCATCAGACCTCCTGCGTAACTCTAAACTGGTAACCTGTAAAGGCATTTAAAGCAATGTCTAGGGCAAATTTTAGGCAATTTTAAAGCATGACATGTTAAGTATCTTTTTACTCGGTGTAACATCATCTTTTACATTGCACAAAAAATTTTGGGTAACTATTGTAAATAACAATACGATCCTGCGAGGGACAATGTATGTTTTGTGATCCTAAAGCAAAGCTGCAAGAACTTTTGCATTCCCATAAAAATGTGTCCAATAATAAACTATATTAAAAAGGGAGAGGCAACAGAATGGTATGGCACCCAAAACCTATGTGGAGATAGAGACCTTTGGGACTAGTGCGGTTTGTAGTGCGGACATATCAAATACACTTGCTATTTTAAACGTGTATAGAGTGGTGCGCTGGAAGCAACTCTAAGTTGTGAGTATTATTCCTAATACTTTTAATAAAGATAGACCTTTTTTAAGGTATAAGCACTATTGGCGTGTTTCCTTTGCATACGTCATTTGAGGATACTGAAAAGGTGTGTTGCAGCATGAAAAGGGAGGGGAGGATTAAGGAGATGCAGATAACATCACCCTAGCCGTGGAGAGGCTAAAATGCTTTTTTTGACCAAACTTAAGTGTGCGGTCACATGCAGCAAAGTGAGAGCATACCCATGGGGGGGGGGGGGGGGGGCACGAGTGTGGTGATACATTTTAAGGACATTGGAGCACTACAAGCAGTATATGGATTTTCGGTGGATGGCAGTATATCATTGGTTATCATCACTGGATTTAATAGGCTGCACTGTTATATGTGATAAACACTGTTGTAATTGCACGGATATTGCATAAATTGATGTTAGGAAATGACTTTAATGCATATGTAAACATGATGCAATAATATTAATTTCCACAATATTTGTTATTTTACTATTACATTAATATTTTTGTATATATGCAAAGAAAGGGTGTTGTTTATAGCATTGGTTTAGAATTTTTAGCACGACACATTGATTTGATTGAATTTGTTTGTATTTTTTTAATTCATTAAAGTGTATTAAAATTGCGTTTCAGAAACTGCTGCGCAAATATGGAATAGAATGTCTATGGCCTTAAAGTTAGACCAAATACAGCGCTTGCTCAAACCAGTGAATACCAATAACTATATATTTCTCGCTATGGTAAGTATAATGCCAGTATAAATATCTCAAATTAATACAACATGTGATCAAAAATTTCCATCTGATAAATCATGTGCAAATTACATGGTGAATAAATATATATAAAAAAATCCAAATATATGTGAATTATTGTAAAATTCTAAAAATTATCTGTAGATAGTCAAGAAAAAATGTATTATTATAGTCCCAAAAAATATATATAAAAGTGACTTCAGTGCTCAAAACGTGATAAATGTCCTTGATGACAAAAAGATATATATAAATCTTCAATTCAAAAGTGCACGTGCTCTAGCATGGTTTGCTGTGACATCAATTCCTTTGTGAATAAATAAGCTGGATCACTTACCAGATTAAGTGGGTTCTATATACCGTATGGCACTAGAACCATCCACGCTTGAAAAGCCCCCTGGGCTTAATAGGTATCCCCCTGGAGTGGTCCCACAATTGCAGATGATTCCGCTATGTTCCGGGGTATCAGTGATGGTATATACCCGATTCATGGGTAAGGATTAAAAAAAATCCTTTATTACCCATGAATCGGGTGTAATAGCTTTAAAAGTTATAAGCACATCCCTGGTGGTCTAGCGGTACAGGCTGCTCGTCCTCTTCGCAGAGAGACAGGCTACTTCCGGCTTGCGCTCCACCTCGATGTGACGCAATGACGCTGTGCGGTCCAAGCTGACGCGTTTCGTCACTTCCGGTGACATCCTCAGAGCTCTGAGGACGTCACCGGAAGTGACGAAACGCATCAGCTTGGACCGCACAGCGTCATTGCGTCACATCGAGGTGGAGCGCAAGCCGGAAGTAGCCTGTCTCTCTGCGAAGAGTATGAGCAGCCCGTACCGCTAGACCACCAGGGATGTGCTTATAACTTTTAAAGCTATTACACCCGATTCATGGGTAATAAAGGATTTTTTTAAAACCCTATTACACTATTTGGAGCCTTCTTTTTCTACTATATACCATCACTGATACCCCGGGACATAGCGGAATCATCTGCAATTGTGGGACCACTCCAGGGGGATACCTATTAAGCCCAGGGGGCTTTTCAAGCGTGGATGGTTCTAGTGCCATACGGTATATAGAACCCACTTAATCTGGTAAGTGATCCAGCTTATTTATTCACAAAGGAATTGATGTCACAGCAAACCATGCTAGAGCACGTGCACTTTTGAATTGAAGATTTATATATATCTTTTTGTCATCAAGGACATTTATCACGTTTTGAGCACTGAAGTCACTTTTATATATATTTTTTGGGACTATAATAATCATTTTTTTCTTGACTATCTACGGATAATTTTTAGAATTTTACAATAATTCACATATATTTGGATTTTTTTATATATATTTATTCACCATGTAATTTGCACATGATTTATCAGATGGAAATTTTTGATCACATGTTGTATTAATTTGAGATATTTATACTGGTATTATACTTACCATAGCGAGAAGTATATAGTTATTGGTATTCACTGGTTTGAGCAAGCGCTGTATTTGGTCTAACTTTAAGGCCATAGACATTCTATTTACCTTATTTGTACAGCAGCTGCAATTTACTGTTTTTAGGCTCTCATTTTATGGTAAGACCCACCGATATTTTAAATTCCTATATAAATTTTTATTAATACTCTCCCATTGGTGCGAGGAATATACCCTGTATATATATTGCAAATATGGAATGCCATAAAAAATTGCAATGATCACTAGGCTCTCTGCTATATATATATATATATATATATATATATATATATCATATTTGGGGGTTTTAAGTAATTTTCTAGCAAAAAAAGTAGATTTTTACATGTAGGAGTGAAGTGTCAGAATTGGCTCAGATACGAAGTAGTTCAAAAATAACTGCCGTTTGTATTGCTATTGCAATACTGATATTATTATAAAAAAAAAAAAAGTGTATGCTGTACTATAGATGTACTTTAATTATGCCTAAACTTCCACCCAGCCACCATATTGAGACAGAACCCAGAATCCATGTCCATGGGATAAAATGAACCTTTAAATATTTGCAATTCTAAGTTATAATTTGCAATTCAACTGCCAAAAAACATTATGTACCTTGAAACAACTATCCTACCACTTATCTTGTGTTATTATTTTTTAATCTGATTATCAGCATTAGACTAAAGGGAAACAAAAATGACATTTCATTTACTGAATTTTTCTCCTGCATTAAGGTGATACTGTAAGGATAAGCACTAAACAGTATGTTTTGAAGGACTTTCTCGACTCATCAAGGTGCGTTTTAGCGATTAAGGTTTACTTTTATTGTCAACATTGTATGATAACTCAGGCTATACTAAAGTGCAGCCATATCTGGTCATTACCTATTTGGACATCGCTAATTGTTTTCTGCTCCTTCTTGCTCAGAAAAAAAATGTTTCTCTGAGCAGTTTTCTTTTCAATATGATTTATTTTGTTTTAAAGAGAGGTACAAATACAGTTTAAAAATCAATGCCCAAAGCTGAGCAACCATTATATCAACAAAAGAGTGATCAGAACAAGAATGGTACAAACAGCAAGGTTGCATGGTCAACATTCAGTCAATATAGCAAATCAGTGAAGGAGATGGCGGCCATAAGGCTGACACTATTGATTGACCTCTGTGACCGACATGGCATCAATCTGGTAATGGAGGATTAAGTTCTGTTAGGAAGAGAAATAAGATGAAAAGAGATAGGATAGGAGAGGAGGGTAGGGTGTTTTTGTTGTAAACATTCACCTAAGTTTTAATACTATCAGCAAAATATACTAATTCTGTATAACATATTTAAAAATATATAAACAAGAAAATAGGTACCTGTCCTATAAAAATCATTTTTCAAGTAAATCTTATAATAAGAAGCTTAAACTGTGTACTCTATAAAAAGAAAACTTTTAGTCTCAGTTCACACTAGCACAGCTTCAAATCCGCCCGGCTTTGAAGCCAAGCCGCACAGCGTGACCTCATCAGGGCTTTGCAAACGACTTCTTTAACAGAAGTCAATGCAAGTCACTCTGAAATTGCCCACAGGTAGTGCAGGAACCATTTTCTAAGTCAGAGCGACTTGAGCCGCTCCGATTAGATCCGTTCAATTGCACTTAATGGGGCGTGACTTGTCAGGTAACTAAGTCACCTGACAGGTCGCCCCAATGTGAACTGAGCCTTAAAAACGTGTTAAAGTGAAACATCTTTATTGAATGTGTATTTTCTTCCCCTCAGTATACCTCAATACCCATTTCAACCCTGTTTCATAGCTCTAGCTGTACAGCTAAATAAGAAAAAAAGTCCATATTTCTATCATAGCCTACTGTGCCTACTGTGCAAGCACGCCCCTCACTTTTTATTGCTATGGCTGGGTCTGTACTCTTCTGGATGGCTGGAGAAGTACAGCCCCAGCCAGAGGAATTAAATTTAAAAAAAAAGAATGTGCATGCACAGTAGGTTCATGATGCAGCCTGGACTTTTTTGCATATGTTGTGTTGTGCTGCGCAGGGCAACACTGTGAAGATTTCTGGAGCAGGGCTGAAGATAAATATTTATGCAGGCTATACTTAAGGGGTGGGGGAGACTCTAATTACTTCAATATCACTCCGTTACACCCTCTTTTTTTCCAGACTATTTTTTTAATTTTCAGTGCTTTTTTAGTTTGACTGACAATTACTTGGTCATGCAACACTGTACCCAAATGCACTTTATATTATTTTTAAAATTTGACTATACTGTTTAAAGGTAAATATATATATATATATATATATATATATATTTGTTTTGTTAGAAAAAAAAGGTTTCCCTTACTTTATTTTTTTTTACTTGAAAACAGATTTTATTGAAAAGAAAAACCAGCATATTACAAATAGAAAACCAAACTTAAACATGAACATCCGTTACTGTGCAATCAGAGAGGAGAGCTAAAAAGCAAATGCAGAGGGAGAGAACAATGCAAGCGGTACATTCCAATAGAGTACATTACAGAGGCAAAGTAGTTTAAAGGAGACCATTAGCTACATGTGTCTGAGTTTTGGAGCCATCGGTCCCAAATATTATTGTATTTGGCGGGACATCCCCAGTTCTTATACATTATTTTGTGATATGGGAGGACAGAGTTAACTTCTTTCAACCATAATTGAAATTCAGGGGGACTCTCCCGCATCAATTGTCTAGCTACCAGTTTCCTAGCAACAAAAAGTGTGACTTGCAGAAAGGTTTTCATGAATTTATCCATGTCTTCCTCTGGGTATATACTCAGATAGCATTGCTTGGGGTCTAGCTGAAGAGGAGACGCCATAGTGTCATGTAGGAAGGCCACAATTTGTTGCCAATAACCCTGGACCCGGTGATAGAATGTACCTGGGGATAAACGGCACATAGGGCATTCCTGAGAAAGACCAGGTCGGTAGCGTGCCAGTCTGACAGGGGTGAGGTAGGTGCGGTGAATAATAAACAATTGGGTGATAGATCAGATAATTTAGGGGATATCTTTTGGCATGTCTTGAGGGGCCTCACTCCAGTCCTCATCCTCGATGTCGCCCACCTCCGGCTCCCAGCTAGCTTTGACAGCATACGCAATGGTAGTGGAGGAGGGCGAGTGAAATTCAGAGTACAAGATGGAAATCAGGTGGCGGGGTTCAGTGCTCTTGACTATCTCTAGGACAGGAAGGAATTCTAACGGGGACATGTGCCTCTGAAATTGGGTCTGAAAGGCGTGTCTGATCTGGTAGTACCGAAATAGCATATAGTCCGGGAGGGAGTGTGTCATGCAAAGGTCATCAAAGGTGCAAAGGGCAGATCCCTGTAGAATGTGCGAGAGGTAGTATATACCCTTGCCACTCCACACCTCAGAGTCCGGTACCGAGCGGAACTCTGAAAGAGTCCCATCGTGCCACAGAGGGGTAAGGGTGTGCAGCGGAGGGTATTGCATTCTATCCACTACCACCACCCAAATATGGCTGTAATGGTACAGCATGGAATCTGTGTTTCCCCCCACAGCAGCACCCCGAGTTCCCCGCAGAATGACCATCAAAGGATCGCCTGTTACGTGGGACTACTCAGGGCAAAGTAGCAAAAGAAAACGGGTTCTGTCAATTTTGTTGAGGTGAAATAACTGGAATAACTGTGCAGCCAGATAGTATAAGTTGAAGTCCGGCAATGCCGCGCCCCCGAGATTGGCAGGGTTTTGGAGTTTACGCCAGGAAAGTTTTTGTCTACTATTGCCCCACACAAATGCCTTAAGAAGAGAATCCATTTGTTTGAAGTATTTTAATGGTAAGTATATTGGGGAGTGCCAAAGAACATATAGGATTTTAGGCAATAGAACCATTTTTATAAGGTTCACCCTACCCATGACTCCCAAAGGCAGTCTAGACAAGATCTGAATCTTAGCTGTGATCAGAGCATAAAGGGGTTGGATATTATCCTGGATATAATCTCGAGGGCGTGCCGTGACCCGGACTCCAAGGTATTTGAAAGTGGCTACGTGCTGTAGGGGCCAAGCCGCTGGGGCTCCCGAGGGTACAGGAGGGACAATGGGGAGGACCTGGGACTTGTCCCAATTGATTTGCAAACCGGAGTATGTGCCATAAGTTTCAATGAGAGAAAGGGCCGTTGTCGATGAACCCTCAGAATCCGCCAGGTACAAAAGAGTATCGTCAGCATACATGCTGATCTTCTTGACCAAGGGTCCCATACAGAGTCCATGTATGGCCGGGTGGGCCCTAATGTCAATAGCCAGTGGCTCGGCCACCAGGGCATAGAACAGGGGGGAAAGTGGGCACCCCTGTCCAGTGCCTCTGGCGAGAGGAAACCCCTCAGAGGACCACCAATTGTCAAGCACCCTAGCCGCCGGTGCACTATAGAGCAGCTGGACCCACTTAATAAAATTGGGTCCAAAGCCAAAGCGCCCAAGGCATTCCCACAAGAAACCCCACTCAACGGAGTTGAAGGCTTTGGCCGTGTCCAGTGTCACCACCACTCTCTCACCGCAGTTCTCATGTGTGGCTTGAAGGTTCATAAATAGCCTACGGAGATTAAATGAGGTGTTCCTACCTGGCATGAAGCCGGATTGATCCTCATGAATTAGGGACAAAATTACCTTATTCAGTCGGATAGAAAGGATTTTGGCCAGGATTTTAACATCCACCTGCAGGAGAGAGATGGGGCGATATGATTCCGGGCACTGAGGGTCCTAATAGGGTTTCGGAATCAGTACTATCATGGCCTCCCGCATAGTCGGGGGCAAGGTGAATTCCTCAAACATGGAGTTGAATCAGACAAGGAGCTTTGGTAGGAGAAGCTCTGAGTAGTGGGCGTAAAATTCGATTGGGAGACCGTCAGTGCCCGGGGATTTCGATCTGGGAAATCTGGACACAGCCTCCGCTATTTCTTCCTCCATGAGGGGTGCCTCCAGGGGCAACACTTGTTACTCTGTTAACGTAGGGAATTCCACAGTGTCTAGGAATGATTGCATGGCGGTACGGTCAGTGGGGGCTCTAGAAGAGTATAGTTGACTAAAAAGGAGCGGAACCTCTCCGTCACCTCCCCCGGGTCTGTCGTCAAAGTCCCTGATTCGGTCCATAGGGTGATCACTACCGGCGGTCTGTCCTCGCAATGCACCAAGTAAGCCAACAGTCTCCCTGCCCTTTCCACATGCTCAAAAACTCTCTGCTTCTGAAAGAGCAATTTAGACTTGGCCTTTTTGTATTCTATCTGGGAGACCACCCGCGACAGTAGCCTGATCCGGGAGGCGTTTGCCAGTGAGGGGTCCTTCAGATAGTCTCCCTCCGCCACCCGGAGGTCAGCCACTGCCCGAGAATGTGCCTCTGCAGAGTTAGCTTTGAATTGTTTGATGCTGGACTGCAAAGAGGTCTTGGCATGGAGTTTAAACGCCTCCCACACCACTATAGGGGAGGCTGTTCCCTCATTATCTGCAAAGAACTGGGCCCAACATGCGTCCAGAGAGGCCTCCTCGGGAAGCAAAGTTAGCCCCAATGGATTGAGGCACCAGGCCGGAGGCATTTTGTCATTGTGGAGTCTTATCGTCGCCCAGTAGGGACTATGGTCAGATAGAGATCGTGGGGAAAAACCCACCGACACCAGCCTGGGGGGTCAAAGCCTGGGAGACCAAGATTAGGTCTATGCGGGACATGGTATGATGTGTTGATGAGAAACATGAGCATGCCCGCTGCTGGGGAAATTTGGCCCTTCATGAATCCACCAGTCCCACATTCTCCAGCAAACGGGCGAATCTGGTACTTGTCGCATGTTGCGGAGCCAGGGGGTGGGGTTGTAGTCTGTCTAGGGAAGGGTTAAGCACGTTATTAAAATTTCACAGCCAAATTGCCGGTAGATGCAGGAATTGGGACATGTAAGCGATACCCTCAGAGATTATTGACATGGAAAAAGGGGGGGGTACGTAAAACGCCAGTATCAAGAAAGGTTCCCCAAAAACCTGTACCTCCAAAAATATGAATCTGCCCTGGGGGTCAACCCGAGAACCCTGGAGCTGAAAATGCACTGATTTGGCCACCAGTATCGCCACTCCCCTGGAGTGGGAGGTGTACGTGGAGTGGTATGCCCATCCTACCCAAGGATGTTTAAATGATAAATGCATATGGCCGTCCAGGTGAGTTTCCACCAATAATAAAATATCCACCCGCTGTTTTTAAGGAAGGCAAATGCTGCAAAGCGTTTAAGTTTATCACGGAGGCCCCTGACATTCCATGTCATCAATTTTAAGGTGGCCATCTAACTGAGAGAGAGGGCTCAGGTTGCAACAGCTCCAGGATCTCAGACATCACCCCACAGCATATCACCTGTATCAACAGTAGAATACCGAGTACAACATTGAAAATGACATGAAGAACCATATTGCACAACCTCTGCAGAAAAAAGAAAAATAGAAAATAAAATTGGTCTTACAATATAACGTAAAGAGCACAGTCACAAAAACAGTAACCCCCCACCCCGCCCTGCACCAACCCCAACATGTGCAGGCAGGAAATCCCAAAAAAACACAAACTGAGGTCCCCAAGAAGCAAAGGTGTATAAAAAAGGGGGAGGCTAGGTCATCCAAAAACAGGGGCAACACTGTGATGGTGAAAGATCTGCAGGGGTGAGCAGCAAGCCTCAAACAAAAAGAGAAGAAAGAAAAAAGAAAAAAACCTTGGGGACCAGGCACCCGGGCCGTGCAGTTGCAGGGGGCGAGAAACCGCTGGGCGGCATAACGGGCTGTGGACGCAGCCCTGGTAGTAGAGCGGGTAACGGTGGATCCGGTACCCTCCATCAGAATGGAAGCAGAACAAGTCTCCACACTGGGTTGAAGAGCATGTTAGGATAGGGGCAGCAACCCAGTCCAACAAGTGTACTATCATTCCTCAGGTCTCCTAGTAGCAGTCACAGAAGGACTCACAGTTCGCAGAAGGAGGATCACTAGATGGTTAGCCATCATCTTAAGGCACTGGTGAAAGGGAGAACAGGGGGGAGATGGAGAGGAAACAGCAGCATCATATGTGACAAGGGGGGCCAACAGACATCTAGCCCTGGGTTTTCAAGGTGCTCCAGCCAGGATATAACTGCCTCAGGGTCCTCAAAAAAGTGGACACGATCCTCACCTTCCACGTAAAGACGGGCAGGGTACATCATGGCGTATTTGAGATGATTGATCAGAAGTCCATGTTTAGCCTCCAAGAAACCCTTGCGCCTTTTTTGTACATCCGCCAAGAAATCGAGGAATATGGCCACTCTCCCATTGCCCATCGGGATATTCCCTTTCTCTCTGGCCAAACAAAAGATGGTGTTTCTGTCCCGGTAGTTGAGGAGCTTCGCTATGAATATGCGCAGCGGAGCACCCTGTGGCGGCGGGCGACCCGACAAGCGGGGTGCCCATTCCACCACAAACATGGGCAAAAGAGACTCCCTGCCATAAGTTTGAATTAGGAGCTGTTCCAAATAGTTAGAGGGGTCTGAGCCCTCCACCCCCTCAGGAAGACCGATGAACCGAAGATTGCATCGGCGCAATCTATTTTCCATGTCATCCTGCTTTGCATGATTTGTGTGACCTGCAGCTGAAGTTGGTCAGTGGAATGCTGAATGGGGGGGGAGGGAATTCTCCATGCTGCTGATCCTGTTCTCAGCCTCAGACACTTGGTCCCTCAGCTTCTGCATGTCCTGCCTGATCAGGGAAATGTCGACTTTCACCTCATCAATTTTTGAGGTAAGTGTAGCTTGGCAGTTAGATATGGCTTCCAGGACTGTGGCTGTGTGCGCTCCCGCCACTGCTCCGGCATCTGAATGCAGCTTGGCGCCATCTTGGGAGGAGGCCTCTCTGTCTTGGTGGCGGAATTTATCTAGCTTGGCGGCCCCTTCTGATGCTTTCTTCAGCGGTGACATGGTGAGACAGGTGCCGGGGTGCCCTGGGGAGCAGCGGGTCGCAGCAGGAGATCGTGAGGAGATAGGATGGGTGATTCAGGATGAGGTTCCGATGGAGCTCCAGCTACTCACGTCCTATCGCATGCCGCTCCAGGCCATGCCCCTCTTCCTTTACTTTCTTATAAAATATATCAAATATAAATCCCAGGACAGTACTAATATCCCCAAAATGCCGCTCTTTTGGAAAGTGGCCACCTCAAGGTGAAAACATTTTTTGCTGATTTTTTTTTTTTTTTTTTAAATGATAAAACATGCTTCTATTGAAGAATTTAATGTAAGCTTTAAAAATTCTCACAAAGAGGCTAAATCTTCTGTTAGTGGAAGATCATTTCTTAAAGATAGAGTTGCATTGCAGAAAAATTGCATTGTGTGCCATGACTAGATGTACTATGACTAGATTTATAAACCCAAAACAATTGAAACCCCCACAAAGCAGTAGTACAATCAATGGTGCTCTGCAGCATTTTAAAAACCCTAATCCCTCATCATCAGTGGTCAGTGTAATTTCATAAAAAAAATACAATGCCACAATCATTGGTAGTCATTGGCACTTTAACCCCCTCCCTCAAAAAATAAAAATAAAGCAATCCCAGGGCTGCAGCAATTGGCTTTGTTTTTTTTTTTTGCCTGCGATTTCTCTTGTCTAATGACAGGATCATGGACATTGTGAATGCAGTAAAACATAATGTTCCTAAATGCATGCTCAAAAAAACAGCTCCTCCTACTGGTCATTTTACTGAACTGGCCAGCGGGGATGTGGTTAAAAGACAACTTCAATAAAAAAGAATGTTGATTTTGAAGTATTGAATTATGTTAGTTGATATTATTATGTTCAGAGGATAGGAATGTCAAATATGCTTAGATCAGGGCTTTATCTAGGCACAGTTCAGCCAACAATTTTTCACATGGCTTCTTCACACAGGTGGTGTGTGAAGGGGGATGAGGAGGAGGCGGCGGAGGAGAAGCATCACCGAGAGAGAGAGAGAACGTGAAATCTGATGTGGCCAATACACAGTAATTTCATGGATGAATTACAATTTTTATGACCTAAACAATCTTCCTGGTACCTATCGCACCACTGAGTGAGTTGCCAACCCTAAAGGGAGAAGAGAGGAGGAGTGCCTACAGTTACTATTTGCTGGTTCAAGGCTGTTTTCCCCTTACATTTGGTAAGAGGCTTTATTGCTTGTTTGCACCTGGGGTGTGCATGTTTGCTGGTGTTCATAAGAATTACAGGAGGCCTTTTCACAGGAATTTGATTTTTTTGGGCACTTACCTTCATTTCCACCGGGTAAGGAGGCATTTCACCAGGTGGAGGGATCACTTATCACTTTATTGATTCAATATTGGACTCTTCACTTAGAACACGTTTGTTTATTATACTCCTTTCAAAAGGATTGGAAATTGGACTTTGTTTTCACTATACAAACTTATGGGTTGGTTTTCATCCAAACCCTAAGACTGTTCACTATGAGCACAGTTCTATTTATGATTTATGATTTGTCATGCACACATAAGATTGAACACTGTTTATTTATTTATTCATTTATTCATGTGTTTATTGCTTTGGTTCTACAGCTTTTGCACTATTTTTTGGAAAATTGTGTTTAGGATATATATGTTATATCTATATAACCATTTCACATTAGAAAGCGCATCATTTTTCACCTTAACGTATCTGTAGTGTTTACTTGTCTCTCTCTCCAAAGCTCTAAGTGTTGTTTCTCTCTAGTGCTCCATTCCTCTGTTATCAGCATGAGTCACTTCTGACAAGTTCTCAGACACATGAGATAACAGTAGCTGAAAATTAGTGTTGAGGAGGGAGCTTAGAGGGAGATAAGCAGGAAGCTTATCTATTCAGACTACTGCTCTGTATATTCCTTCATTCTTCTGCCTATGTGGATTGAGGGGGGGGGGATGGGGGCACTGTCCTTTTTCTCCAATCAGCTCACACACAGTGTAAGTCCAGTATCCCCACCCACCCCTATGTGCTGCTGAAGAAGGAAGAAAGATTTTTTCCAAAATCTGCACTTTCCACTGAGTGTAGAGAGGGGAAGACTGCAGATATACAAGTAAACCTAATGTAGGATGATTTGTTTCATCCATGTGAATCGTCTGAGGCTATTTACTTCACTGTGTATATGTGAGGGTTTACATCCACTTTAAATAAGCTATCTCTTAGTTTGGTACAGTATGTATGCAGAATACCTGGGAGCCCACCCTACTTTGAGAAGAGGAGCTGTTGGTGACAGCTCTGTCCTAGAGCTGGAGGCGCATAAATGAGCATGTTCCCTGCACAAACACAGATGCAAATATTTGTGACAGCACAGCCTGCAGCCCACTCAGTTCTGATACTTACTGTAATTGCATACAGCTAACCTTAAGAGTTCATATTTACAATGACCTACGTATGATTTCAAGTATAGAAAAAGCGAAGGACAGAGCGCACAACTGCCCTAGCATAACACCGTTTATTTAGTAAAAACCATTAAAATAGCACTCACAAGCGTAAATTCAGAGTCATGCAGAGCAAATCACTTCCTGGTGTTCCCAAGGCGAATCTCTCCTCCAAGTCCCGCCAGCCAGCCGCTCGTCCTGTGCTTTCTGGCAGCCTCCTGCACCCGTGACATCCAGATAAGATCCTTCCGCCTCGAGGGAAGCTGTACGATGTGCGCATGCGCCTGGTCCAGCCGGCACTGCACAAGCAAAGCAGAGGGCGGACTGACAACCGCTCAAGCTGCACAATATGTCGGGTGCACAGAGGAGAGGTCCCCTGACATGACTAAAGTCTGGTTGCTAAGACAACGCATTTCGGAGGCGTGGCCTCCGAAATCAGGTCTTCTATACAGCTTCTTTTCCCATTACCCAGTGGAGGGTTAGGAGAGCTGCCACGCCCCACCATTAACCCATCACCGTCAGTTATCCCTAAAGGTACCCCCAGCCTGGACACTCAAGCCTAGGATCTGCGCATGGACTGGTAAAGTTTTTTTGGTTTTTGTATGATTTCAAGTGCATCTCTTTAAAGTACATTTTCAATATACTGTATTGATGCTGATATTTTTTTCATATAACCAAGAGCTTTGATTTTTGTTTATTTCTTTACAAAATATTAAATTCAAGCTTAGGAGTTTTTTTTTAATTCCATTTATTATTGCATACTTGGATCAGCTTTTGATATTTATCACATCCAAAAAATAGTTCTCAATTTTTCTACTTAAAATAAAATAAACATAACCATCAAAATATTAATATTAAATGTAATTTTGCTAATCATATATTTTTTCTTTTTTAGGTTTTTTTTTTCTTCTTGTCAATATGCTGTATGTAGAAATGTGTAAGCATTCCCAGACCCAGCCTAAGGGAATATTTGCTTTTTTACAAGCTTGCTGAAATAGAAAAAAACAACTGATGTTTGAAATAAATGCAGCGATAATACAAATTTTGTAAAGAAAATTGAAGCATGTTGAAGCAAGTAAAATAGAGGTTGTGTATTTTACAGTTTACCTATGCAAAACTGGTAAGGGATTTCAGCCAGCTCTTCACATAGAGTCTGAATTACTAATGGAAACAAGAGCAGGCAGAAATTACTATGGTATGCTTACATTGCGTGGTTACGAGTGTATGGATGTGCAGTATATGCAAATAGCAAACACAATCTCTGAACATACAGTATATAGCAGATTGTACACTGATGTTTATTGTGAATGGTGTAGTCCCAGTTTGAAGCGTACATTGAATAGCAAGATAATGCTTCTATTTGTTCCTCATGTTCTGATATGTTGCACTAAAGAATACACTGATCAGCCATAACATTATGACCACTGACAAGTAAAGTGAATAACATTGATTATCTCGTTATAATGGCATCTGAAAATTGGTGGGATATATTAGGCAGAGAATGAACATGTTGTCCCTAAAGTTGATGTGTTGAAAGCAGAAAGTATGGGCAAGCATAAGGATTTGAGCGACTTTGGCAAGGGTCAAATTGTAATGGCTAGTCAACTGGGTCAGAGCATCTCCAAAACTTAGGACCTACAAAAAGTGGTGAAAGGAAGGAAAACTAGTGAACCAGTGACAGGGTCATGGGCGGCCAACGCTCATTAAAGAACATGGGTAGCAGAGACTGGCTCATGTAGTCTGATTCAATAGCAAAGCTACTGTAGCTCAAGAGTAAAAACTGTTTCCAAAAGAAAGGTGACAGGACACACAGTGCATTCCAGTTTGTTGCATAAGGGCTGCATAGCCATACCTGTGTCTACAGCAAAAAAGTGCTTACAATGGGCATGTGAGCATCAGAACTGGACTGCAGGAGCAATGAAAAAAGATGGCCTCGTCTAATGTGTTCTTTATGCCATTACTGAATTTAACAATGAGTTTGATGTGTTGACTTGACCTCCAAGTTTTCCAGATCTCAATCCAATCAAGCATCTGTGGGATGTGTTATAAAAGAAGTACGATCCATGGAGGCCCCAAGTTGCAACTTAAAGGACTTAAAGGATCTACTGCTGACAGCTTGGTGCCAGACACCTCAGCATCAGTGGCGGAGCTATACTTTTAAAACAGGGGTGGCAAAGGGGTGGCAAGGTATTATTTTGGGGAGTCAATATACAAAGTGTTCAATTACACTAAAAATAAGTTATTTTCCACAATATATATATAGATTAAATTAATGTTGTTTATTTTCCAAATGTACACAATTATATATGTATTAAGTATACAGCAAAAATAGAACAACAAATATTTAAAGTGCTCCTTGGACTAATCAAGTCCAGTAGTAAACAAAAACTGAGGTAAACTTGGACCTGTCAAAACAGAGCAGGACAAGGCAGTTGTACATATTCAAATATGTACCACAAGAATAATAATAGAACAACAATGGCTGGTTGTCTGTGGGGTTTTTTCTTTTCTTTTTTCGGACACATTGAGCCATGTATATTCTTGGAACATCCCATATAGACGTTGGACAATCCTGGTATTGGGCAGAAATGGGGAAAGAGGCGAAAATTGGGTGGGGTGATGAGTGCTTGCTGCTAAACCCCCCCCCCTCTTTTTCTTGGCTTCTTCTTGGCTCCCCCTACCCCAATAAATAAACCCCCCCCCCCTTAAGTGGGCAGGAGTCCCTCGCTTCTGGATCGTGGCTAATCACGTACTTGCCCCCACCTTTATCTATTGTAATGTATATATGTGGTTGGATTGTAA
The DNA here is from genome assembly GCF_965119305.1 of Pelophylax lessonae. Lineage (NCBI taxonomy): Eukaryota > Metazoa > Chordata > Amphibia > Anura > Ranidae > Pelophylax > Pelophylax lessonae. Next base: position 330,685,816 of record NC_138770.1, on the reverse strand, counting down.
ATGTATTTGCAACCCCCTGGGGACTATATGGTGACCCTTATTCGAGGTGCCCTGTAGGAATTTCTTTTTCCTCTCCCCCCCCCCCCCCTCGTATTAGAAATCTTATCCATATATGAAATAGACTGTTCTGCTGTGTATACTTGCCTTGTAAGATACAGTGGGTACGGAAAGTATTCAGACCCCCTTAAATTTTTCACTCTTTGTTATATTGCAGCCATTTGCTAAAATCATTTAAGTTCATTCTTCTTCCTCATGAATGTACACATAGCACCCCATACTGACAGAAAAACACAGAATTGTTGACATTGTTGCAGATTTATTAAAAAAGAAAAGCTGAAATATCACATGGTCCTAAGTATTCAGACCCTTTGCTGTGACACTCATATATTTAACTCAGGTGCTTTCCATTTCTTCTGATCATCCTTGAGATGGTTCTACACCTTCATTTGAGTCCAGCTGTGTTTGATTATACTGATTGGACTTGATTAGGAAAGCCACACACCTGTCTATATAAGACCTTCCAGATCACAATGCATGTCAGAGCAAATGAGAATCATGAGGTCAAAGGAACTGCCTGAAGAGCTCAGAGACAGAATTGTGGCAAGGCACAGATCTGGCCAAGGTTACAAAAAGATTTCTGCTGCACTTAAGGTTCCTAAGCGCACAGTGGCCTCCATAATCCTCAAATGGAAGATGTTTGGGACGACCAGAACCCTTCCTAGAGCTGGCCGTCCGGCCAAACTGAGCTATCGGGGGAGAAGAGCCTTGGTGAGAGAGGTAAAGAAGAACCCAAACATCACTGTGGCTGAGCTCCAGAGATGCAGTCAGGAGATGGGAGAAGGTTGTAGAAAGTCAACCATCACTGCAGCCCTCCACCAGTTGGGGCTTTATGGCAGAGTGGCCCGACGGAAGATTCTCCTCAGTGTAAGACACATGAAAGCCCGCATGGAGTTTGCTAAAAAACACCTGAAGGACTCCAAGGCAACTGCACAATATATATATATATATATATATATATATATATATATATATATTTACATTGCGTACGGAAAGTATTCAGACCCCCTTAAATTTTTCACTCTTTGTTATATTGCAGCCATTTGCTAAAATCATTTAAGTTCATTATTCTTCCTCATGAATGTACACATAGCACCCCATACTGACAGAAAAACACAGAATTGTTGACGTTGTTGCAGATTTATTAAAAAAGAAAAACTGAAATATCACATGGTCCTAAGTATTCAGACCCTTTGCGCAGTATTTAGTAGAAGCCCCCTTTTGATCTAATACAGCCAGGAGTCTTTTTGGTAAAGATGCAACAAGTCTTTCACACCTGGATTTGGGGATCCTCTGCCATTCCTCCTTGCAGATCCTCTCCAGTTCTGTCAGGTTGGATGGTAAACGTTGGTGGACAGACATTTTTAGGTCTCTCCAGAGATGCTCAATTGGGTTTAAGTCAGGGCTCTGGCTGGGCCATTCAAGAACAGTCACGGAGTTGTTGTGAAGCCACTCCTTCGTTATTTTAGCTGTGTGCTTAGGGTCATTGTCTTGTTGGAAGGTAAACCTTTGGCCCAGTCTGAGGTACAGAGCACTCTGGAGAAGGTTTTTGTCCAGGATTTCCCTGTACTTGGCCGCATTCATCTTTCCCTCGATTGCAACCAGTCGTCCTGTCCCTGCAGCTGAAAAACACCCCCACAGCATGATGCTGCCACCACCATGCTTCACTGTTGGGACTGTATTGGACAGGTGATGAGCAGTGCCTGGTTTTCTCCACACATAACGCTTAGAATTAAGGCCAAAAAGTTCTATTTTGGTCTCATCAGACCAGAGAATCTTATTTCTCACCATCTTGGAGTCCTTCAGGTGTTTTTTAGCAAACTCCATGCGGGCTTTCATGTGTCTTACACTGAGGAGAGGCTTCCGTCGGGCCACTCTGCCATAAAGCCCCGACTGGTGGAGGGCTGCAGTGATGGTTGACTTTCTACAACCTTCTCCCATCTCCTGACTGCATCTCTGGAGCTCAGCCACAGTGATCTTTGGGTTCTTCTTTACCTCTCTCACCAAGGCTCTTCTCCCCCGATAGCTCAGTTTGGCCGAACGGCCAGCTCTAGGAAGGGTTCTGGTCGTCCCAAACATCTTCCATTTGAGGATTATGGAGGCCACTGTGCGCTTAGGAACCTTAAGTGCAGCAGAAATATTTTTGTAACCTTGGCCAGATCTGTGCCTTGCCACAATTCTGTCTCTGAGCTCTTCAGGCAGTTCCTTTGACCTCATGATTCTCATTTGCTCTGACATGCATTGTGATCTGGAAGGTCTTATATAGACAGGTGTGTGGCTTTCCTAATCAAGTCCAATCAGTATAATCAAACACAGCTGGACTCAAATGAAGGTGTAGAACCATCTCAAGGATGATCAGAAGAAATGGAAAGCACCTGAGTTAAATATATGAGTGTCACAGCAAAGGGTCTGAATACTTAGGACCATGTGATATTTCAGTTTTTCTTTTTTAATAAATCTGCAACAATGTCAACAATTCTGTGTTTTTCTGTCAGTATGGGGTGCTATGTGTACATTCATGAGGAAGAAGAATGAACTTAAATAATTTTAGCAAATGGCTGCAATATAACAAAGAGTGAAAAATTTAAGGGGGTCTGAATACTTTCCGTACCCACTGTATGTGTTTTGTTATTAGGAGTATCTTTATTATTTTACAATTTTTTCTTCATTAGATGGGAATATTCCCACGCTCCGGGTGATCCTTGGTGTGGTTTTCCCTCCGCCTTGAAGTGGGGGGTTTTTGTCCCTCTCCTCTCTAAGGGTATGGGACTCTGCACTCTGCCTTTCTCTAAAAAGTGAGGTGCTAGGGGTGTTCCCCCTGAAGTCCCCACCTGGTTGTACCCCCTTCCAAGCTCCCTTGGAGTGTGTTTTGCGCAGCCTATGCCTATGTTCTTTATCCGCACTTCTGAAGCACTAGCACTTCGGTGAGCATTTATTATTTTTGTACTTTAGGATATAATGACCTGATTGATGTAACTGTTTGCTTATGCAAAATAATTGTGTGTTTTTTTCAACTAATATTGTATGTATTTATTTTTCTCTTCCTTGTAATAGTCAAATGGGGATTATTAAGCGGTCTTTGAGAAAGCTTTTCTTTAAGTGAAATGCGTCAGACCCATCCTCACCGGTTGTCACTACAACAAGTGCCTGTTATTTATTGCGAGACTAATGATGTCAGGTTTATGGACTTTGTTCCATTTTTATGTCTTATATATGTCTTAAATAAAATGAATTTCAATATAATATATATTTCTTTTTTCTTGTTTCTCCCAATTGCTTTTTCATGATGCTCAGACTTACTGGTTTATGATACCCTCTTCACCATCCCCTTCTTTTATAGGTTTAGTCAGGATCCCGCCTATCAACTTTGGTGGGACCTCACTATCCCTGTTTTGCTTTTTAACAATACAAAAAAACATAGAGCCCTTTAACCACTTGCCGACCGCTCACTGAGCTGGTACTGCGGCAAAGTGGCTTGTTATCGTCCAGCGACGTAGACCTACGTCACTGGACTCCCCCCCTTCTCGGAGGAGACTCGCTCCCACTGTATTCAGACACAGCGGGAGTCGGGCCAGGGGAGGAGAGGCGGTGATCACTGCCGCTCTTCCCCGATTGTCTGGGATCGAGTGTGGAAATCTGCCCGCTTGTGTAAACAAAGCGGGCGGATCTCCTATGTGACAGGCAGGGACAGATTACAGGATTCAGCATACCTGAACTTGCGATCTGTGCCTGTGTCACACAATCCCCTCCCCCCCACACACGTCAGTAAGCACCAGGCATACATTTAACCCCTTGATCACCAATAAAGTTAACCCCTTCCCTGCCAGTGTCATTATTACAGTAACAGTGCATATTTATAGCACTGATTACTGTAGTAATGTCACTGGTACCCCCAAAAGTGTCAAAAATGTCAGTTAGGGGTCCAATTTGTCCGCTGCAATGTCGCAGTCCCGCAAAGAAAAATCACAAATCGCCGCCATTACTAGTTAAAAAAAAACAATAAAAATGACATAAATTTTTCCCGTAGTTAGTAGCTGTGATAACTTTTGCGCAAACCAATCAAAATACGCTTATTGCAATTTTTTTTACCAAAAATATGTAGCAGAAAACAAATTGGCCTAAAATGTTAAAAAATTTTGACTTTTACTTTTTCTTTTGGGGGAATTTCATATAAAAAAAATTTTAAAAATGTTATTTTTTCAAAATTGTCGCTCTTTTTTTGTTTATAGCGCAAAAAGTAAAAATCGCACAGGTGATCAAATACAACCAAGTGAAAGCTCTGTTTGTGGGGAAAAAAAGGACATCAATTTAATTTGGGTACAGCGTTGCACGACCGCGCAATTGGTGATATCGCTTTTTCTCTTCATTCTGCTGTCCCTATTCAAAGAAAAGCTTGGTTACACACCTCATTGAAGTATTAATGCTAAGCACTACAGTGCAACGTCTCCCTTACTAAAACAGTACTTTGTTTAATTTAATACCAATAAAAGCCATACATACTGTACCAGCAAAACGCTCTTCATCGATCCTGTGTGTGCTGTCACGTTATGTTTTGTTTTGGAGCCGTTTGGAGCACGAAGGAGCTGCGTGTCAGCTTAACCAATGAAAAGTGTAGCAGCAACAACAGAACGCTGCGGCTGCACGCTTGTGCGTGCTGTGTAAGGATGCATTCACGTCCGCTGGGAGATTTGGGAAATGTTTGTAAAAATCAAACAGTGTAATGTTTTCAGCGGGGTGGCAACAGGGGTGGCAAGGACTTCGTCTGGGATGGCAATTGCCACCCCAGCTAGCCCTCTGGCTCCGCTACTGCTCAGCATACCTTCATAGGTTCAGTGGAGTCTATGCCTCATTGAATTATGGTGGGTTGTCATAATGTTATGGCTGATATGTGTCAGCAATTTACTTGAAATATACATATATACACTGTATATACATATACAGTATCAAAAAACACTAACGTTTCATGCACCATGACCGCCCATCAAGAAATGAAAGATGCATGTGCCAACCAATCAAAGCTTCTAGACCTATATGCTGTGCTGCCAGAGCTAAAAGGGCAGTGCTTGTTCTGAGACAACAGAGTATGAAACCATAGATGCATACTTGACATTGTCACAGCTTGCATATTGGCACATGTGCACTGTAATACCCCCAGTGCAGTAAGCAGGGCCACTGATAAGGCAGTACAGCCAGCCCTTCTGTACTGGGCCCAGGCCCCATTAGTTCCAAAGGGGGGCCTGGACACCTACTGAGCAGGATGGCCAGCTGTTCTGTCTTACTGCAGAGAGACACTGATCCTCTTCTGCCTCCCCCTGCAGCAATGCTGGCTTCTCCACTCCCTCCCTCCAGCTGTGCTGCAGGGGGATCAGTTCTAGCATCTATGCTTTCCTGGCCCCCCTTTATGAACCTTTCACCTGATTTTTGCTGGCCGGCTTCCCTCCTCTCCCACTGGCAGCTGCTGCAGGCACACAAGGAGATGTTTTAGGATGGAGGGAGGGGCGGTAAATATGTCATATAATAATGATTTAATGTATTTTTAGCAAAAATATAATTTGATATTTTCTGGGGGTGGGGGAGTGGGACCCTGTCAGGTAGGTAATATGGGGCCCCCGTGATTTCTAACAGCAGCCCTGACAGCACGTGGTATGGTTGTTTAACCTTTAATCCTTTTTTTTACAGTATCCTGTCAGTATGCTCTTCATGCATTATTGTTCGTTGGCGGCCCGTCCATTTGGGGAGACCGGTGGCGCCGCCGCCCCCCCCCCTATTCATGCATCCGGCCCGCTAATCTACAGGCAGGGCGCCTGACGCATGGATTCCAATAGGGGATTTTTTTTTTTTTTTTGAAGCACGTGATTAGAGCCAGAGGCTTTAAATGGCTTCAAAAAAGAGTGGGCTCGGGGCACAGAACACTGAGCCCACCCAGTTGTATGACAATGACTATTCATTATTATCACACTAATTTTCCTCCCAGCCAATCAGGAAACGGGTCGTGAGACCCCTTTCCTGATTGGCTGAAAAGAGAAGCAATTTTATTGGCCATTGGAAAGGAAGAGGGAGAAAACATACGGCCGGAGGAGACTCACAGCCCCTCGGGGAAGGAGCAGGTAAGGATGCTGGCTGTTCGGCTGGGCAGCCAGCCGGCCGGCTGTCCCTGGAGGGGGGGGGGCGGGAGGAGGGAGGGGGTGGTAGATTTGATCGCCAGCCCACCGGGTGGTTGGTTTTGCTGACCCTTCCCAAATAGGGGGGGGGGGGGTTGGTTTTGCTGCCCTCCCCCCAAAAAATTTTCATTCACTAGCCGCCACTGTTATTGTTCCTACATAAGATACACAGGTACACTCACTACCTGTAGAATCAAGTAATCAAGAAAATCACATTCACTTTTTTTTAGACACACCACCACTTGCACGCTTTCAAATTAAAGTATATTTGATAGCAAACAACATGTGTATGCTGTGCATACATATTCACAAGCATTGTGTTTACATAGTAAACATGGTAAAGATACAGTCTAGTTGTGTGTGTGGAATCAATGTGCCAGAGTATAAACATAAAGTTTAGTCAGTCAAGCTGAGTGGCCTAGAACTTGATTCATGACAGTTAGGTTAAAACTTTTGTATGCCCTGACCTAAAAATACTTATACAACTGCTACACAAGAGTGTACAGTTTCACATAATGATGGTGTTCATAAATAATCATTTTTCTCAAGAGCTTGTGCTTCTGTCGAAAATATGTCATGAATGTATTTATGTAATAATGTATTTAGCATGTTGCGTTTATACAAGGATATATTTTTAAAGCTGTGAGCAACACTTTTTAAAATACAAATACAGTCAATGTACAACGTATCCCTGTTTTCACTTGATTTTAAATGTAGAATGGATTTTGTTTTAACTACATTTAGCTTGGCCTAAATACAGCAGGCATTTTGCTGCTGTATTTAAGCCAAGCTAAATGTAGTTAAAAAAAAAACTGACTTAAAAAATGGCTTTTTAAATTTCAGTTTTGTTTGTGACACTTGTTTGTTTTGTTTAGCAGTAATTGGCCTGAAATGAAAAGTGTAATTAATAGCGACAACAGATCTAAAACTTAAAGAAAAGTTTACTTTTAAAAAAAAGATTGAGATAAAGTCCTCAAATTGGTCAGTTGCAAAACAATTAACCATTAACGATTGATAATGTGATACTGGCAGTTCTTAGTGACTGGGAGAACACAAATGTGTATGTAGATTACCCACTAGGGATGGGCACAGGCATGTTCGGAATCATAGTCCAAACCCACCTGAGCAATCCCGTCAAGAAGTGAAACTGTGCACTGCCAACCATAGACAGTAAGGCATTTCCCGGCCCGCAGCTGCACATACACATTCTGCCTATGATTAGCTGTGTGCAATGACGGCTTCCTGGCGCTACTGCTCAGGTGAGTTGGGACTAGGATCCGAAAATGCCTGAGCCCATCCCTAATTACCACCATGGGGAAATAAACATGTTAATCTACAGTTTATGGGTGGTCAGGGGTTAAGTTTGAATGGATTTGAAGGTAAAGTCTGATTAAGCATAAAAAATGATGATTGGAACCCAAGCCAAGGAATTTTTCTTTAACCAGACTTCCTATTCTTTATAGTTAAGGCCTGTTAATGCTAGAAATTGCTGTATTACAAAATAGTGAGCAGTCCAAAAGACCTCTCTGCTAGTTCCCCGCCTGGAGAAAAAATTAGAAGTTAAAGTAAAATAAATGTATTACCAACTTCTAAAATTGTCAGGCTTGTAATGAAAAGCCAGCTGCCAGATTTTCATAAATAGGGACTCATGCTAGTTCAATTTAGAACCTTTTTTTAAATTACCTAAAAAAAATAACAACAAAAAGGAGGAAAAATCTGTAGTTAACAGAAAAAAAACATGTTGTTGAAGATTGATGAAATTCGCATTAGCTTTTTGAAAATTACAGTATTATACACATTGAGAAGGGAAAGCTTTACAGCCATATAATAGCAAAGCCTAATAATTGCAACATAGTATTGTAGCTTGGCCTTCTGACAATTTCACTTATAGTGATGAAAAAAAGTACATCAAATCGTGTTTTAAGTTTATTAGCTGAATTTAAAATAAATTATTTTGTTCCCTGATCATGAAAGATAAACAAAAAAAAATGGGAACGTCAAAAGGTTGCTTTTTTAAATGAGCCCAGGTTTTAAAGGGCAAAATGACAGTCTGTTGCTCTTCACCCCCCCAACACCTAGTAAGATATTCTCACTCATCTATGCTTCCTCACTGTCTTCTGCAGGAGACCATACTGCATATGATTTGGTGTTGTATGGAGTCAAAGTTTATTCGGGAGGGCGATGTCACTGCACCTCCTCATGTGACAGTGTTTGGGCCTGGCAATCAAACACTGAAGGCCCGTACACACGTACCGATCGTCGGCATACAAACGTCGGTGGACGAAGGATCTGCCGATTGTACGCGTGTTAGTATGGTGCCTCCGACAGATGTCTGCGCACAATCCGCGGACAAAAGTCTTTCGTGCAAACATGAAAATATTTGTATGCCGACACCAGAACGGACGATTGTTCGCCTGTCAGTACACAATTCGGCCGACAGACCGCAGATTTGCAAGACTGGGCATGCTCAGAAAATAGAAAACACAGGGAAAGTTAACCATTACATGACATCACTTCTGCAGTCGGCGGACAAAATTCTTGTGCTGTCCTTGTGCTGTCTTTGCACTTTTCAGCAGACACCGACATCCCGGGGAGAAAAGAGGAACATTTGTAAGCCGACCATCGGTACGTGTGTACGGGGCTTTAGGCTCAAGCATTGTCCTGTGGATGTTGTCACATGCTTCTCCATACACTCTTAATTGGAGCAACAGAGCAAGAGGTTCCACAGGGTAGAGAGGTGCTGAAGAAGCATGACATGGTAAGTTTAACTTGCTGATGTGTGCTATCAAAGGCCTTAACTGAGCCTATTAACCCCTTATTACAAAAGGTCAACAATCGCTTGTGATTCCAAACCTAGCCAAGGCCTTTATACCATCCATATAGATCCTCCAATCAGACTCCACACTCTCCTCAATTCCGTATCGTGGAGGTTACCCAGAATACAAAAGGCTCCACATAGTGTAAATTGTATAAAAAAATTATTAAATAAAGTATTAAATTGCACTTACATCAAAAAGAGTAATAAAACACCTAATATTATGCGTGTTGGCCGATACACACACAATAACCCGTCCTTCCAGGACTCGCAGAATTCAGTAACGTCAGCACATCGCTCCGCCCTGGTTAGGGCGTTTTTCATCCATTAATGGCGGTATCTGCTCACTCTGCATGGTAGTGGACGGTGTTATCATCAACCTTGAACAATCACATTTATGGGACTTTTTAACATTATTATATTGGATTTGATTTGTGCTGCACATTTAGTGCAACTTGAATGTATACTTTTTGGATTTGAACTGTGACGTTCATCTGTGTCACACAGATTAGTTGCTGCTTATTTATTATTATTTTTAATATTTCACTTTTTAGTGTATTTTTTTCTGTTGAATTTGTAGATTTCACCATATATTCCAAGTAATCAGCAGTCTCATCGATACCATCGTCAAACACTTTAGGCATTTACTTCATAGGATTATAAATAAAGAGTACCATAATGCAGTATGTTAAAAAACAAGGATTACTTTAATAAATAACAAACTCACATGTAAATAGTGGTCAGAATGTGCATCAAAGCAAACTCTCAAAATGACCATGGTACCCAACATCTTTGCGTCATGCACCAAAGGTCCTGACTTATGCGTTTCATCACAATTTCATATCATCAGAGGCGTGATGGACAGACACAAACACGCTCTAAATAGTAGGGAAGCCGGATATTTGGATATTTAAAAAAATGGAAATACGCTGAACTCACAATTGCTCTCCAAAGACGGGAACAGGAAGAACCAGGCAATGTCACCCTGCCCTAATTCAGAATCTTGACAGTCTCTTTAAGTTATTATTGTTATGTTTTGCTTATCCTAATGCCTTAATGCCTTATCTTTCCTGCCTAGGTCCCCTGGCCCAAAGTATTCCCCTCTCCCCCCACCACAGATGCAAGATACAGATCTTACCTTAGAGCCCCAGTGTTGACATGCTTGCTGCTGACTGCGCATTTTCAGCCAATCAGGATCTGGGGGTTTTGGTAGATCATAAGCTTAAAAATAGCATGCAATGCCAAGCTGCAGTTTCCAAAGCAAGCAAAGTTTTTGTATTAGGGTAGACAGGGGAGGACTGGCAGCCTTGGGCCTGGGGGGCAAGTCCAGTCAAGTGGCCCATTGAACCACCGAGCTCACCATCTATGCCCACCTGGTTTATAACGGATATTGATGTTATAAAGCAAGACAAATATGATACAATGTGGTAACATAATTTAATGTTAATAGCAACAAAGGAGGTTTAACAAAAATAATGCATCAATGCAGCCTCACCAGTGCCCATCAGTCCAGCCTCATCAGTGCCCATTAATGCAGCCTCACCAGTGCCCATCAGTCCAGCCTCATCAGTGCCCATTAATGCAGCCTCACCAGTGCCCATCAGTCCAGCCTCATCAGTGCCCATTAATGCAGCCTCACCTGTGCCCATCAAGGCATCCTGATCATTGCCCATCAATGCAACCTGACCAGTGCCCATCAATGCAACCTGACCAGTGCCCATCAATGCAGCCTGATCAGTGCCCATCAATGCAACCTGACCAGTGCCCATCAATTCAGCCTCACCAGTGTCCATCAATGCAGCCTCTCTAGTGCCCATAAATGCAGCCTCACCAGTGCAGCCTTATCAGTTGCCATCAATGCAGCCTGATCAGTACCCATCAATGCAGCCTCACCAGTGCCCATCAATGCAACCTGATCAGTGTCCATCAGCTCAGCCTCATCAGTGAAAGAAGATTATTGGTGAACCCAACAAAAACTGCGCAAAATGAATGTGATGTATAAATAAATAAACACTACTCATATCTATAAATGTGTTTAGGGTGAAATTGCTTCCACTCTGCGAGCTGCAAAATCAACGTGAATAACGTGACAAATGAAAAAGTGAAAAAATGTGGCGCTCAACAGTTTGATAAAACACAAATTAAATTATTCCAATGTGCAAATGTTCGTGCAAAAAAACTGTTTCTAGTGTCCAAAAAAAAAAGGGTTAAGCAAACAGCCAATGATGGAAACACAGACTTGATAGGAGTGAATCTCAAAAAAGCCTCCACCTCCACACGATCACCCAGTGAAATGTATAGGTACCGCTTACCAGAACCACTGGACCCCTTAGTTATAGGGGGTCAAACATGCTTATTGATCCATATCAGATCCGACCTTGCACATCCCCCTCTCACACAGGCGAGATAGGAGCCGCCGCTCCACGCCTGCGTTCCTTAGACCCTTAGATTGGGAACGTGAGACTGTAAACTTCCGGGTCTAAGGAACGCAGGCGTGGAGCTGGGTCTCCTATCCACAGCAAACTGAAAATGATCCTTTGATGAGTAATACTGCACCATGAGAGCCTGTTTGTCATTTCTCTCCATCTATGACTTGGTTCTTTAATGCTCCATCGATTTGGCTACACACTGTCGCCTGTGTGAGAGGGGGATGTGCAAGGTCGGATCTGATGTGGATCAATAAGCATGTTTGACCCCCTATAACTAAGGGGTCCAGTGGTTCTGGTAAGCGGTACCTATACATTTCACTGGGTGATCGTGTGTAGGTGGAGGCTTTTTTGAGATTCACTCCTATCAAGTCTGTGTTTCCATCATTGGCTGTTTGCTTAACCCTTTTTTTTTTTTGGACACTAGAAACTGTTTTTTTGCACGAACGTTTGCACATTGGAATAATTTATTTTGTGTTTTATCAAGCTGTTGAGAGCCACATTTTTTCACTTTTTCAGCCTCATCAGTGTCCACCAGTGCAGCCTCATCAGTTTCCATCCATGCAGCCTCATCAGTCCCCATCAACGCAGCACCACCAGTGTCCATCAGTGCAGCCTCATCAGTGCAGCCTGATCATTGCCCATCAATGCAGCCTCACCAGTGCATATAAGCTCAGCCTCATCAGTGCAGCTTGATCAGTGCCACCTATCAGTGTCCATCATTGCCACCTACTAGTGCTGCATATCAATCCAGCTTATTTATTGCTCCTGATCAGTGCTTACCATTGCAGCCACATTCTCTGCCCTGCTGACCCCGTCCTATGTCCCACTGACCCCCATCCTCTGCCCTCATGTCCCAGGGTCTGATAAGGAAGCCGCAGCCATTCATTGTGAACAGCTGTGGCTTCCTCATCAGACCCTGAGACAAGAACAGTATACTGTGGCTGGGGTGGGATACATTTAGATGGGGGTGCCCGATTTAAATCTTGCCTAGGGTAGCACAAAAATAAAATACACCACTGGACACTGATGCAGTAGTGACTAGTGGCAGTCATTAACCCCTTTGTGCTGCATTAGTTGTACCAGTGTCAGTGTTTATTAACCATTTCATGCTGCACAATACAGGGGTTAATTAACACTGACACTGGTGCCACTGTCACTAATGCAGCACAAAGGGGTTAATTAACTGTCACTGGTCACTAATGCATTAGTGGCCATTGGCAGTACATTAACCCCCTCCATGCTGCATTTTACAAACAGCATTGTAAATTAACTCCTCGCCTCAATGAGTTAATCACTTGAGCCATTTCACACATCTACAACACTGACATAACATTGCCTTATGTAAGGTGTATTATCAGCCTGAGCAGCCTCTGAAAACTCACTATTCCACAGGGCTTCACTGGGCTGGCTCCTCGCAGTTCCTTGCAGAAGCACTCTCCTCCGTCCTTTCTTCCCGCCTCCTGGCCTCTGGATGACATCACACTCGGCCGGGACTAGAAAGCATCTGTCGGGTGGAGATCACTCCGCCTGACAGGGAAGTGACTGGACTCACCAGTCAAAAAGGCCACTCGCTCCGCACCGATTCCACCCCTGCAGACAGGCATGACACCCGCCGGCCGCCGCTACATTATAGTATACTTGCAGAGCTGCAGCAGAGCAGTGATGCTCCGCAAGTATAACACAATGTAGCGGCGGCCGGCGGGTGTCCTGCCTGTCTGCAGGGGTGGAATCGGTGCGGAGCGAGTGGCCTTTTTAGGAAGCATCAGAGCGGCCTGGAGGGCAATCGCCTCCCTGCCTCCCGGCCCAGTCCGCCTCTGAGGGTAGAGGTATAGACTCCAGAGAGAAAGATATAATTTTGCCCCTGTATAAATCATTAGTAAGTAAATCATTAATCTGGAATATGCAGTACAGTTTTGGGCACCAGTTCTCAAAAAGGATATCGGGGAACTGGAGAAAGTGCAGAGAAGGGCAACCAAACTGATGAAAGGCATGAAGGAGCTCAGCTATGAGGACAGATTAGAGGAACTGAATTTATTCTCTCTTGAGAAGAGGAGATTAAGGGGGGATATGATCAACATGTACAAACACATAAGGGGTCCATATAGTGAACTTGGTGTTGAGTTATTTACTTTAAGGACATCACAGAGGACAAGGGGGCACTCTTTGCATAAAAGTCACCCCTAAAGAGCAATATTTTGTCTTTAGTATTATCTTAACTGTAAAGCTAGGAATCTATGAAGCCAAAGAAGCCTGAGGATGATCTAACCAGTGCTTCCAAACATAATGAAACCTATCCACCTTATGGTTCTTATATGCAAGTATGTTTTCATATTGGCATTATTGGTCATCTGAATGAACCCTTAGCCTGAGAGCTCTGAACAAAGTCATAGAACCTTCACTGGCTAACAATGCTGACCTAATGAATATACAAGACAGTAGATGTAAAGCTAGATCAAAGACTTTGTGTGTTCAATCGAGTGTCTGCATTTCTTTTGAAACCTTGGATTCATTTTTCACCTTTGTATATTCCTACATTTGCATTTTGTTTCTTCTGTTCCTTCTTTTTGAGAACCTACAGAAGTCTTTACTTAAAATAACTTTTTTTTTTTTTTTTTTTTTGCAAGAAACCTTTTAGCAAGATCATATATTTACAGAATTCAGAGAAATAGGTTTTTCCTTTTTTATCTGCTCTTTCTAGACTTCATGTGCTGCTCATGGAAATGTATAGAATTGATTTAGGAGAAGGAGTAATTAATTCTTACTAGAGTTTTCACAACCAAAAAATTAATAAAATAGGGAATATTTCAGATTTTTTTTAACCTTTCCTATATTTGTCGTTACATTTCTGGAGTTTTAAAAACAATAACATTATAAAATACAAATAGAAAGTCTGCGCTTTGTGAATAATTGTTGCACTCTGATTGTGTGGCACTGCAGGTCATTATGTTTATGGTTCCAACATTATAAAATAGGTGATCTGATCATGACTGTCAAACAAATGTGCTAAAATAGTGTTTTGTTTATAATACACATAACAAGCAAAAAAAAAAAAAAAGGGCTGTTTTTAAATACACTTGTTTTTTTACATAGAAACAATTAATTCTGAAGCCATTTCAAAACACAACACAGCTATAGACATCTATTGCTAAAAATAATGTATGTGCTAAACAATAAAGAGAATCTACTATCAAGAAAAGCCTGCTTGGGCATGCAGAGACTCACAAATGATATATAGTAACATGTTTTTCACTGCTCTGTTAAAATAAAATGTAATACAAAATTCACTGTGGATGCCGTGATGTTGAATAATTATATGCGTATCTAGGTAGTGTTAACAGCTCTGGCTTTATGCAAATTTCTGCTGTAGCATCAGAGATTTCATTAGAAGGTGTAACAATTGCTGATACTGTGCAGCTAATCACTCAGTATTTACATGATGAATATAAAAAAAAGCGAAACCATTTTTTTGTTCCTTGACACTGGAATCTATCTTTATATATGACAGATTTGTCTTTGGCGAAAACACATTAGGCTGGCCTTCTGATTCATGTGAACAGTAGGGAGGAGTAGATCACAGGGGAAAGAAAAAAAAAAAAAACTAATTATTGCAATGCAATAACAAGGATTAAGGGTCACATTCATGGCAACATGGATATCCAACCAGATGGAGCTTCTGTGTGTATTACCAGAATTGCTTGCTAGATTTTCGTATAAAACTGGCAAAATAGCTAATACTTTGTTCAGAAAGCCCACACACTTCTCGTAAGAAAATGTAATATTACTAAACCCCCATAAATTTGGCAAGTGCCGCAGTGTAATTATTT
Organism: Pelophylax lessonae; assembly: GCF_965119305.1. NCBI lineage: Eukaryota > Metazoa > Chordata > Amphibia > Anura > Ranidae > Pelophylax > Pelophylax lessonae. The sequence goes on along the minus strand of NC_138770.1, from coordinate 330,670,530 downwards.
TCACAGAGAAGATACCTCATTACCTCCCCGGTACAGGACATTAGGACCTAGTACACTCAGTCATGTTTTTCTTCCTCTCTTTAGATCTCCAATTAAACGCTACCCTCATGATTAATGATGCCCTTTTGTACAAGCTCCAGCCCTAGTGATTATTTTGGCAAAAAGACTGCTAGAATGGGGAGAATGTGCATTAGATAAAAAGTTACCTCTTATCAATACAGACAAAGAGGATATAGGAAGAGTAGAGGGAAACAAAATAAGAATGTTATAATTAATAGTTAAAGTGTTATTAAACTCACACCAGTAAAATCAGTCTATATATGCAGTAAATCATGTTTGTTATACTCACTGTGGAACTTAAGGGGTTAATCATCTGCATTGTGTAAAAAGGCTGTTTGATCTTGTCTTCTCTGATCCTCACCTTATTCAAGTGTCTCCAACTCATCTCCGGTTAATATAGAGGCTAGGGGGCAAGCTGCACATGCTCAGTTTTGTGTGTATTGCTAGAGAGTTTTTTTCTTTTTCTTGGAAGAGTGCATATGATCAGCACAGGGCCAATCAGCACTGTCTAGACAGAGAGTCAGGGGTCCTGCAGTCTTAAAGGACATCGAGAGAAGAATGAAAACTTCTCCTACAAGCTTTAACCAGACACCTGATAAAAGTCACAAGACTGCTATATACTGCTATTGAGAAAAGGTATTTAGCAGGTTATATTTACTAAAACGATAGCATGTCCAAGTTCTTTGTACTGTGGGAGACCAGATATACTGAATGCAGGTTAGTGGGTTTAGTAACACTTTAATTCTGTGGCTTGGTGCTGCCCCCTCCTAAACATCCTGTCCAAGGTACAAGTCCTTGAGTGCCGTTTGGTAAACACAGCCCTGCTTTTCTACTGCCCTGCCTCTACCCTATGCTGTCTCTTCTCTGTAGTACCCAACAATCAATGCTATTGCTAAAGCTTATTATGTGTTCTATGACCTAGAACACCTCTTGCTGTTACCTCCTTCTCTATGTTGATAACAGGATGATCTTGAAACTATCATTTTTGTACTTGGCTTTACTAGACATAACCAAATTTTAACTTTCACCGCTTGAACTTTGATGCTTTATTAAAAAAATAAAAAATATAAAAAAATTTGAGGTGAAACAAAATTGACCGAATTCATATTTTCTTTAAAAACAATGCTCTCCATAAAGACAGCGCAAAAATAATTTAAATAGTTTCTTTTAAGGACAGTATATGATTTAAATTATAACAATTACGATAATCAAATGTGAGTAATGAAACAGAAAAAAATTTAACATCCAAATGGACATACTAACAAATAAGGCCCCTTTCACACATAAGGTCCGTTCAGTTTATCAGTTCAGTCACGTCAAAATGTATCAGTTTTCCATCCATTTTTCATCCATTTTTCATCAGTTGTCTTCCGTTTTTCGTCAGTTGTTATCCGTTTTTCATCCATTTTTCATCCGTTTTTCATCCGTTTTTCGTCAGTTGTTATCCGTTTTTCATCCATTTTTCATCCGTTTTTCATCCGTTTTTCGTCAGTTGTTATCCATTTTTCATCCTTTTTTAATCAGTTATCTGTTTTTCATCCGTTGTCATCCATTTTTCATCCGTTGTCATCCGTTTTTTCGTCCGATCCGTTTTTTTGACGGATGAAAAATAGGGCATTCATACGTTCAAAAAAATGGACATTGACGGAGGCGGATGAAAACGGATGTTAACTGATGATCATCCGTTGTCATCCGTTTTTACATAGAGATACATTGATGTCCGTTTTTCATCCATCAACGGATGGATGAAAAACGGACAAACGGACCATATGTGTGAAAGGGGCCTACTATTTAGCATACTGGTTGGTGACCAATAACATAGGTGAGTATTAGACCTGGAAAGTGTAACTGTGAGCAAAATTTTGTGTTAGAAGGCATTTTAAATTTCTCAAATCTATAGTACCTTAATCAGCAGGTGTGTAATGCCTTTTTTTTTAAAAGTGAAACCTGCCAATCAAACACCTACCTGCCTTTTCAGTTCTTGACAATATAAACTAACGTAAAAAGCTATTTAAAGAAAAGAAGTAGCATGACAGTTTTTATTGTTTTTAAACAATACAGTTTTTGTGCTAATGTAGCTGCTTTGAAGTTCTTTCAACGTGCCCAAAAAAAATGATGCATTACATTTGGCAGACCTGACCCCAAATGCATAAATCAACCTGATTACAGCACCAGGGTAAGCCTTCTTAGCCTAGGTTCACACATATGCGGTGTAGAGAATGCAGTGATCCCTGTGTGTTTCACGCAGCACATTGCAATCGCACTTTGTTTGCAATCCCCTGCGGGTGTCAATACAAAAGTTAACGACACCCCAAATGCATCACAAATGCAGTGCAGTTTGCCGTCACCGGATCGCATGGTTCAAAACGACCCTGCTATCTGGTTGCACTTCGGCTCTAAAAATAGGTGCCTGCACCTCTTTGGTGTGTTGCAGTGTGATTTGAGCCCATTTAAAATGAATAAGGTCAAACTGCACCGCACTGAATTGCATGTGAATTGCATAGGAATTTTGTGCGATTCCTG